>NW_006159654.1:542211-582173 GCF_000334495.1 Tupaia belangeri chinensis | reverse complement strand
AAAGAGAGAAAGCAAGCCACCAGGTCTGGGACTCGAACTGTGGTCAACTATGTGGGAATCCAATACCTCTAACCACTATGACACCTGTTGGCTCCCCCCCTTTTATTTTCTAAAACTAGGATAGCATATGTGAGAGCAGAGCAGCCTCTAGTTATGATTACTGTGCTGTTATTGGGGCCATATCCTTCTGAGTTCTCTACCTCATACGTGACATGTGAGGGACTTCAGAAAGTTTGCAGCAAACTAGAATTAAAAGACAAACTTATTTTTGCACCAAACATTTTAAAATCCATGCATCCTTTTTTTTCATAATATATATTTCCTGTGAACTTTTTGAAGAACCCGCACATTACAAGGTTTTTCTTTTTTAATTATATTTTGATTGGTGGAAAAATGATTCCTATTCTTCTATGAGATCCAGACATCATACTACTTATTTCTTTTTTTTTTCTTTCTTTATGATATTTTTAAATTTAATTTTCTTTTCTTTTTTGTAAGGTATTTTCTATAGGGTGCATACACTTGCCAGAAAGACAGAGAGAGACGGAGAGACAGAGAGCGAGAAATCACCCCCCAGAGTGACAGCCATGCTGCAATCTCTTCTCCTTCTTTCTCCTCACAGGATCTTGGGCATGCATGCACAAGTGCCCGACATGAGTTTAAGCCACCAGGTCCGGGACTAGAACCATGGTCGACTACGTGGGAGTCCAGTGACCTAGCCATTACACACACTGCTGATCCCTCAATTTTCTTTTATACATTCAATCACATTATTTAGCTTACACTGTTTGTTATTTTGCTTTGGTTTTCCTTAAGTTTGGGGTATTTTTCTTCTCCATATGTGCATATTACCTTGACATGAGTAGAGGGGAAATCTCTGGAGCTCCATCCCTTCATCTTTTTCCTATTTATGTTTTTTATTTCTCTTGTTCATTTTCTGGCTTATGAGTTCTAGCTGCTTCATCCTCCCCAATTTCTCAGCTCATGTGTTCACAATCGAGAAGCCACAGGGTTCTGTTTGTGCTCACCCTCCCTGTTGTGTGTCCTGTGAGCTCTCTCCAGGCCATAAAATGGGCCAATTGTAAGGTTCAATTTATAGACTTCTGACACAACTGTCCTGTGTTTTTTACTGCCCAATGTCTAAAAATCCTTCATATGCTTTCTTTTGTCTTTGTTTTGTCTGAAGAAAAAGAAGAAATCAAGTGAATTTATCATGTCTAGAAACAGAAGAAAACCAGTAAGATTTTTTAAATGCATTATTGTTATAACAGTAATTATTATCTAAGCAGACTCAGAATAAAAGCGTATTTTACTGAATCTGAGATGCCATTGATATTTTTTCCTTTTTGCTACAGAGTACAAGCTTTCACTGGAAAAAGTTGATGGGGTGTATGGGGAGGAGGTGTGAGAAATCACTCCCCAGTGGGATATGGCCATGTCACAACTCCTGCTGCTCCATTCTCCTCTCAGACTTTCGGGCACACACATACATGTGCCCAGTATGTTTTTTAAGTCACTGGGTTCAAGACTCCAACCACATAGTCAGTCATAGAGAATTTAGCCACCTCAACCACCATACCTCTGGCTGGCCCACTACTGATTTTTAATTTACTATTATTTTATGATTTTATATATCACTAACAGAAAATTAACATTTGTAATTTTATCTTTACATACCTTTACTATGTTGATATGAGAACTATAAGGGTGGAAAAGTGAGCACCAAGTTATTGAAAGATGATCTCATTGACAATATAACATTAAGGTTAAAATTCATGAGATCATTTTTAACTAGTTTTACCTTCTCTAGTTTATATAAATTAGACATAAACCAGAATTTAATCTGTGTAATTATTCTAGTAAGCAACCTATTTTTGCATGAGTGGGTCAGAGGTTTTGGAAACTAAAAAGTAGATACAAAATGAGAATTTCTGGCATTCATTGTCCTCTTAAAGGCTTAAAATACATTTCTACAACAAAGAAAAACAGTCTCTCTATAAATTTTTTACACAATTAGAGACTTCAAATGGCACTGCGATTCTTCCTTAATCAAGTTTTAGTGAAAGAAAACATGAAAAGGGAATAAAGATTACAGCAAAACATAACTTTTAATGTCTTTGGAGTAAGTGTTTATCATATCACTATTTTGAAACTGAACGTTCACATTATTGTACTTCCAGCTCAGCAATCCCCTAGGTAAGTGACACCATTTCAAAGTGAAATTCAAATTTGAAATCTAGGGACAAGTCTACAGAATTCTTAATAGATGAACTAAAGTCACTTTCATAATTCTTCAAAACCTGCCTGTTAAGAACATGCATTAAGTCTAGCTGATAAAAGTATTTGGTACTCACAAATATAATAACAAAAATGACTATAGTCAGGTATTGGCATCTAATGCAAAATGGAGAAACAGCAGCCTAGAAAATTAAATTCAGACATTTGTTAAAATGATAAGGAAAACCTCTCTTGGGATTCTTGTAATAGATGTTTAGACTATTGAAATAGTAACCAGGCTCATTTCCAAATACAATATGAACAAGTACAGATTTATAGCCGAGAAGCAGAGGGTTTGTGTGTCTGTGGAGGATGGGGGTGGGAGGAGAGTAGAAAATTTTTACAAGGGATCAGATGTCAGTGGAGGAGTCTGTACAAGATGAAGAAATTTCTTTTCTTTCTTTTCCTTTTTTTTAAATTTGCCAGGGCAAATGTGTTCACTGAAGAGAGACAAAGAGAGAGGGAAAACAAGAAAGTACCCCTTCTTGGGGCATGCTCATGATGGAATCCCTTCTTCTCCATTACTCCCTTTCTTTGGACATTTGGGAATGCATGCACAGGTACAAGCCACCAGAACTTGACTGTGTGAGATTTAGTCCCCTTTAGTCTAGTTTCTAATGATAAAGAATTTAATCAGATATTGAACATGATCAGATATCAAGGCTGAAGGGTTCTCTCTAAATTGATTTAGCCATATTCTTGCTAAAAGTAGTCTCTGTAAGGATGAACATGACACCTCAAGGTCAAGGCCTAGGTGAACACACACATACACACACACACTCACATGCCTAGTGTGTTTTTCAAGCCATGGGGTCCAGGACTCCAGTGGCACAGTTGACCATATGAGTCACCTTAATCACCATGCCACCAGCTGACCCAGTATCATCCCTTCCTCAAGGAAAGAAGAGCTAGGTTTGTTGTTGCTGTTTTTTGTTTTCTTTTGAGCAATATAGGTCTGTTTCACCTTTCGTTTATTAATGAACAGCTAAATCATCTACTGAAACTAGGAATTAAGGCTATTTTCTAGATAGTGCAAACCATCAAACACATAAAAGATACAACCTTCTGTGATAATAAAGAAAAAACAGAAGTGTAACAGCTAGATCAGACTATTAATCCAGTTTCCAAATCCAGGGGGCAGCCAGTCAGGAGATTTTTAGATATTGGGCTCAAAGCATCTTTAGATGGTGGAGTGAAAACAGCAGTACCAATCTGACAGATTCTTTGGTCTGCAGTTTGTCCATCTTTAATGATCTCACAGACATCTGTATCACAGTCATGGTTATTTCTCAGAGCAGAGCATGGAAGCATCTAATTTCAGCTTTTCTGGATCATTTCAATAACGATCTGGGCAGTCAGGTTGTAGTTCCTAGTGGTCAAATCAGGAGAATGGGAGAAACACTGGAGACATTAATTTGGGTAATTGTTGACAAACATTGGAGGAAACTACTGTGTCACTGGAAAAGTTGTGATGTGTTTTTGCATAGAAAAACAGAAAAAATATCTCATGACATTCCTGACAATCCAGAAGAATTAAAATTCTGGTAAGAATTGAAAAAATATATAAAAATAGCAGGTTTCAGCTGAGTTTATAGGTAGAGAACAAAACAGGAGGGTGGTCAGTAGCATGGTGGTTAAGACAGTTGGATCCCACATGGCCAACAGAATAGGTTGAGTCCCAACCTGTTGGCTTGACAGATATGCCAGACATGTTTGTGTGTGTGTGTGTGTGTGTGTGTGTGTGTGTGTGTATCCAAAATACTGAAAAGATAATGAAGGAGAAGGGATTATGGCATGGCCACCCTCACTGAAGTTAAGAGGGGTGTGATTTCTCACCTTTTCTTTCTCTCTGTGGCAAGCTCATGTGCCCTATAGAGAATTTTAAAAAATGGGAGAGAGAGAGAGAGATAACAAAGTAGAAAGTAAAAAAGTAGAAAGTAAAATACAGTTTATCAAGAGTTGACAACTGGTCAATCAATTGCTTATAGTCTAATAACTCACAAGGATGTGCTGTAGTTTTCCATTTAAACCAAATTTCTAATTACAGTCTCCACTGTTTAGATTTTTTTTCTTACAAAGTAAGTATCGTCTCCTTAGATTTGGACTGTTTGTTTAAATACATACAGCAAGACTAGTAATTGACCACTCAGGTCTTTTTTTTTTTTTTTCTTTTTTTTTAAGAGGAATTTTTGCTATAGGGCATGTGTACTTGTCAGCAAGACAGAAAGATAGAAAGCAAGAAATCACTCCCCACCCCCCAAAAAGGGGATGGCCATTCCATAATCCCTTCTCATCTATTCTCCTCCAGGGATTTGGGACACATGCATCCACAATTGAGTTTTAAGTCTCCAGGTCTGAGACTCAAACCACAGTGGACCATGTGGGAGTCCAGCACTGTAACCATTACACCATCTGCTTGTCCTACCACGCAGGCCTTTTAAATTTGCATTGTTGAAACTTTATACAAGGAATCTCAGAATAGACTCCAGAAAACCTTTTCAGATTAGGATGCCTTGCTAAGAATTTATCAGATTAAACATTTAGTGCCAATAGATTTGAGTGAATCCCTCTTTTGTTAAGGTCCCCAAAATATTCTAAGTTTTCTGAGTCTGTCAGGAAGTGACATTTCTCACTCACTGGTAAGGCAGGGAACCCTATCAATTAGATATAAGCATGTTTTTCCCAGAGGGCTTTGCTAGTATTGGCTCCACAGAGTCAAATCTAGTTTCTTAAAACTGTGGTGTCATATGGGTTTCTATCCACATAATTTAAAAATAGACATTCCAGTCAAGACCTTGGTAATATAACTGTTTCCAATTATATCCACTTAGGAGGAGGACTGATTTTTATTGAACATATGAAAATAATTATAGAGACACAGAAATAAGAAAACATAAAACTTTCTGAATTGTGGAAAAATCACATAGAAATGTGTTTCATTTTTCTTTACAAAAGTATAACTATTATAATAGTTGTTTTTATTGTGTTTTTTATGTTTGTTTATTTTTGCCATAAGGTATGTGTGCTCACCAGAGAGAAACAGAGAGAGAATGAGAAATTGCTTTCCAGGAGAGATGGCCATGTCACAATCCCCTGTCCTCAATTTTCCCATCAGGATCCTGGCTACACACACACACACACACACACACACACACACACACCTGGCGTGACCCTCAAGCCACTGGATTCAGTACTTGAACCACGTGGTTGGCTATGTGAGATCCAGCATCCCAACCCCTACATCACCTTCTGACCCACTAGTAGTTTTATGATAGACACTTAAAAGAAAGGGAAATTATATATTAAGGAAATAGAATATTAAAAAACAAATATTTCAAACAAAAAGTGATAAACATAATAATTCTTCATCACTTTATTTAGTTCCAGATAATTTGTTCCAATTCTGCTGGATCTTGAATTAGCAGTTTTTTGAATATATCAATTTCTCTACTACAGGTCTAGAAATTGTTACTCAGTCCAGCAGTCTTGTCTCAAGTTATTACAGAAATTCTATTAGAAACCTGGCCCCAAGAATACCAGCCATAGTCCTGTCTATGGATCTCTGAAATAGTCACATTTTGTTGATGACAAAATACTTTGACCTGTAGCTAAGTTTGAGAGCTGTCAGGAAGAAATCAGAGTAAACTAAAAATTAGTTGCAAATGCCATAAGGTTTTAAATGGTGATGGTTAAAATTAAAAATCATATGCAAGGTCATTGGACAAGAAAATTTGGTTATATCTGTGACAAAGCAAGTAATATTTCCAGTTGTTTATTTCTGAGACATACTAACTGAAATTGTAGCTGATACCCTTATACCAGGACATGTCACGAACAGCTTTGGTATTGACAAACTTATTCTTTTAATCATTTATTTAATTTTATTTATCCATTCATTTATTTTAATTTGACCAGACACACACACACACACACACACAGGAAGAGAGAAAGCAAGCTACTACATCTGGGCCTTGAACTGTGGTTGGCCACGTGGAAGTGTCCAGTGCCTTAACCAACACATCACCTGCTGGTCCCAGTATTGACAAATTAGGAAAGGTTAAGTTTTCTTCTTAATTGATAACACTTTTCATGCAATTGAGCGTATCAAATAAAGCAAGTGACGTGTAATAGCTCCCTTTCTTCACAGTAAAAGAACAAATCCTTTGAGATTATCCTGGGGACTTCTGGGAAATCTCAAGGTCTATTTAAGAACATGAAGAGTTAGGTATTAAAAAAAAATAGAGTTAGATATTTAACCCTAAAAGATTTGAAATATATAAATATTTGTTGTTGTTTTACTGGTATGCTCAATTTACAACAAGTAATAGATTGAGGATTTAATTTTGGACAGACAAAATTGTCAAAAATGCTAAATAAATTTCTTTTTTGATAGTAAGAAGTCTCTGTTCTCTTAATTAATCAAAGACACAATGAAGTTAATGTAAGGCAGAGAACATTTTTCTAATAGGACAGAAAATCTTGATTTCCTAGGTATATTATGTAAATGGTAAATAGAAATCTTTTGCACTCTTAATACAGAAAGAAGATCTGACAAAAAGACCAATAATCTAATCAAATCATTATTTTTTAAATAATTATTTATTTTATTTTTTATTTATTCATTCATTGATTTTTTTTTCTTTTTTTTTTTTTTTTTTTTGAGAGATTTTCACTGTAGGGCGCGTGCGCTCGCCAGACAGACAGAGAGAGACATAGAGACAGAAAGCGAGAAATCACCCCCCAGGGGGGATGGTCACGCCGCAATCCCTTCTCCTCCATTCTCCTCTCGGGATCTTGGGCACACACGCACACGCGCCCGGCGTGAGTTTTAAGCCACTGGGTCCGGGACACGAACCGCGGTCGACTATGTGGGAATCCAGCGACATAGCCATTACGCTAACTGCTGGTTCCCTCATTCATTGATTTTTTAATTTGACCAGAGAGAGACAGAGGGTGAGAGTGAGAGAGAGAGAAAGTGAGAAAGCAAGCCACCAGATTCAGGACTCGAACCCCTGTCGGCCATGTGGGAGTGTCCAGTGCCTTAACCACCACACCACTTGCTGGTACACTAATAAAATCATTATTTTAACAGAGAGAAAAACTAAAATCTAGTTTTGCATCAGTGTATATTTGATATTTAAATTATTTTAAGGGCCAGTCACCGGCCTAGGGGTAAAGGCAGTTAGATCCAACATAGCCCTGTGCAGTTTGAGTTCCAGGCCTGATGGCTTGAAAAACCTCACCGGGCACATATACATGACTACTCAAAATCCTGAAAGGAGAGAGAAATGGAAGAGAAGGGGTTGCAGTGTGATCATTACCCAGTGGGGGTGGGAGGAAGTACCTACTTTCTTTTCTATTCTCTGTCTCTCTCTCTCTGCCAAGCACACATGCTCTCTGGCAAATATAAAAAAGATTATTTTTTAAAAATCTTATAAATGTATTTCATTGCAGCTAGTTTGACTACACAAAATGTTCCTATTTTCCAAATCTTTTGTCTATTTAGTTTTTGTTTTATATTTTCCCACCTTTTCATTTTGGAACAACCATTTTACATTAGCACAAAATTATTCTTTTTTTTTCCTTAACAAAAATGCATCCTTCATAGCTTGTATACTAGCCCATATTATAAGCACATTTTATTGTTTTTTCCCTTCATACTGAAGGGAAGATTGGAGGTGGTAAAAGGAGGAATGAGGAGGGGAAAAGAGAGGACTTAGAAGAGTCACTTGGGGAGGATCTTAGTTTCCCAAAGAGGTAATTGAAGTGAAGTTCTATATTATCCTTAGTAAAATTATGCCAGCCAATCCACTATAGCACAGAGTTAATGCAAATGCCACTACATGGCTTCGGCCTTCCAGACTCACCAATGGACCCCCAATTAATCAGTCAGGAGTAAGGGCATGGGTGTTCAGAGGAGCATATGTAGAGCCCTGGGTGAGAGATCCAGGGCACAGCACTATAACTGTCAAAGAAATCCAGAGCTGCACAGTACTTAAAGCAGTAAACATGGATTTAGTTTCTGGAATTATTTTAATGCAGAACTGAACCAGGTTTTATATTGAGGTCTCTTTCTCCTTCCTGCAATAGTTCCTGAATGAAATCTGTCTTTACTGCTTTAATAACTATCCCATTCTGGATTTTTTTTTGACATATCATATAACATGACCCACCTTGTCCAACATAATTAATAAGTTTTTAAGTATAAATGAATCTTACCTCTAATAAGTTAATTATTATACCTCTATCGAGTATAAACATATATTAGAAAGATAATTTATGATATTCTAGCCTTCATTATTATATTTGGGATGCTATACAGACTTAAATATCTGTACAATAAAGTTATCAATGAGATACAAAAAAGTAAATATTAAGAGTTCACATCCAATATGGTAAACAACTATAAATGGTAGGATCATGACTCAGTTTACCCCTGATTCTAGACCTTCCTAAAATGTTAAAGTAAAAAAATGGCTCATCATTATAGAGGCAATTTATGATATGATAAAACATTTTATATCATTTTGAGGCTTCATTACTAAGCATTATTGTTAATGAGGTAACTTAAAACAGTTTAAGTGTAGTTTGGAAAAGGTCACCATGGACACATTTGTATGTATCATAAAATAAGGATTACACAGTAATTAATTTTATGGTCCATAACTATGCAATTAAAGATGTGCACCCATTAAATTATCTGTAACTTCAAAGTGTTCATCCCTGGTGACCATTTAAATTAGCTACATCAGTGTATATCTCTGCTCTATGGCTGAGTGATAGTTTATAGCTGGACTATACACACAAAGCCAAATCTATATGGCTTTGCTTCCTAATTGAGTACATCAAGCTACTTTTTATTTTTATTGTTTTCTTTTTGCTAGAGGGCACGTGTGCTTTCCGGAGAGAGACAGAAAGTGAAGCGAAGTGAGAAAGCACCTTCCATGGGGGATGGTAGTGCTACAATCCTTTCTCCATTTCTCCTTTAGAGATTTTGGGCACACACACACACACACATACACACACACACACACACAACCCTAGTGTATTTTTCAAGCTGCTAGATCTGGGACTTGAACTGCACAATCAGCCATATGGGAGTCAGACATCTTAACCACCAGGTCACCAGCTGGCCAATTACATATATTTTTTAAAAGAGATATTACACCAGAAGAATAAAATCAATGAAGAGTCTCTAGTTAGTCATCTCTAAAACAATGAGAAAGTATTCATTACCAGAAATGTTCTTTGGAGAGTTAAGGACAATGTCCAGTGATCATGAATCAACCAAGAAAAGTATATTTTAATGCATTAATTTTTTATTTTAGTTACCCATATATTTAGTAATAGTTATAAATTTCTGAGTATAGTCAATTAATTACATATCTTAAGCTTCTCGGGAAAGAGAAATTATATAAATACCTATTAAATGACATATCTTTGCTTTTCTAATAACTAAAGATTCCAGATGCTCTGTTATAAATTAACAATGCCTTTGAAGATTAGCAAAAACTCACTGAAATTTAATAAGCCAACTTCATGGTATACTGATCAATAAATGTTTACAGTTTTTTTATTCAGTTCAAACTCATGAAGGGACATTAAATATAATGAAAATAGCAAGCTATTGTAAGGGCACTGGAGTAATTGTAGAAAACCTAGATTGTAAAAATGGAAATTTTAAAATTGAAAAGTTAGAGTTCTTTATGTAAGAAATAAAAATAGATTTCAGTTCCTCACTATTTTCTTTACTTCTGTGGGAGGAAATGCATTGGAAGGCGTACTCATTGTAGAAGAAAAAAATCTTTAAATATTCTAGTAATTTAGAGAGCAGCAGATAGTGTAACAGTTATGTCACTATACTCCTATGTAGTCAATGGTGGTTTGAGTCCCAGATGTGGTGGCTTAAAACTCATGCCAGGCATATGTCTGTGTGTGCCCCCAAAATTCTGATAGGAGAAGAGATTGTGGTATAGCCAACCCACCTGGGGATGATTTTTTGCTTTCTGTCTCTGTCTCACTCCATCTCTCTGGTGGGCACACACACATACTCTATAGCCAAAATCTCCCTTTCAGAAAAAAAGAAAAAAAAAATGAGAACCAGTAGATGGTGTAATGGTTATGTTTCTGAACTCCCAAGTAGTCAACTGGGGTTCGAGTCCCAGACTTGGTGGTGTAAAACTCATGCCAGGCACTTGTGCATGTCCAAAATCCCTGAGAGGAGAATGGAGGAAAAAAGATTGAGGCATAGCCATCCCTCCCTGGGCGGGGGTTGATTTCTTGCTTTATGTCTCTCTCTCTGTCTCTCCAATGAATGCATGTATCCTATAGAAAAAAATCTTTCTTAAAAAAATATTCTGACAATTTAAATCCTACTAGTAAACACTTATTTGTATCACCCAAACAATAAATATATTCCTGTATCCTAGAGCTTTTCTTTATTCATTAAAGCGGTAATACCATGTTATGTATATTTCATCAACTAGTGCTACTCATAAAAGTGAAAACTTCTCTAGGTGTTTTGAGGATGAAGAGTTTTAAAATAGGAAACTTGAGGGCTTAATCAATTGGAAACGGCAGGAGTACTGGCCAATGCAACTAGGATGCCTTAGAAGCCCATGATGGCCAGTTGAGTATTCGTCAGGAAAATGTTTAGAACAGTTAGAAGCTACCACTGATGGCATCTGCTACCCATGGTACCAAAATGAATGATTCTCTGGACATCATCTACAAGCTTCAAATAAATCATAATGTCTGATGTCTGATGAGTTCTACATGACTTCCCAAGCTGTCAGAGAAGAATAATAGCTTCTCTTTCCTTTCCATCATCCCAGTCTACATTTGGTCATTCATTGGTGGGATCTGACAGGGACTTTCCTGGTAAGGGACTTCAGGAAATTAAGTTTTAGGCTTTATATGCCTTTGGGGGGTGGGAGTGGGAGAAAAAAAAGAGAAGTTTGGTAAAGCTGAGATGTAACTGAATATGAACAAATATTCAGACTGTCCTTTTACCATGCTTCTTCATGCACAGTGTTTAAAGTGGATTTTGTATCTTTTTATATTGTTAAATATTCTTATACATCAATTAATTATAGTTTGGTATGGCTCCTTATATAAATTTTTAAAGAATTATTTCATTTAATTTCATTTACTTATTTTAATTTAACCAGAGGGGGATAGAATGAGAGAGAGAGAGGGAAAGTGAGAAAGCAAGCTGCCATGTCTGGGACTCAAACTGTGCTCAGCCATCTGGGAGTCCAGTGCCCTTAACCACCACACCACCTGCTGGCCCTAGCTCTTTATAGAAGTAAAAATATCTGCAGAGTGTATATTTTTGTCAAATGCAGCTTAAACTTAATACATTTACTCTTTACCCCACTTTAACAGTTTGATGAATTTCTATTGAAATTCTTTCCACTAATGGCACTAGTTGGCGATGCCCATGTCTCCACTGAAATTCTTGCTACACTTTATCTCTTTGTGTTTTCAGTAACAGTTCACATTCTTAAAATCACTGAGAATTTGACCTTTGTTCAATAGACTATTACTGACCCTGTTCTTCCTTACCCTCTATTTTTTTTCTTTTGTTTCCTAGAGAGAAACTGAGTGACACAGAGAGAGAGACAGATGAGGAAAGCACACCCAAAGGGAATGTCATCACAACTCAACCCCTTCTCCTCTACTTTTCCGTACAGTCAGGATTTTAGATGTGCATGCATATATGCTAGGTATTTTTTTCAAAACACTGGAACTTGGATTTGAATCTGTCAGACATGTGAAATCTAGCTTCCTTAAATTGGTTATAAGCTCAGACCATTTTTATAATTTTTAGCATATAGTTTTTTCATCTTCTTGAGTAAATTTATTTCTAAGTATATTATTATTCTTTTGAATACAACTGAAAATGAAATTTCTTAACTTCTTTTTCATATTTTTTTCTTTTTTTTTGTAGGTTTTTGCCACAGTCTGTGTGTACTCTCCAGAAACAGTAAGAGGGAAAGTAAGAAGTCAACCACAGGATAGTTGGTAATCCATCCCTTTTCCTCCTGGGATTTTGGGCTCACATGCACCCAGCACAATTTTCAAGGTGCTAGGTCTAGGACTCAAATTGCAGTGTGCCATGCAGGAGTCAAACACCTCAACCTCCATGCCACCTGCTGGCCCCTCTTTAAGTTCTTTATTGAGTATTTATTGTTAGTTTAAAGAAAATCAATTGATTTTCATGTGTTGATCTTGTACCCTGAAACTTTGCTCAATTTATTAATTATAACTTTTTATATGCAGTTTCTTTCTGATTTTCTATATTTGTACAGGTTCATGGCATCTGGAAACAGCTTTACTTCTCTTACAAGGATGCCCTTTAATTTTTTCCCCTCCTAATTGCACTGGATAAAATATCCAGCAAAATGTTACATAAAAATAGTCAGAGCAGGAATCTTTGTCTTGTTCTTGAATCTAGGTAGAAAGCTTTCATTTCTTTTTTTATCAGTGAATCTGATTATAACTGTGTTTTGTTTTCTCATAAATAGCCTTTATTAGGTTGAAAAAGTTCCCTTCTATTCCTAGTGTGCTGAGTGTTCTTGCCATTATTCATAATACAAAATTTATCTGTAAATTTCTTTCTTCTCTGTCTTAATCTGAGTTTGATGTTAAAGAAATGTTTGACTTATAGAATGACTTAAGAAATGTTCCCTCCTCTTTTTGGGAGAATTTGGGAAGGATGAATGTTAATCCTCTATGTGTCTGGCAGAATTTGCCAGTGAATCCATCTGGTTTTGGACTTTACTTGGACTACTTTTCTTAATTCTCAAAAATTCTAATAGTTATTGTGAGTTTCATTAATAACTTTTTTTGGAAGGCCAAGATTTTAGTCTCCTATTACATTTTTTCTGAAGTCAGTCATTTTATTTCAGACATTATGTCTAATCTGAAATTATAGCAATAAATTTACTATTCTCTGAGAAATTAAAATCCATTGGTTAACCAGCACTCATATCTTGATTTCAAAACTATTCTCTAAAAATGCTTCCTTGTAGAAATGGTTGATGATAGAACTGTGGCAGGGATACATATGATGAACCTGTATCATTTTGGACAGTCAGATCAATGACTTTGATTTCATGTCTATGATCTCAATCTACATGTGGTCATTCATTGATGAGATCTGATGAGGACTCTCCTGGTGGTTCCTAAGCCTCTACTGGTAGTTCCTAACTCCTTCCTGGTAAGGGTTAGGCTTGGGTTTGGATCTGGTTAGGGCTAGGTAAGAAAGTACATGCACATAAGCAAACACACACACACTGTGAGGGTATATCAGAGTGAAACAGGAACCACTTTGAAAGAGTTCCAATGGCCAAACTTACAAAAATGTGAGCAACAAAATAATGAATCATATTCTAACCTAGAAATTAGTGATCAGCAGTAGGCGTAATGTCATTGGACTCCCATGTAGTTGACCACGGTTCGAGTCCCTGACCCAGTAGCTTAAACTCCACTGGGTGTGTGTGCATGCATGCCCAAGGTCCTGAGAGGAGAATAGAGGAGAAGGGATTGTGGTGTGGCCATCCCCGCTGGGGGGTGATTTCTGTCTCTCTGTCTCTTTCTGGAGAGCACACACGCCCTATAGCAAAAAAAAAAAAAGAAAGAAACAATTCTAGATACTATTGATGCAACTAAATAAGAAAATAAACAGATAAATAATAGATAACTTTCCCATGCAGAAGAATTTCAAATACTTTATGTAGATATTAACACAAAGATTTGTGCTGCATATAGTGTTTTTCTTCTCAAAATTACATTTTGAAAAGGAGTGGAATTTTAGTGACCTTACAGTGAAGAAAACTGATAAACACTGTCTCAGTAAGGTGCTCATGGTTAGCACCAACGGTTATATTTACAGTATAAATACCTTTGACAGTAATTGGTGAAAAATGACACTTTACCTCTCTAATCTTTTGTGCCCTACCTAACAAATAAATGAAAAAAACAAAAAAACCAAAAAAACAAAAAACAATGACATAATTGTCTAACCCTTAAAAAAAATACCAGGCACACCAAAGTTGCAGGGCAGCCTATAAAATGTCTAGAAAAATATTCCTAAAACTCTTTTGAAAAAATTCTGAGAACCTGTCAGACTCTAGAGACGCTTTGTGGATACATGGCAAATAACAAGATAAGATTAGACTTTCAAGACATCTATTGGGGGAAACAGCTATAAAATGAAATGTGAAGATAGCCACATAGGTAAGGGAGATTGTCACAGTGCAAAGCTGACACCAGGTTACAGAGAGAGATGAGAAATGAAGTTGGTGAAGGCTTATTAGACCACAGCTCAGTGCTGTGCAATGTTTGACAAAGTCAGAGTGAAGCATTTAGCCCGGTTCCTGCTGGATGAGATCTAGTCTCCCAGGAAAGAGCTTGTTGTAGTGCTGCTGCTGCCTTCAGCTATTGGTCATTAGCTAGGAGCTGTCAAAGGATTTCAGCATTCAGCAGTCAGCTTCCTGGAGTCAGAGGTTTCAAAGGCAAATCCTCTTGACTCATACCATCAAAAGCATTCACAAGGAAATACATATCTTCTTTTTAATGTGGGGGTGGGGGGTCATGAATGCATGACTAGTCCAGTTTATTACTGCCACCTTGATTGGAAACAAAGTACGTTTGCATCGTCAGTAAAAATAGGAGCCTTCAAAAAGTTTGTGGGAAAATGAAATTAAAAGATAAAAGATATAAACCTTATTTCTCAATATAAGTAAGGTCCAACAAGTTCAAGAGACTTCTCTAAGTGGTGATACCAGGCATTTAATCTATCCCTAAAGTAGTGATGGTTCTGGGAATTTTACCACATTAACGCTACCTTTTTTTTAACATTAGTAAAGAAGAAATGGATGACATGAAAAAAAAAATGGATGTCCTTTAAAATTTTCTAGGATTAGAAAATAATGGGGCCAGCAAGTGGTCTGGTGGTTAAGGGGCTAGAGTAACACAGGGCCCACTGCAATTTAAGTCCCGACAGAGTGGCTTGAAAATCACATCAGGTATGTGTGTGTGCATGCCCAAAATTCTGAAAGGAGAATGGAAGAGAAGATATTGTGGTGTGGCCATCTCTCTGGGGTGGTTGGGGGGGGCGGATTTTTTTCCCTTTCCCTCTCTCTGTCTCTCTCCAGGAACCACATGTGCCCTATGCTTCCCCTGACCCATGAAAAAACAGATTAGGAGATAAAAGGAAACTGGATGCCTAATGATTCCCATTAAAATGCTTACAAAATTGTCCTTGTTTGAGAAATGAGCAGGAGTGTTGTCTTGATGGCAAAGGACTATGATGTTTTCCTGCTAATTTTTTTAGTAACTTTCTCTAGGCATTCTCATAAGCAGAATAAACCTGTAGAAAGTCAACATGTCAAATGCCTTGAGCATTCCAAAGATGTGCTGCCATGACCTTTGCTTTTGACTGGTCTTCTTTTAACTGGGCTACTTCATCTGCATTCATTGTGTTTCATCTTTAGGATTATTCTGGCAAAATCATGGTTCATGTCCTGTTACTGTCCTTTGAAGAAATACTTCAGGATATTGATCCTACTTGTTCTGCTCTTCTCTGCAGTTGATCCAGGTCCAAGAATTTTGGCATCTATTGAGCAGAAATGTAACTCACCTTTAAGCTTTCAGTCAGAATTGTGTAAGCTGAACAAATCGAGATGTCTATGGTATTGGCTATTGTTTATGCTATTAATCATTTATCCTTTTTAATTAGTGCATGAACAAGATTAATTTTTTTTTCCTTACGAATTGATGTGGATAATCTTTTGTTGCTGATCTGGTTCTTTCACAAAATGAATTATTCAAATGTAAACTGATTTCTTTTGGGCTTTATTCCAATAAACTTTCTGTAAATCATCGATGATTTTATCATTGTTCTGAGCAAGCTTTACTATATAGTTAATACTTGTTTTTGCTTCAATTTTAGCACAATTCAGGTTGCTCTAATAGAGGCACTTTTCAAAGTATGTTTTATCCTTTGTATTGGGCTATTGGGAAAAATCATGATGTATTTTTGCATAGAAACAGAAAAATCTGTCATGACATTCGCAACAACCTAATAGTTTTCCAGACTAAATCTAGTTCAGGCATGTTATAACAAAGTAACACAGCTTCTTTTGGTGCAAAAATTTTCTGAAATCCATTTTTTTCTTGATATACATTTTCTATGAACTTTTGAAGATCCTTGCATGAACACAATAAATATGGAAACTAATGTTATTATTATGAAAGGAATTTTCCCTTGGTATTCTCCAAGACATTTTGAGAACCATGGTATTAGAATAAGATAGGATATATATCCCCATTTTAGAATCCATTCAGTAATATTTTTATTGTTGAGCAGTATTCCATTGTATAGATACACATCCCAGTTAAAGGATCTGTTCTACTGCTGAATTGTACATTTTGTTTTCACCTTGGAGCAATTATTCATAGTGTAGAAGCATATTTTTTTTTTAGGGAGGAAGAGAGGTTTTGTTTGTTTATTTTATTTTATTTTATTTTTTTGCTATAGGGTACGTGCGCTCGCCAGACAGAGAGAGATAGAGAGACAGAAAACAGGAAATTACCCCCGAGGGGGGATGGCCACGCCACAATCCCTTCTGCTCCATTCTCCTCATGGGATCTTGGGCACACACGCACACTCACCCGATGTGAGTTTAAGCCACCGGGTCTGGGACTCAAACCACGGTCGACTACGTGGGAGTCCAGCGGCATAGCCATTACGCTAACTGCTGGTCCCTAGAAGCATATCTTTTCTGGAGTGGTTTTTGCCAAAGGGCGTGTGTGCTTGCCAGAAAGACAGAAGAGACAGAGAGACAGAAAGTAAGAAATCACCCTCCAGGGGAACAATCCCTTTTCCTCCAAATCTCTTCTCAGGATCTTGTACACTCACGCACACGTGCCTGGTGTGAGTTTAAGTCACTGGATCTGGGACTCAAACAGCGGTCGACTATGTGGAAGTCCAGTGACATAGCCATTTCGCCAACTGCTAGTCCACTGCATAAGCATTTTAAGCAAATGTAATTTCTTATTTTCCTAGAGTAAATATCTAGTAGTGGACTTGTTCAGATATGTTAATATTCAACTTTATAAAGAACTATCAAATTGCTTTATATTCTACATCTCCACCATCAAAACATGAAAACTTTAGTGAAAGAGACCAGATCAGGCATTGTCAGAGTCTGGGGGTGGCAGACACAAAGGGTAGAAGATAGGAGTATTTGGGGATTATAATTTGTTCTGCATTCTGATAGAGGTGAGGGTTATATAAATCTATATATTTGCTGAAATTTAACGAACTGTGAAGCAATAAAAATTTAAATTTTACTGTATTTAAAATCATTATTTTTTTAAAAGAGATTTTTGTAATAGGGTATTTGTGCTTGCCAGAGAGGCAGAATGACAGAAAATAAGAAATCACCTCTTTGAGTGGTGCATGACCATGCCACAATCCCTTCTCCTCCAGTCTCCTCTCAGGATTCTGAGCACATATGCACAAGTGCCTGACATGAGTTTCAAACCACCAGCTTCAGGATATGAAACATGGTCAAGCACATGGGAGTCCAGCACCTTAACCTTCCCATCATCTTCTGGTCCCTAAAATCATTTCATTTTAATACATGTAAACAATACTAGCTTTAATTTTATTATGTTTAAAACTATAGATTTAAAAATAAAAACAGGGACCAACAGATGGCATAATGGTTATGTTGCTGGATTCCCACACAGTCAACTGCGGTTCAAATCCTGTTCTTGGAAGCTTGACACTCAAGCCAAGCGCATGTATGTGCATGCCCAAAATCCCAAAGGTAGAGTGGAAGAGAAGGGATTGTGGCATGGACATTCCCCTGGGGGGGGGTGGGGGGGTGTGATCGCTTGCTTTCTGTCCCTCTCCCTGTCTCTCTGGTGAGCACACATGTCCTATAGCAAAAATCTTCTAAAAAAATAAATAAAAATAGGAACAAATGAAATAATTATAGTGCAAAAAAGAGAATCACTTTTGACACTTTTTTAGTATCTATTACTTCATGTGTAGTGCTTCACAAAGATAGAACCATAACTGATTTTATGATTATATCTATACCTGGTGCCAACATTTCAAGTTTCTGCCACTAATAGAAATGTGCAGGCAATCAATAAGAAAGTCACACTCCTTTTATATGCCTTTCTTTGAACATAAATACGAACAACTGGAAAGAGGTACACCATCACTTAATTCTCTATCAGGCAGTTATGTATAGCGAACAGACAAGCATCTCCACTCTTGATATCAGAATTTATGTCACCTGAAAACTGTCCATGTATTTTCAGTGTGAGGGTCATTGATGTAGTATAAAAAATAAAGAACATAATATTATTGAGCTGGCTGATGGCTAGCATCTCTGGCAAAAATGACAATGTTTTATTTTTCTTCTTCCCTATTTCATTCACTACACCAGCATTTTCTGTGTTAAAATAGTCTATGGCAATACTGCATTTATATTCTGTGATGTATTCATATCCCTTATCAACATGTTCTTAATATTGTTTTCTGGGAATAGAAAAAGTCATAATTCTATGGTAAAACACACTGTACAATAAAAAGTTGTATAAATCATAGCACTGAAATCAATTCATGTAATAATCCAGACAGAAGTAGGAAAATATTTTATGCAATAAACAGAAATACATAAAGTGGGATCAATAGAATGTGTCCTCCCACAGTAAGTGATATAAAGCTTTTCCATAAATTCTCTCATTTGAGTTTAATGACAAACCATGGGAAGAATGGTTTTAGCAATTTTATCAAATAAGGAAGAATCATTTTATCAATTTTAGAAAGTAGTATTGTTGACAGAACCTCTCCAAACACACCCAGTTCCTAATTCCTGGAACTGGTAACTGTTACTTTCCATAGCAAAAGGGACTTTGCACTTTTGATTAAGATATATGTTTTGAGATGGGTAGAGTATATTTGATCATCTGGTTGAGCTTAATAAAATCAAAAAGTTTTTTATGAGGGGAGGCTGAACAAAGCCATAGCAGGAGGTATGATGGTGGAAGCAGAGGTTAGAATGATGCAAGAAAGAGGACAGAATGTAAGGAATATAAATTGTCTCTATAAGCTGAAAAGACCAAAGTAACTGAGTTTCCCTTAGAACCACCAGAGGAACTTAGCCATGCTGACACTTCTATTTTAGTACCTCTAACTGAAATTGTAAGAAAACAAATGTATGTCACTTAAGTCACTTGATTTTGAAAATACATTCTAACAGCAGTAGAAAGCTACTACAGATGAGACAACTAAGAATTAGAAACTATAAATTCTTGTATCTTAGTTTCAGCAATTATATTGTTAAACTTAGGTCCAACCCAAAATATGTGACTATATTCATACAGTAATCTTATTATCCACATAGAACTGTTACACAATAAAACCATCTCATGAGAAGAAAAGCTAAAGGAATATAAATAGAACTATACAAAAAGTTGAGGGTAAGGAGAGAGCAAAAATCATGAATAAGAGAGAAAAACAAGGCATTAGAGGAGTCCTCAAATCAATCGTGATGTGAATTTTGACATGAACATGACTCATCAGAAAGAGAGAAGAATGATTTAGAAAACTGATAAAGTCAAAATTACTCTGGGAGTTTCCTTCAAGTACCAAAAAATTTGCAGTAAGTATGTATATGCATTTAATTTTACAGACTTTTTTATACTTAAGAATTACTTACATACGATATAATTGAGAACTCAAGAACTGGAAACTGCTCAATGTGAAGCAAAATCACTATGTACTGTGCACCAGCTCCTCTGAGTCTGGGGAGATGGAATACACTCACGTGCAGCAAGCGACATGAAGCAGATTTATTACTTACAGATTGGTTGCAAGGAACCATAGAGACCTTACGTGCATGACGAGCGGCTCCTCAAAGCTCAGAAAGCTTCCTGAAGTGGACAGAGCATTATTTGCACATCTCACTTACACTGTAGTTAAGGATCCCCAAAAGCCAACTGTCCCTGAGTTCTTATTACACACTGAGAGAAAGCCTTGAAAAATACTGTGTTCTGGGGGAACTGGAATAGAACCTGGGCTGTTCTTACCTTACAATGTTGCATTCCTAGCACATTCTACATTTGATAACTTTAAACGAGAAAGCAAGAGAACTGGGTTAGTCCAAGGCCAACTGGACCACTGTCTTGCAATTGATCTCTTGCAACTCACACTAAATTCAGAATAAACGCTGGACTAGTTCTCTATGAGCAGATTAGCCTGAAAATTAAAAGCCAGTCTTGGGACCAGCAGTTGGCATAGTGACTACTTCACTGGACTCCCATAGAGTCGACCGCAGTTCAAGTCCCGGACCCAGTGGCTTAAACTCAGGCCAGATGCATGTGCATGTGTGCCCAAGATCCCAAGAGGAGAATGGAGGAGAAGGGACTGCAGTGTGGCCATCCTCCTGGGGGGGGGATTTCTCGCTTTCTGTCCTCTGTCTCTCTCTGTCTTTCTGGCGAACACCCTATAGCAAAAACCTCTAAAAAAAAAAAAAAATCACCCTCTTAGTCTCTTGGCCTCATTCTCTTTGTATAAACGAACTGGATCAAGTTATTCCTAATGGGTCTCCTCTCCAATAACAAATGGAACTGAGTGGTGAGCAGATTAGCCTGAAAATTAAAAGCCAGTCTTGGGACCAGCAGTTGGCATAGTGACTACTTCACTGGACTCCCATAGAGTCGACCGCAGTTCAAGTCCCGGACCCAGTGGCTTAAACTCAGGCCAGATGCATGTGCATGTGTGCCCAAGATCCCAAGAGGAGAATGGAGGAGAAGGGACTGCAGTGTGGCCATCCTCCTGGGGGGTGATTTCTCGCTTTCTGTCCTCTGTCTCTCTCTGTCTTTCTGGCGAACACCCTATAGCAAAAACCTCTAAAAAAAAAAAAAAATCACCCTCTTAGTCTCTTGGCCTCATTCTCTTTGTATAAACGAACTGGATCAAGTTATTCCTAATGGGTCTCCTCTCCAATAACAAATGGAACTGAGTGGGAAATGCAGAAATGAATCTTTCTGGGTTTTGTAGAACACAGGACAACTTCATCTTCATTAGTGCCTTTGGGCTTTTCACAGGACTAGAAATACGGGTAGAACTGCCTTGTAAACACAATCTAAAAAAATGTTCCCTTAACTCATAATTTAACTTCTCTAGCAAGTATTGCTTACTGGACTCTCCTAAAATGTCATGCTGCTACAAACTTCATATTGTTATATTAGCTGTTTTAATGATCAAACTTCTTACCAATGGCATAAATGCTAAAGTTCCAGGTTTTTAAATATAAGAAAGCATTGGAATTCTTTGATTTCCTCTCATCTTGACCAATGTAATGTAATACTTATTACCTATAACCAGTGTATTTCACTGAAAGAATTGGTTTCTCATTGTATTTTTCTGACTATTGCCTCCAATCACACTCCACAACCTTCCCTATTTAGTTGTCCTTCCCCACCAGAAAGGTGTCCCTTAAATGTAGGGAGATCCCTTTTCTGCCCAAATCCTTTAAATGTTTACTTAATTATTCAAATTATGTACCTTAGTATACTAATTGTTCCTCATCTATCAATAATCATAATTAAGTGTTCATTTTGTTTAGTGTATCTCTATGAGATTATGAATTTTATAATTGTAGAGACCAATTCTTTGTCAAATTGAAATCTTCCCTGCCTAGCAGAGGGACTGTCACATTCAAGGGGGTGTATGCTTGTGGGATTAATTAATTTTTGGAGATTTTTCTAAACTAAGTAAAACCACTTTTACTTTATCTTTACAGAAGTTAAAGCAATTAAAAATTGGTTGGAGTAACTGAACTCAGCCTGGCAATTAATGAAAATATTTCAAAGTTCATATGCTTAAGCAGTCTAATTTCACTATTATATCTGTATATCTTTTTCAGGGTATATATATTTTGTTTGGTTGGGTTTATTTTTTTTTTTTAGAAACTAACCACCTCACTCATTAACACATTTGTTTTTCGTCTGGAAGAAATTAGTTTATTTGCCCGGCAACATCTACTTCTCACTTTAGCTGAAATTGGCAAAACTACCACAGGGAAGAATTGACATTTTCCATCAATTTCTGGAAAGTGCAGCAGTACCAAATGTCATCAGACTTGAGTTATATTGGGAATTATTTTGAAGCGCTCATGTACATGCTTGCAAAGTTTAATGTCAGTCCTGCTGGCATAACAAGTAGGGCAATCTAGTATCTAGAGCACCAGACTGGCCCTAAGGTTACTACGTACTGCATTCGGCTCAATCAATCAAATAGTTCCCGACACATTTTATGGTGCTAATATTGGACTAAAACTCTGTGGGACTTAGAAATAAGTGGGAGACTCTTTACTCACAAAATCATTCACTCTAGATGAGGGGGCGAAAAATCCACATATAAAAAATACCAAATAGAAGTCAGAAGGCTAATTATACTGTATAACCAGGGAAATGTGCTTTCTTTCCTTTATAGCCCTACATCATGAAAAGTTAAATACAAAACTGAGTTAACATATTTTGAAAGGCAGATGGCATTTTATAAATTGCTGGCTGGGTTCAGTGCAAAAGATCTAGGAAAGTTTGAGATCCACGTTATGTGGGATGATCACAAGGTTGTTGACTCAGGTAAGAGAGCTTGGAATGTGCAATTACAGAATGGGTATTAAAGGAAAAGATGAGGATGGAGAATGAGAAAGGGTACATCATAAATGAAAGAACTCAAAGATTTAAACATGAAAAAGAACACACCCAATAATGAAGTCAGGGATCAAATTTACTTGTTCCATTAACTGCTTACTACTCAGTGAAAAGTGAAGCAAAAGAGGCCAGCAGGTGATGTGGTCTTAAGGGTGCTGGACTTGGCTGAAATTGGCTTGCTTTCTCACTTTCTCTCGTCCCTCTCTGATCAAATTACAAATAAATAAACAAACAAACAAACAAAATGATTCTTAAAAAAAATGGTGAATCAGAAAATGACCACATCTTATCATTTCTTCAGGAGTTATAGAGGGACAGGTCACCGGCAAACATTTTGGGATATGAACTGTGGCTCAAGAATTACTGCTTGCTTATTTTACTTTATTTTGCACCAGTTATCTAACCTTCCTAACCCTATTGTTTTCAATATATCAAATGGAAGTAAAAACAAAATCACAGGGTTATCTGGATAATAAAATGAAATAATATATGCCAACCTTTTGTATAACTCCTTGTACATATTGTTTAACCATTTCCTATTCTTTTCTGCCATTCAATAAAAAACACCCCCAAACAAACAGCCAGTAGTCAACCAGAAAAGATTATCTTTGACTCCATAATTTGTAAGAACAGACTCTTTCATGAGTCTAGGCCAGTAGGTGGCATGGTGGCTAAGGTGCTGGATTCCGACATGCTGACCAGGGTTCAAGTCCTAAACCTGGTAACTTGAATATCATGCTGAGTGTGTGTGGTGCATGCCCAAAATTTCAGGAGAAGAACGGAGAAGAGATTATGACGTAACCATCCCCAGGAGGTGATTTCTCACTTTCCCTTTCTCTGTCTCTCTCTGTTTCTGTCTGGTGAGTACATGTACCACATAGCAAACACCCAAAAACAAATAAATAAATAACTTTTTAAAAAAATTTCTTTTATGCACCCAAAGACAAAAGGACCTATACAAAATTGAAAATGCACACATGCATACATATCACTACATATGTATATATGATTCTCTTACATATTTATGAGTATAGATCTTTCAATAAGGATGTACAAATAAATATGGATTTTGAGGTATTTTAAGTAGAATAGACCAAGTCATTTTATTCTATAAATGGGCGACCTAAAAATAGGTAAAGACCAGGTATAAAATATAGACTGTACTTCATAGATAGTAATCCAAACTATGATACACAGTTCTCGTTCAGAATATTCAGATATTTTTATAGCTTGCATACACTGACATTTATAAAAATCTAGTCACTTACAGAAAATAATATCACATATGTGTGGTCCAACGTGAGTGTTTTTCTTGGGGACAACTATTTTTCCAGTTGAAATCTATGACTCCTGTACATCAAGGCAAGTACTGCATGCTAAGTGTCCTCTTTACCTGTAATTGGGGCACTACACAGGAATCACAGCACCTAATTTGCTTTGGCAGCAGCATGACAGCAGGTTACCACTTAGTATTCTCTGGACAAAAGAAAGAATGATGAAGCTCAGCTGTTTTTAAAGGCAGCCCGAACTGAAAGTTGAATGGGATGAATCTACACCATGTCAAAGTGCAACTTAGCAAACACGTAGTGAAAATGTTTCAAGCATAAAGGGTTAGTAGAAACTCAAAGCAGAAGAAACTTGAGGAAAATACCTTTTACAGGTTTTTATTGAAAGGTTATACGGAATAGGCTTTAGATTGCTGAGAACTTGTTTCTCATTTAGGAACGCATTTGGTTTGCTTTGACAAAGGAACCATAGGGTAAGTGTTTTGTAAAGCTCCCTAATACACTCACACAGTGAAACCTTTTTTCAAGCTACGCAAATAGATTAAATACAGTGTACTATCTCCAAGGATTGCTTGTGAATATTTTAAAAACATTTCATACTCACTTGATCATAGTAGTTGTATCAATAATAACAAATTATTTTCATTTTAATTATTAACAAACGTTAATTTTTAGCAACTATCTGGAGAATTGTGTAGATAAATTTGAAGCTATAGCTAAGTTCAGGGGGGACAAGTGTGATTTACTAATAGTGTTTAAACTGAGATGAGAGAGTGATGGCACAAATTCTAAATATTTGGCAGATTTTATTTAAATTACCATATAGTATAATTGCTGCACTCTGAGAAGAACTTTAAAAAGAACTGGTAGGCCTAATTTATTTAATAAAATTTTAATTAATACCCTTTGCTATGAATGGTACCAAGAAAAATAGTATCATATTTCAGGATTAAACAGCCACAACAATAAAACAGTTCACGAATAGATGTAGTGGGTTATCAGAAAAGTCATAATGTATTTTTTTCTATGCATAAGTGTGTCATCAATTTTCTGACAAGCCAACATACTATTATATAATCTTATCATATTCATTTGTGTCTCTGTGTTAGGACTCATCACATTGTATTTTCTTCTCATAGGAAACTGAATTCTTTGCTGCTAGTACCACATCATATACCTCCGAGATAAATGGAACACAGAACAAGTTGGTATTCTCAGTATAGGAATTTATGGGTTATGTTAACAGACACATGATCCATAATCTGCCTGCTCTAATAGAACAAATTGCTGAAGATATTGCAAATAAGCATTGCAGCACAATAAAAAATCCCTAAATTCACCTGCTTGAGTTGTTCTTGATAATGGAACAGCACTCAACTGTTTATTAGCAAATAAGGACATGGAAGTTTGTGCAGTTGTTAACACTACCTGCTGCACCTATAACAACACTTCTAGAGAAGTATAAACCCAGTTAGCTAGGATTACTAAAAGATCCGAATGGTTACAAGAAGAAAAGAAGACACACGTTATGTAATATTTCTAGTGGGCTATCTATAGTTTTAGGCCTGCTCTTCCAATCCAGATTATAAACTATATTGTAACTCCCACTGCTATTCTTCTCATTTTTATTGCATTTCAATCAATTATGATGTGTACATCTCATTGCTTAAAATTCACAGCTAAAATCAAGATTATGATTATGTAGATAATAGAAATGATTTATGCTGCTACTGTACCATTATAAGCCAAACTGTCTATGTGACACTGATATTAATTCTTGTGGATGATCCTCCCCAACTATATGAGATCTGTCTTACTAAAGATGCTTCTCTTACAAAGCTTATCTCAGTGCTCTCATGGAAAGATTTTGATCAATATGGGAGAAATAAGAAATTACGGAGAAAAAAGAATTGTGGTGTGGCCATGTGATAGGCAGTTAGCTAGAAATGAGTGGGCAGCCCTAAGAAAATAGCAGAAGGACACATGCCACAGCAATCACAACTTACCAGGAGTTACAACCAGACCCTCCATGAAAATGCCTTCTTCTCACCCAGCTACTGGCACCAGGAAGGTTAGACGAATCCCATTTTTCCTCTTTAGTACCTGAGGAAAACACATAGGGACTTGTAAATTTCCCTCTTCTCATTTCTCACAAATACAAAAAGACCCAACCAGAAGGTTTATTCAATATGCTGTTTCCCACTGGGGCAATAAACTAATTGGACAGTTTATCCAAAAAAGGATGCTCCTATCATGGATTAAATAATTGTGCATGCCCAGTTGTTCTTCACCTGTGAAAGCGATGTGCAAGTGCAGCAGAAAACTCATGAATTCAAACAAAGAACATAGATTCCATCAGTAACCTCCCACTGTTAAATATTCATTGTTACCTTTAGTAATAAAAATAATACCTAACCAGTTCCAAACACAGTTGCTACCTAGCAACCTGCCCACCCAATAGTTTTTTTAGGTGTACTTCTTTTCTAAAATCTTTCTTGGGACCACCAGTTACCATAATGGCTATGTAACTGAACTCCTATGTAGCCGACAGCCGTTCAAGTCCCAGACCCAGTGGCTTAAACTCATGCCAGGTGCATGTGCATGCATGCCCAAGATCCCAAGAGGAGAATGGAGGAGAAGGGATTGAGGCATGGCCATCCCACCTGGGGGGGGTGATTTCTTGCTTTCTGTCTTTCTGTCTCTCTCTGTCTTTCTGGCGAGTGCACACACACTATAGCAAAAACCTCTCAAAAAATATAAAAAATAAAATCTTTCTTTCCTATTAAATTATCTTATTTTAACCTACCTTTATTCTGGTTGTGGTTTTATTTTTTGCCTTGGGACAGGTCTCTAATTTTAGAGATCTAGACCCAAAAAACAAGGATTTTATACAACACAGCTCAACACTCTCCCATCCTATGACATAACCTTATGTGATTATTTTAATCAACTTTAATGTGATTATTAGTATCTTTCTTAATTTACGTATCTTAGCTTTCTCAACATTTGTGGCTTGTTGGCCTTAATCTTCTATGGTTTAGCTGTACGGTTATCATTAAAGCCTATTTGTGATAATTCTATATGTCTGTAGTGGTTTTTCATAGTTTATATACATATATTTATCTCCATTCTTATGATACAAGCAAATTAAGCAAAAAAGAACAACTGTCCCTACTTCTTTCTTAAAATAGATTCTATAAAGGGAAAAATGCAATTATCTATAACTCTTCTCTAATTTTAGAGAATGGGCTAGTGAGGAAAATCTATGAGAATTAGACTAGTCCCCAAAACATGCAGAAGTACATGAAACTTTAAAGCCTTTGCCAATTTATGTTGTAGCCTAATGAGGAATACATGTTCCAGGGGTGGTTAATTTTCATTTAAAGATCCTGACAAGAATTTTCCATTCCAATGGGGGCTACTAAGTCTACATTACCTCCATAGGCACAAAGGAGGATATTAGAAATTATTTTTTATTGAGAAATAAATACTGCCTACAGATATGTTGACTGAGTTTTACTAATGTTGACTGAAAAAACCAACTCTAGAAAATTAATAATTAATAATTAATGTGGTTTATTTCCAAGCAGAATATGAATGACCTAGACCCGGAGAGGAGGCAACCATGCTTTTCTCAGTGTGATCAGGTTCCTTTTATTTGATTTTGATAGTGACAGACAAAATTAGTGAAAAGATTTCCATTGGTGTGGCCCAAAAAGTGGGACATGTGAAAACAGGAGCTTGTAGGCTATAGGTGAGTTCCACAATTTTTAGGTTGGTGATTGGAAGGGAAGATCTGTGTCCTGGGAAGAGATAAGCAAAGGAATATACTATAATGGGTTGAATATACATCTTAAAGATTCTATGCCAGTGACAGGATGTAGGAAGAATCTTGTTAATGGAAAAAATGATCTGTTAATATTTGTGGGAATGACTCTTCCTGGGCCCTCTGGAAAGGACTTTGGAAAAATAGGAAAAAGCAGTCAGACTTCTGTCCACACTAATAACTTCATGCTTGAATGTGGAGGAGTATAGGACTTTAGGAAATCTTATTATCTGCACTATTTGCCTTGCAATTCATGGCCTACAGGATATCCTTACAGGATTACAAGTTGAGTGTAGTAAATCAGTTGAATGCAGTTACCATAATATTCCAAGTATTCTTTCAAGTGCTTATGTCATGTAAGAAATCTGTCTAGAGCTTTAAAAAAAAAAAAAAAAAAAAAGAAGCTAAAATTTTAATGGAGTTTTATAGAAAAAAATGTTGACTGTTTGGAGCTTATTTGATAATAAATGTTATTTATAATATTATAATCTGTTCAGAGATGTGCTTTCATAACATAAAATACTTGACAATGAGGATTTGGGGGAGGAGACTTATAGTACTCAACTAATCCTTATTATTATTATCTACAGAAATCTAATAAAAATAACCTGTGGACAATTTGTCTGTGACCAGACAAATTGACCCAAGCCAGTTTACAACACTCCCTCTGTTACAAATCTTTTTAATATCTCTAACTGTCAGGAAATTTGCTTGCACAGACCAGATCCTCATATTGTAGGAAATGAAGAGCTGGCACATTAAAGGAAAGTGTTATCTCTTCTACATCATTCTTCTCTGAGGTCATCATGACAAGTAGCAATGCACAAAGAAGGTGGGATATTAATGCCCAGGCTCATGTGGTTGTCAGTAGCAAAAGAAATAACAGGACAAATGTGGTAAAGAAAATGTTGAAGATAAAAAGGCAATAGCCAGAGAACCTAATATATAGAGCACAGATTCGTAACAGACTTAAAGGAAATCACTTTTTTCCAAATAACAGTATGGTAGATAGACAGAAAGACTTGCATAATTGATTTTCTGCATTTTGTACATCCAAAACACTGCTCTAGGATTAGAGAGAAAGAGAAAAAGAAAGACAACAAAGAGAAATTTTCAAAGAGTAATTCACATACTTGGCTATTGTCCTATAGACAAAGTATTTCCATGAGAAAAATCACCTCGTCCCAGCTCATTACATTATAGATAAGAATTATGAAGTAGGGAGCAGACTGGCCTATCTCAATGTCATACAAATTAAAGGTAGAAACAGGACTTTAGGAAAGCACTTAGTTTAGAATATAGTTTGGGACCCGCAGGTGGCATGGTGGTTAAGGTACTGAACTCCACATGGCTGACCATGGTTCAAGTCCTGAACCTGGAGTTTTGAAAATTACATCAGGTATGTGTATATGTGTATGTAACCAAGAGGACAATGGAGAAGGGACTGCAGTGTGGCCATCCCCTTATGTGTGTGGTGGGGGTGATTCCTCACTTTCACTCTATTTGTCTCTCTATGGCCAGTATATACGATGGGGAAAATTTTTTTTTAATTAAAATAAAAAAGTATACATATATGTGTATATATATATATATACACACACACACACACACCTGTGTTTGAATTCCATCTTGGCTGCTTCCAAGATGTGTGACTTTGGGCCAAGTTATTTAAATGTACAATGATTTTCTCAATAACAATACTAACTTATTACCACATTTGTCCTATTATTTGTGACTGGCAACCAAATGAGTCTGGGCTTTAATATCCCACCTCCCCTGTACATTGCTACTTGTCAAAATGACCTCAGAGAAGAATGATGTAGAAGAGATAACACTTCAATGTGCCAGCTCTTCATTTCCCACAATATGAGGATCTGGTCTGTGCAAGCAAGATTATGAGGATTAAATGCCATTTAAAAGCATTTTAAATTATATTATCTTTTGAAATATCCCAACAGACAGAGACATTGAATGAAATAATTAAATAAAAATTTAGTTTAAGATTTTATTTTAATCAAACATTAATACTACATATGATTTAGATTTAGAAAATTTTGTTTAAAAGAGATAGGAAACAAAAAGAGGTCTACAACTTTTAATTTTATTTAATGAAATAATCCTTATCTAAATTTACTTATTAAACCATAGGATTTCAGAGTTAATTATTTGTCCATAATTTATAGCTAATAACCACATAAAACAGTGATGACACTAATTTTTCAGACTTTCAAGTTTCATATTATACATCACAGAAACTCTGTATTGGAATTAAAATAGCCAGAAGGCATTTTAGTGATTATATGTACATAGCTGTTACTTAAACTGAGAGTCATCAAAAAATAATAATGTTCAGAACTAACAGATTTTACTTGCTGCACAATTTTGCTTTGGATTGATCCATGGACCATTATATCCTGCTATCCAAAACAATAATGACCGAAGATAAAAAAGAAAATTCTTCTATACTATGAAATTTTTACTATGTGATATTCAGGAAATTTGATTTTTTCCTCCATAAATAATAAAACTGTCACAGAATTTAACAAATTAAAAAGGCCATTGGTTTTGAAATATAAATGCTGACTTTTATATTGGACATAAAATAAATACCATTGAATCATTAATCTACAAAGAATTTCAAAAGAACATGTAATCTATTTTTTGCCTCAAGAAAGAACTTCACTGAGACTCTTTCTGTGAGATGCTGAATGCCTCCAAAGAGATATTTTTAAAACTTTCCAAATATTTTAGAATTTTATCCAGCCTGATAGAAAGCTACACAATATGTATTGTACAATAAATGAATCTTGAACTGCAAATTTATAAGTATGAGAATGATGACATTTTCCCAAAACCTTAATTTTTATTTTCAGTCCACATCCCTTGTCATGAGTAAATTTTTACAGAATTGCAAATTTAATTGGTACACAGACATTTGTATTTGGATTGCTAAATGATCCTTTGACCAGCAGTCTGAACAGGAATGTGCTGAAATGATCAATTTATTGGTCAACATTCCATTTTGATTCCATGGTTCCCTGTGTGTTCTTTCAAATCTCTTCTCTTTCAGAGCCTGTCTGAAGAGAGAGCATAGGATAGTCTTTCTCAGGTCTTGCCTCTCCACTGCTGCTAGTGCAGAAAGCCAGCCTCTCTACCTTAAGCTTTACTGTATCAGACAATATTCCCAGAACTGACTATACTCCCTTCACCAAATTAAATCTGCTTTCCTCTTACTTGACTGCACCCCTAGTTATAATAGACCATTTTCTTATTATGTTTACCAAAGTTATCCTGGTAGAAAGAGAAATTCTTTCACAATTAATTTACTGAAAGTCCTTCACAGGCTTGCTTATTATTCACCTTGCTAACCTCAGTCCTGAGTCAATCAGCAGTGCCACAGATGGACAATGGTCTGATTTCCATTGCATCTACTGTAGAGCTTGTAAGGATGCCCACCCATGCACAGTGTGTAGATGGAGTGCTGGAGAATCCTACTGAAAAGAACCAAGGCAGGGAATTGGAAGCTATTGTTTAAAACAATAAAACACATCTCAACTTTAAACTTCAGCAGGCATTTGTCCCTATTCCAGAGTGCTTCCTCATTGATCCCTTATTTCTGGGAACCTCATGGGTGTTTCAGACACAAACCCAGGCTTTTCGTTCTATTTGGCCAAGACATTTTCATGACCCTGAAATTACTTGTCCTACCATACATATTTTCTAGAATCCACCTAATTGGTTTCAGGTTTTTGGTACTTAAAAGATAGAAATACTTGCAGTAAAAACCCTTCAGTGTAGGCAACAATTGTGTACTCCAATGAGAGGAAGGGAAAAGTTAAAAAAACTAAGAAAAAACATTCATGTTGATGTTCAACATTTTTTCCTCATAGGTCTAATTTTAATTTTATGCTTAATGACATAAAGATCATAATTAAAGAATACACAATAGCTATGCAATAAAAATCATTTTTAAATACAGAAAATGAAAAATTGGGATAGCAGAGAAAACAGAAACTTTTTCTTCCAAATACATAGTAATACACTGTAGATAAGACTAATATGTCCTCTATTGACTAGGATGACATCCAAGAGATTGGTTGGATCCAATCTTTCAGAAAGAGATATATATCTTTGAGTTCTTTTTCTTTCTTTTTTTTTTGGTGGGGGGGAGGTTTTTGCTATAGGGCGCTTGTGCTCGCCAGAAAGACAGAGAGAGACAAAGAGACAGAAAGTGAGAAATCACCCCCCAGGCAGGATGGCCACACCACAATCCCTTCTTCTCAATTCTCCTCTCGGGATCTTGGGCATGCATGCACACGTGCCCGGCGTGAGTTTTTAAGCCGCCCGGTCCGGGACTCAAACCTAGGTCGACTCCATGGGAGTCCAGCGACATAGCCATTATGCTAACTGCTGGTCCACCTATATCTTTGAGTTGTTAAAAGGCAGGATATTGTTACTCATCATTGAAGTCCAGGAGCTTAGCAGCACACTGACATACAATCAGTAAATTTTGGGGGAAAATGCATATATTGGGCTATCATTTTAGATATAAAAGCCATTTTAGATAGAAAAACCTTGCACTAAGAGATTTTTTTTCTTTATTTCTGTTCTTCCATTAACATAGACATTTGACACTTAAACCAAGACTATACCAAACCTAGAAAAAGTAACCAAATACCATAGTAATAACCCCAATTTTTTTCTGCTACGAAGGGTAACAAGAAACTTTCTTTTCTTAAAATTAAAGCATGGGAACCAGCAGATGACATAACTCCCATGTAACTGACTGTGGTTTGAGTTACGGACCGGATAGATTAAACACACACCATGTACAGGTGCATGCGTGTCCAAAATCTTAAGAGGAAAGTGAAAGAGAAGGCATTGCAGTGTGACCATAACTCCAGGGGGGTGATTTCTTGCTTTCTATCTCTCTGTCTCTGTCTCTCTGGTGAGCACATGCACCCTACAGCAAAAAATCCTCTGTAAAAAAAACAAAAAGTATAGGGAACCAGCAGTTAGCGTAATGGTTATGTCGCTGGACTCCCACGTAGTCGACTGCAGTTTGTGTCCCGGACCCGGTGGCTTAAAACTCATGCCGGGCGCGTGTGCGTGTGTGCCCAAGATCTGGAGAGGAGAATGGAGGAGAAGGGATTGCGGCGTGACCATCCCCCCGGGGGGTGATTTCTTGCTTTCTGTCTCTATGTCTCTGTCTGTCTGACGAACGCACTCGCCCTACAGTGAAAATCTCTCCAAAAAAAAAAAAAACAAACAAAAAATATATATGTATTTTTGCAGTTACTAAAGTAATTTAGAATCATTATAAGTTTCAAAATTAAAAAAAGAGGAGACAGTGCAAGATGAGGAAAAGGAGAAAGAGAAGGAAAAGAAGAAATAGTATCAAGGTTTCTATCATGTAAGTAGGTTAATTATTGATAGTTTGATGAACATGTTTACAGCTTTATTTTAATATCCAGCTCATATGTTTTCTGAAATACAAGTTTATTTCCTTCATATGAATGAGAGAGAGAAAAGGAGGGAGGAGGGAGGTGGAGGAGGGAGGTGAAGGAGAGAGACGAGGGAGGGAGATCTTCAGCTCCTCAAAATTCCTTCACTTTTTCTTAAGGGTTTCTGGCACAGCAGGAGCCTTTTTCTTGGTTTCTGCCATAGCAGGAAACTTCTTTGTCTTCTCTTGAACACCTTCCATGGTTCCAGTCAGAAAAGAGGAGATAGTCTCATTTTTTTCTTTTTTTGGAGAGGTTTTTGCTATAGGGCGCATGCGCTTGCCAGACAGGCAGAGACAGAGAGACAGAAAGCGAGAAATCACCCCCTGGGGGGGATGGCCATGCCACAATCCCTTCTCCTCCATTCTCCTCTCGGGATCTTGGGCACGCATGCACATGTGTCCAGTGTGAGAAGCCACCAGGTCCAGGATGTGAACCGCGGCCAACTACATGGTAATCCAGCAACATAGCTATTATGCTAACTGCTGGCCCAAATAGTCTCATTTCTCAAGCTTTGTTCTTATTACACAGGATTACTTTGGCTAAAGTCTTTATTGATTTTATATAAATTTTAAATAAGTATAAAGAGTTATGATTTTTTTCTGTTTTTGTGAAGAATGTCATTGGCATTTTGGTAAGGATTATATTTAATATGCAGGCTACCTCATGATCCAGCAATCTTACTGCTGGGTACATACCCCAAAGAAAGGAAATCAGAATGTCAATGAGATACCTGCACTCCTACAATAATTACTGTACTATTTACAATAGCTATGATACCATATCAATCTAATTTCCCAACAACTGATGAATAGAAAATAGTGGTATATATACACAATGGCATACTATTCAGACATTAAAAGGGTGGAATCTTGTCATTTGCAGCAAAATACATGAATTTGGAGGAAATAATGTTCAATAAAATAACCAAGCACTGAGAAACAAATACCATTATTTTCTTGAGAACTCACTGTGGGAAGCAAGGGTTTTATTATGTAGAAATAGAGAACTAAGCGAGGGGAATAGCAGAAGGTAGGGTGAGAAAGGAGGTGAAGAGGATAGGGAGAACTGAGCTTATAGATATGAGTCCATGTAGATAAGTGGGATGAGTTTCAAAGTCATACAGTAGAGTAACTACAGTTGGTAATAATTCAATGATATTTCAAAATAACTAGAAGAGAGAATTTTGAATTTTCACAACACAAAGTAATGGTAAATGTTTCAAATGATGGATAGGTTTACTGTCTTAATTTGATCATCACACATTATGTTTATGTACTGAAAAACCACACTGACTTCTATAAATATTTACAACTTTACAAGTCAATAATAAGTAAATAAAATGTAATGTTCATTTGGTAAAATATTAAATAATTGACTTTAAAATAAAAAATACGTTCCATGTACTCCTCAGAGAGAAAGAGGGACAGAGAGTGAAAAAGTACCCCCTAAAGGGATGGTTACAATGCAATTCTTTTTCTTCTATTCTTCTCTTGGGATTTTTCGAGACATGTACAGATGTATCATTGGTGAATTTTTTAAGACATTGTGTTTGAAACTCAAATCATTCTGTCAACCATGTGGAATCCACTCACCTTTATCACCAAGCCACTGGCTTGTCCAACTTTTTTGAGTTTTTAAAATTCCACATTAAACATAAGGAGTGAAATACTGCTAATGAAGTAGAATATAGAATTGGGAATACAGAAATTAGTGTCAGAAAATAGCAAGAAGTATATTAAGGAGATAGAGTAAAAAATACATTTCATTTTTCTCCAATTTGGCTCAGGTCTTGCAATGACCAAATCACTGCTAAAATATACCTAGGGTCTATTTGTCAGAAAGCATATTGTGAAATAGACATGATATCCATACTGATAACTTTTCAGCTCAATTTAAGAATGAGTAATTTATATTTCTCAGCAAAGTTTAAAGTGCTTTTCAGTCGGAAGTTTCAATTTAAAGATTTGATGCTCAATGATTTAAAAGGTGAGTGAGACAATCTTCTGGGCAAATACCAAAACAATCAACATTTTTTGGTTGATGATGTTAAAGACACAATGAGATAAAAAAAAACGAAATTAAAAAAGAAGACATTTTCTGGGACCAGCAGTTAGTGTAATGGCTATGTTGCTTGACTCCCACGTAGCTGACCGCTGTTTGAGTCCCGGACCCAGTGGCTTAAAACTCATGCTGGGCCTGTTTGCGTGCATGACCGAGATCCTGAGAGGAGAATGCAGGAGAATGAACTGTGGCATGGCCATTCCCCCTGGGGGGTGGTTTCTCGCTTTCTGTCTCTCTGTCTAGCAAGCACATGCGTCCTATAGCAAAAACCTCTCCAAAAAAAAAAAAAAAGACATTTTCTCACTGTAATATAAACTGCATATATTCATCAAGAAAAGATTATAAACCACATTGATTTTTTGATACATTAATCCTCACACCTATGAAATATAGATGGATATATTTGATATAAAAAATCTTCAGTAGAAGTAAATATTACATATATTTACAAATGTATATTTATATATACATAAATTCTGTTAAAAACAACTTATTTTGCCTGGAGCTAATTCACTCTTATGGCTATTTTAAAGTATTTCTTATGCTGAAACACCTCATTCAAAGATATACTGAAATATTTATCATAAAGTGGACTGTTCATTTTTATTTGTTTTAGTTTCTCAAGAATTCCAATATACTTTCCCTGAATAGTATTGCCACTCAGTTCTGACAAGTTTTTCACACTGATTGTCTTTATATAGCTATCTATATTTTCCTTGATATAGGCAAAAACGGTTAATTCTATTGTAACTGAAATAAAATCTATTATATAAAAAAATATGATAGGAAGAATGAGTGTTCCAAAAAGTCTCATTTACAAGAAGGAAATATGCTTCATCAAATGAAGTAGCTGAGGCAACATGGATCCATAATATTAAATAATTGATAACATGTCACAATAGAAAAGTAACAAAAGTTTCTATTTATATAGCAATAACTACATATCTGATTTAAAACACACACACAGTTATAATACTTCAGCTTAGTTTTTTAAATGTTATTCCATTTGAAGTAGAATTTTATATCATAAGTAATAACCATAAAATATGGATTAATAACTCTAATAAGACAATTAGTAACTAGAGTAAGAAAGAAATGAATAAAGGAGAAAAAAAGGAAGACTCTTATCCCTATTATGCTATTTAATAAAATACTAATTTCAATAAATAAAATTTGCTTATGTTTTACTATAAATAGAGATTAGCCAATTTATAAAATATATGGGAGAAAATTTTTAAAAAGGAATAAAAACACCAAAATGATGGTGAAATTCAATGCATATAGTTTCGTTTTGTTTTTGTTGTAGAGTACATGTGCTCATCAGAGTGAGACAGAAATAGATAAAGAGGGAAACAGAGTAATCGTTCCCTAGGGTGAATGGCCATGCTATGATCCCTTTTCCCCTATTCTCCTCCTGTGATTTTTGGGCACACATGCACACCTCCTCATCATGTTTTTCAAGTTGCCAGGTCTGGAACTCAAACCACGGAGTTGGCCATGAGATCAACAGCCTTAACCTCTATGCCACCTGCTGGACCTGGTTGTAGTTTTAGCTTAAATAATAACTCGAAAAGTTGAAATATACTCTTGTTATTATTTTGCAAATAAGCAAGCAGATATGTAATTTTTAAAAATATATTGACTGAAGCTATTATATAATGTGGAAATTCTTTTTCTTTCTTTCTTTATTTTTTTCATTTGCCATAGGTTCATGTGCTTGCAAGACTAGAGACAGAGCAAGGGGAGAGAAAGTTTTTTTGAGAGCAAGCACCTCCAGAGCTCCCGGGGACAACACAAAACCTTGTCTTCCATTCTCCTCTCAGGGTTCTGAGCACATCCACACACATACACCTGGAATGTTTCCCAAGCCACTTGGTCCAGAATTTCAATACAGATGACAATGTAGAGCCTATACATCTTAATAACTATATTATCCGCTGGCTCTTACAAATGCTTTTGTTGTTTTTATATTTTCATTTGCTCAAACACTGGTAAAGAATAAAAGTTTTATCATAATTTACTTTTTCTTGTCCCTCTGGAAGTTTTGTTTGCCATCTTTATACTGGCTAGGGTGGATTTTATATAAGTAAGCATATAATAAATTTTTAATGCCAATATGAAAATTTTGTAATGTTATTTATTTATATTTTAATCATAGCCTTTACTCTTGAACATATTTAATAAAAGAAGAGGATTCCTAATGGAAAGTCTATCTTAACAGACAGTGAAAACTAACAGTAATGTAGGAGTTGAACACTTAAAATTTCTAAATTTTATTACAATATTGTACTTAATTTTTAAAATGTTTAATGTTCCAGCCCTAAGTAATCAATTGCAAAATGTCTTCCCACTTTTTTTTCTACTTTAAGAAGTGGTAATTAAATTTAAGCTTAGATAAACGTTAAGAGTTATACAAGAGAATAACCTCTATCTGAGAAAACTTTTGGGATATCTTACTTCGTAAAAACTTAAACATAGCCAGAATTCTCTGTAATACTCTAGCCATATCAAATGTAAGTGAGAAGCAGTTGGATAGCAAATTAGCTGTTCAGTGGCAATATGGTCTGAGCAACATGTAAACAAAGAAATCTGCTAATCAAAAGCAATTTCTCATGAAACAAAGACAGCAACTAATTGAGAGCATCTGAGGCTAAAAGAAGATTAACTTCAAAATGAAAACTCTTGCAAGTCCTTGTAGTAAAGCTGTTGGGATAATATGAAAGCTACAGCAATTTGGAAGTGGAAATGTTAGTAGAAATGCTATTTCTCACTTCAGCAAAATATTTTTACAAACTCTATAATTAACTTTCTCTCTGTCTAGTGCGACTGCTTGATAACACATAAGCAAATGATAAACATGAATCCCTCAGGGCCCAAAAGACCATATGCATGATAGAATGGGTTTTCCGTGGTCTGCTTGGTGTGTCTCGCTAGCTACCTTTTGGGCATCAAGAGCAGAAGAGAAACATTTTTGTGGCTCTGACCTTTGCCTTCTGTGAAGATGCTTTTAAAACAATAACAACAGCAGATTGTTAGGTGGAAAAAGTCACAGGGTGAACAACAGCCTGTGTGTGTGGGAGTGAGAACAGATGAGGAAAGGGTGGATGCAGAAAACTGGGCGTCTATGGTGCTGAATAAAGATTGCACTGGGGGCCGGTAGGTAGTGTGGTGGCTGTGGTTCTGGACTTCCAATGGCAAACTGCGGTTCAAGTCCTAGACCTGATGGCTTGCTTTCTCACTTTCCTTTCCTGTTTTCTTTCTGGCCAAATCAAAATAATGATAATAATCATAAATAAATTTAAATAAATAATTATTTTTAAGTATTATTTTATTATATTTATTATCATTATTATTTGTTTAATTTGACCAGAGAGACACAGAGAGAGAGAAAGGGACAGTAGGAAAGCAAGCCTCCAGGCCCAGGACTCATAGTCAGCCATGTGGGAATCCAGCACCTTAACCACCACACCACCTGCCAGCGCCAATAATTCTTTTTTTTTATTTAAAAAAAAATGAGATCACATTGTAGTATTTCTCAGTGCCACACTATATTGATTAAAGGAGGAAATTGGTTCTAAGATGTAATTTCATCAAAAGATGGGATAGAAGTTAGTGCCACTTTCACCATGTAGCACAGATAGGTTAAACAGGACTTCAAAGTGATAGATTTAGACACCCCTGAAGTAGGAAAAGGTCCAGAGGGATTGGTATCTTGGAGCGATAGTTCTGTGTCAAAACAAAATGCTACACCAACTCTGTTTTTATATATCCCCTATATGTAATTAATATGATTATTAACAATTACTAATTACATCAGTAATATATTATGTAATTATGACATAATTATATATACAGAGATAGGGTATTCAGCTAGTCATGCAATCGTATGTATATAAATGTCTGATGTATATACAGATCAATAGAGAAATGAGAAAGGGAGAAAAGAGAAAGGGGAAGACAAAACAAGAGGAGAGAATAGGCCATTTTTCATATGTAGGACCAAAACTTGGTGATATTGAGATGGAATCAGATTTACTTAACCAGGAGTAGGCATATGGGATCTTATTCTTGGCTACCTTTGTAATCCACCTGAACACAGGCAAATCTATTGCTTTCTTCACTTTGTTGGTCAACCATGGTGAAGACTACATAGTCCCTCCATCTGCATCAACCTGCTGTGCAGTTATTCTTACTCTAATGTGGTTGACTGTCTCATATTGACAAAAGGTTGCTCTCTCCAAAAGTTTTAAATAG
>NW_006159654.1:516174-541926 GCF_000334495.1 Tupaia belangeri chinensis | reverse complement strand
ATTGAAGGTATTTAATTATCTCCAAAACACATCTTAACCCAAAAATGAGAAACAGCAATAAGGGTTTTCACTTCTGACACAGTTTTCACTTTTCCCCAAAATATCCCAACTATCATTTCTGTCCAGTAGAGATACAAGATTCTCTTTTTGTGTTAGGAAAATTGGCCTATTACACTAGGTTTATTCTCACTTATATCATTACTATGATAAACTTCATTCCTAAAGACAATAGAAGTAATTATTTGTAAGACTTTATTTTTCCAGAATTAAATAAAATAGGCCTGATGAGAGGATTCTGATAGGGGAATAGTACTACCAGAAATCTGTATACCTACCTGTGTAAGAATCACAACAGGGGAAATTATCTGATGTGACAACTATACAACTCTAGACTCTATTGAAGGTGTGTGTGTAACTTCCAAAGAAAGACCTAGACAATAAGTTGCAGTTAATTTTAATCAGTATCAGCTATTAAATTAGTAGCAGCTACTCAACCTCCATCCCCAGATTCATGGTAGGAACATACATGTTCCTAGAACAGCTTTCACACAGTTTGGAAGCCAACTAGGCAATAAGGGCTCTCTCCTATATCAGATATTTATGTATGGATCATTGAGTGTGGCTTCTGAGTGAAGAAGTATAGACACAGAGGTGGCAGTCATTGTTTCACCTTCTCCCTACTGTTGTAACTCCTTCCCTTTCTGATACATCCAGGAGATTTTAAAACATAAGTGCCCTTTCATTCCCTACTATCTTTACTTTTCTCATTTTCTCTTTTTGGCAACCAAATATTAAACCTGAAACTCAAAGCAATAAAATATATGGGGAAAAATGTTTAAGAAGTCACCATGCTTGCCCAGGGCTATATAGAGGCTCAGGAAAGAACCGCACCATTAGGCTTTCAGTCTTGTCCTCAACAGAGAAAGAGCATATAATAACAAAAAAGGACAACAAGCAGAACTAAACAAAAATTTTTAAAAAAGGAAAACAAGAACAAAAACAAAAAGTAAAGACTGAGGAAGGGACTTAATTTGAGTTTTAGAGTTTCTATGATATTAGGTCCAAATGTCCAGCTTTCAACAACAAATCAGATATACAAAGAAACAGGAAAGCATGACCCATTTTAAAAAATAATAACAATAAATAACAAATAATAACCAGCAGTTAACATAATGGCTCTGTCGCTGGACTCCCACGTAGTCGACCGCAGTTCTAGTCTCGGACCTGGTGGCTTAAACTCACGCCGGGCATGTGTGAGTGCATGTCCAAGATCCTGAGAGGAGAATGGAGAAGGGATTGAGGTGTGGCCATCCCCTCTGGGGGATGATTTCTTACTTTCTATCTCTCTGTCTCTCTCTGTCTGTCTGGCGAGCGCACGCACCCTATAGCAAAAACTTCTCAAAAAATAATAACAAATAATCAAATAAAAACATTCACTATGAATGATGAGATAGTAGACCTACTAGGCAAATACTTTAAAACAATTGTCCTCAAAATTTCTCAAAGAATTCAAGCAGCTGTCCCCCAAAAAAGATGACCAACTCTATTAAGAGATGGGAGAATGAGTTGGAAAAACCACTCTCTAAGGATAATATATGAATAGCCAAAAGGCATATGAAAAAATGTTCAACATCCCTCATTGTAAGTAATATGCAGCTCAAAACCACAGTAAGATACCACATAACCCCAGTCAGAATTACTAAGATTAATAAAACAAAAAATGATAAGTGTTGGCAGAGATGTGAGGAAAGTGAACTCTCTTACACTGTTGTTGAGAATGTAAATTGATCCAGCCACTGTGGAAAACAATTTGGAGAGTCTTCAAAAAGCTATAAATAGAACTATCATATGATCCAGCAATCCCACTCCTTGGTATCTACCCAAAGGACAGAAGAATTCTTAATTGGAAAAGGGCTTGCATATTGATGTTTACTATGGCATTATTCACAATTGCAAAGACATGGAACCAACCCAAATGCCCATGAACAGATGAATGGACTAAAAAACTGGCACATATACTCTATGGAATACCACTCAGCCATAAAAAACAACAAGACTCTGTCTTTTGACAGAAAGTGGATGAATATGGAAGATTTACTGCTGAGTGAAGCAAGCCAGGCTATAAAGGAGAGACACAGTATGTCTCAACTTAATATATACTGAGTGTCTGCTTTCTATGACCAAAACTGAATGACTAAAGGATATAGAAACATACTAAATGGTTGTGATACCAGATAGAGTGTGGAGAGTGGGTGGGTGAAGGGGTGAAGTCTGAGGATGGATATTAAGGAGAAGAATAGGGAGGCAAAGCATTTATGGGACAAAGAAATAGGTTAATATCTGCTGAAAATAATTTCATAGCATTGTCAACTGGACTGGTGAGAAATGTACATATGTTGGAATATTCACTTTGCAAGCTAAATAGTGAGATTGAATGTATTAAAGATACTGAAATAAAAAAAATCTCAAAGAACAATGAGAGGAAATAGAGACTTCTTTTAAAAAGAAAGGAAAGCAAAGTAAATGCAAGAGGAAAATAAAAATATGAAGAAGTAGAAAACTTAAAAATAAGGGTCATATGGTGGTACAACAGTAAGAAGTGACAAACTGCGAGGCAATCTTACATACATAGGTTTCCATGTAAAGTTCAAAATCCTTCCTGAGCTGCCAGGAATAAACTTGCCGATGATTTAGGGCTGGCTGAGGACTGGGAAGGAATTGTGTTATCTACTCACCGTGTTGGGGGTTCTCTCTCTGTCTACCAAGTGAATGCACCCTCTGGCAAAAATAAATAAATAGATAGATAGATAGATAGATAGATAGATAGATAACCAGGAAGAAGATAGGATTCCTGCTTTTGACATTTCTATTTAGCATAGACTAAAATTTCTGCTCATATAGACCAAAAAAAAAAAAAAAAAAGATGGCATCTACATTGGAATAAAAAGGTAAAATTATGTCTGTTTTGCAGATGATAAATTCTTGTATATATATGTAGAAATCTCTAAAGATTCCACAAAAAGAAAAAGGCTGATAGCACTAATAAATGGACTCAACAAAGTAGCAGGGTACAAACTCAACATCCAAATATCATTTCCATTTCTACACAATCTATCAAATCCCTTGCTATATGAGCAATCTGAAGTGTTTTGTTGTGTGCTGCTGGTAGTATCCGTGCATAGTTTTACTCTGCAAAACTAAGTGGTTCATAAATAAACATATTTATTTATTCTCTCTAAAGTGTCCAGCTCTTGCAAATAAAGATAACATAAATTTTAGGTTATATTGTTATGATTGAAATAACAACAAAAGATCCAGCAGATGGTGTGGAGCTTAGGGAGGCTGTATCTCACATGGTTTAAGTCTTAGACCAGGTGACTTGAGGGTCAGTGTGTGCTCTGGGCTTGTGTGTACATGTCCAAATTCCCAAGGGGAGAGTGGAGGAGAGGGAATTGCTGCATGACTATCACCTCTGGGGGTTGGGGAGGAGCAGTTTTATCACTTTCCTTCTCTTTATCTTTCTCTGTTTCTCTCCAGCAAGCCCCAGGAATCTTGTAGCATAAAAATAAATCAAATGAAATAGAAATTACTTTACATTTAGGGTCAGCTACGGTGGTATACAATAGTATGCTACACTACCATGCAGGACCCATAATGAAGATTTGGGTTTGGTTTCTGGTTCCATCTATACATGGTGGGTGAACTTCATGCCCATGATCCTGACTGATTGGAAAGAGTAAGTGAAAGATTGTGGCATGAGACTAGGTTGATGGTGCCTCTCTCTCTTTCTCAACAAATAAATAAATAAACCTTAAAAAAACAAATCACTCTACTTGAGACCTAAAGTAACACATGTATTACTTCTTGGTTATAAATGTTTTTTCTCTCAGTGGCTGCCACAGGCTGGATGGGTGAAAGGCAACAGAACAAATGCAGGGCAAAAAAGTAGGACCTGAAGCTCTTGTTTTAATTAACTCACATTATTTTAGATTCACACTTAATTACAATGACAAAATTAATATGAGATAATAATTCCAGAAAACTCAGATTGTGAAAATATAAGCAGAAAATAAGTGAGCATGTAGTGAATAATAATAAAATAACATATATATATATATATATTTTTTTTTTTTTTGGAGAGGGGTTTTTGCCATAGGGCGCGTGCGCCAGACAGAGAGAAACATAGAGACAGAAAGCAAGAAATCACCCCCCAGGGGGAATGGTCACACTGCAATCCCTTCTCCTCCATTCTCCCCTCAGGATCTTGGGCATGCACACACACGCGCTCGGCGTGAGTTTTAAGCCACCGGGTCTGGGACACGAACCGCTGTCGACTACGTGGGAGTCCAGCGACATAGCCATTATGCTAACTGCTGGTTCCCAAAAATAACATAAATTTTAAAAAATACCACTAAGAAACATTGTCTTTGGTCTATCTTTGAGGACAAACCACTGATAAATGATAGGATCAAATTCATTTTGGAGCTTTCCAACCACTATATTTCATTACATATCTTCCTATTCACAAACTTCTGACAGGTAATTGTCAATAAAGCCTACACATGGGTGCTTCTTCTGTCTTTACTGGGAAAAGCCTACTTAATCATCTGTGAGATAAAATCTGAGGAATCTGCATCAGTAATGTTGATAACTACTACTATTACAACACTAGGTAGTTGACCTTCATTATATCACTCCACATTATAATCATTCTGTAGTCTCTGTTCAGCGAGCCCTCCCACCCCATGTTAGAGTATAATCTCCATGAAAGCAGGAACAGTGTTTCTTTTGTGCACTTAATGTTGTGTCTTGCAAAGATGTTTTTTATTTGTTTATGTGAATGAACTTATGAATAAATGAATGCATAAACATTCCAAGACTCAAGAACGGGTATAACACTATGTTATACAAAAATAGGTGACTGGTTTCTATCTTCCAGCATTATTCTAGGAGATGTATTCTAGCCTCAGGAGATGGCTTGAGTCTCATATTTTACTAACACTATTTTAATATGTTTATGAAGGGGGTCCATCTGAACTACTAAGGTTTTGATAATACTTGGAACCAAGTCTTATTTAAATATAAAGAAAATTTTAGATCAAGTATGTAGATATAAACCATGCATGGAACCAAATCTCTATATTGTTGCCTAACTGAAAGTCACAGTCTGAGGGGGGCTTTCGCTCATATTTATCCATTTTTCTTTTAAATATCACCGCAATTGCTCTCTAAAACTTAGAATAACGACTTGGTGACATTGATCTCGGTAATGTCAATGTTTAAACACAAATATACTTTAATACCTGATCATCTCTTTTAATCCAGTATTCATTAAGAAAGCCTTGAAGAGAAATGTTACTTACTGCATATACCAATCTTGTTCTTGGCTGGTGGATACTACAAAATGATATTTAAGTTTTGAAGACCTCTTTAAGATCACATTTTCAAATGGGGGAGTGGAGAGACCACAAAGGCCCAGGGAACTGAAGGCTCTTTCTGCAGAGTGGTTGTGCTGAAAAATAAGCACGCAGACCAAGGAGGGCTGAAAGTATAAAACTTTGCTTGTAATTTTACATTCCAGTCCTACTCATAAGCTTTCCTTAAAGTCCCAGTCAGAAAGCACTTAGAGGTAGAAAGGTTCATGTGCTCAATTCAAGCATTTCATTAAAATATAGCACCTGATATAGTCATTTAATAGGAGACCTCCGATAAAGACCCAGTTCTCTGGAGTATAAAGAAGAATTCTGGCACTTCTTTGGCAGGGAAATACCCAGGCAGCCAACACCCTATGAATCAGAAGGGCAAGCCTATATACTCAGATGACTTTTTAAAATAGAGAAAATGAATCCTAAGTGCTTAAAACCATTTAGAAATAGTGAGAAAGAGAATCTTAGCAAGTAATATTAATCCCTCCTGTTACCAGAAATTGATTAATAATCATATTACTGGAAGAGACATTCTTTCAGTATCTTATATGATTTTAATAATCCAGCCTTATTTTCTATAATGAGAAATTGTTTTCCTACATGACTACTTAGTATTAAGCTTCATTATATATTGAAGCCTCTTAGGGTACAACGGAAATGTCCTCACCCCAATCCATTACTGTAATAAATAACAAATTCATCACTTTTTAAATGATGATTATAATTATTTCAATATTTCACGCTGCAGGTATGTCTATGTTTTCTGTGGATCGCTTTAGCACTATTTTTCAACTTCAGTGGGTATGAAATAAATTACTTCTGTTCTGAATAAAATTTCATAAATTTTTCATCTGGATGAAAGGCAAGTTATGTAAAACAAAGAATTAAAAAAAATAAATTTCCTTTTTCTTACCCTACATTCACAAGACACATAGAGGAGGAATGGAAGACCATAAAATTCAAAACTTTAAGAAAATCTCAACGTGGATTGAAAAAGATGCTTACTTAGACTTCTTGAGGCTAAAATAAAAGAATGATTTTCATTTTGCAGACTATTGCTATCATTTAATGGACATATAAGCAGACTAACTTTTCTCTGGAAGAGGGAGATGACCATTGTGCCAGTGACTTATGTCACTGTAGTGGTTTATCTGAGCAGCAGGAAACTAGCTACTTGAGGGAGGAATGTCTCTAATGGCAAAAGTTAGACCCATGAAAACTGACTTATTGATCAGTTCAATCATTAACTAGATTAGGAATTTTCAAAATTTACAATTTCCTTCAAACTCCTCTCTTATTTGTGTCATAATTTCCTGTTCGAGATAGGTGGGGCAAGGATTAAATTCTATTAAGAGACATACTATGGTTGATTTTTATACACACAGAAAACAAATGGGGGAGGGTGAGAGAGAGGGAATCAAGGGGAATAAAGAAAGAAGCAAAACATTTAAGGGACATGAAAATTGAAGGTTGTCTGTTGATGATAATATGTACTGTAATATCTTTGATTTAACCAATATATAGTGTATTCAGGATGGGAAAATTCATTTGGTATATTGCAAGGATCCACAGTGATTGAATGTAAAAAAGAATTAGATAAATAATTTTTAAAAAGAAACCCAATATTGTCGATTAAACTTATCTCTCATTAAATTTTACTTTTTTAAATTTATTTTTTTGTCTTTTGCTGTGCTAAAGTTTTTAGTCTGATGAATTCCACTCGTCTATTTTGGGGATGACTGCCAGTGCTTTAGAGGGCTCATTTTTAATATTTTACCTATTCCAATAACTCCAAGAATTGCCCCTGTGTTTTTCAACAGTAGTTTCAAAGTTAGAAGTTTTATGTTTAGATCTTAGATCTATTTTGAGTTGCTTTTTGATTAGTTTTTATTTTAGAGAGATTGTTTGCTGTAGGGCATGTGAGCTCACTAGAGAGAAAGAGAAACACAGAAAGTGAGAACTCACTACCCTGCTCCCAGTGGGGGGTGACCATGCCACAATCCCTTCTCTTCCATTCTCCTCTCAGAATTATGGACATGCACACACTAGTGCCTGTCATGAGTCAAGGAGTCACCAGGTCCAAGATTGGAACCACAGTCAACCACATGGGAGTCTAGTGATAAAACCATCAAGCCATATCCTGGTCCTGAATTTTATTTTGTTATTGGTGAGAGATAGGGGTCCAGTTTCATTTTTCTGCAGGTGGCCATCTAGTTTTTCCAGCACTATTTTCTTTTCCTCACTGACTTGTCTTGGGTGCTTTGTCAAAAATCAATTGGTTCTACAACTGGTGATTTATTTCTGAGTTCTCTATTCTGGTCCATTGGTTTACAGACCATTTTTTGTTTGTTTCTTTCTTTCTTTTAGCCATGCTGTTTTGATGATCATAGCTTTGTAATATCTTATGAAGTCAGGAAGTGAGATGCCTGCTCTCACTTTATTCTTTTTGTACAGTATTGCTTTGGCGATACAGTGCCTTTTATGATTTGAGACAAATTTTGTCATCATATGTCCCCAGTTAGTATATTCCAAATGTCTGCACATCATGTCAGAAAATGAGAGATGGGAAGCTGCAATATCAGGGAACACAATGCAGATACTAGAGACAATATAGGAGGGCGTGGGTAACAGGAGGTGCAAGGAAGGGGATCGGGGTAAAAATGTTTAAGAGACACATGAATATTAAATCATTTTATAATGATAATATACATGGTAATACCTGACTTGACTGATATGCACTGCATTCATGCTGAGAAGAAACATTGTGTACACTATAAAGATGTATGTTGATTAAATGTAAATTTAAAAATGTTAGAAAACCATTAAAAAATTTTAGTAGATACACTAAAATGTCTTATTCAGAGATTAAAATTGGGAAATGGAAAAGAAGAAGAGGGATATTTTCTAGCTGAATCTAGTGATTTTCTTTCTTTAATTTATAGCCTTCCACAGAAATTTAGAAGAAGAGTTAGTGTAACTGATAATATACAAGGATTCCAAAGTGTCACTGGCTTTTCATGATTGCGGGTGAAGCTAAAATGTAAAAAAACAAAACAAACTTGATACTCCTAAGTGTATCCTTGAGATTTCCATCTGAGAAAGAAACCATTCCCTTTCTTACATCCTCATTTTCTTGTTTTTGTGTCAACAGTACATTTCCATTTCTCCTTTGAAAGCCTCAAAGTAGCCACATTTACAGATTAGCTCTTCCTTGAATGATACTTGTGGTTTCCTCAATTAATATTTTCTTAGATGTAGACCTCACTGTGTACTTTGGTGCTTTTGTTTTTTGGGGGGTCCCCTTTGCTACCTTCCCCCACATCCCTGTTAATTCCTCATCCATACATTATTTTTGGTCATATTCTTGGCTTAGATCAAACAGTCATTTGTCTTTGGCTCTGCTCATTCATTTCTAACTTAAAGTTCCCCCTGTTGTCATGGCTGTGCTGCTGAGCCTCCTGGGGCTACAATTAAATGGTTTTTCCTTCTGTGCAGTTTTCACTTTTCCTATTATCACATGCACTCTGTTGAGACGCACTATTCAATGGATCTCCTACTGTTCCCATTTCCTCTGTTTTATAATTTTTTAGAGACATTTTTGCTATAGGGTGTATGTGCTTGCTAGAGGGACAGAGAGAGACAGAGACAGAAAGTGAGAAATCACCCCCATGGGGGAAAGGGGGCATGTCACAATCTCTTTTCCTCCAGTCTCCTCTAGTGATTTTGGGCACACCTGCACACACACCCGGTATGAGTTATAAGTCACCAGGTCTGGGACTCGAACCATCATGGACTACATGGGAGTCCAACGACATGGCCGGGAAGCTGCAATATCAGGGAACACAATGCAGATACTAGAGACAATATAGGAGGGCGTGGGTAACAGGAGGTGCAAGGAAGGGGATCGGGGTAAAAATGTTTAAGAGACACATGAATATTAAATCATTTTATAATGATAATATACATGGTAATACCTGACTTGACTGATATGCACTGCATTCATGCTGAGAAGAAACATTGTGTACACTATAAAGATGTATGTTGATTAAATGTAAATTTAAAAATGTTAGAAAACCATTAAAAAATTTTAGTAGATACACTAAAATGTCTTATTCAGAGATTAAAATTGGGAAATGGAAAAGAAGAAGAGGGATATTTTCTAGCTGAATCTAGTGATTTTCTTTCTTTAATTTATAGCCTTCCACAGAAATTTAGAAGAAGAGTTAGTGTAACTGATAATATACAAGGATTCCAAAGTGTCACTGGCTTTTCATGATTGCGGGTGAAGCTAAAATGTAAAAAAACAAAACAAACTTGATACTCCTAAGTGTATCCTTGAGATTTCCATCTGAGAAAGAAACCATTCCCTTTCTTACATCCTCATTTTCTTGTTTTTGTGTCAACAGTACATTTCCATTTCTCCTTTGAAAGCCTCAAAGTAGCCACATTTACAGATTAGCTCTTCCTTGAATGATACTTGTGGTTTCCTCAATTAATATTTTCTTAGATGTAGACCTCACTGTGTACTTTGGTGCTTTTGTTTTTTGGGGGGTCCCCTTTGCTACCTTCCCCCACATCCCTGTTAATTCCTCATCCATACATTATTTTTGGTCATATTCTTGGCTTAGATCAAACAGTCATTTGTCTTTGGCTCTGCTCATTCATTTCTAACTTAAAGTTCCCCCTGTTGTCATGGCTGTGCTGCTGAGCCTCCTGGGGCTACAATTAAATGGTTTTTCCTTCTGTGCAGTTTTCACTTTTCCTATTATCACATGCACTCTGTTGAGACGCACTATTCAATGGATCTCCTACTGTTCCCATTTCCTCTGTTTTATAATTTTTTAGAGACATTTTTGCTATAGGGTGTATGTGCTTGCTAGAGGGACAGAGAGAGACAGAGACAGAAAGTGAGAAATCACCCCCATGGGGGAAAGGGGGCATGTCACAATCTCTTTTCCTCCAGTCTCCTCTAGTGATTTTGGGCACACCTGCACACACACCCGGTATGAGTTATAAGCCACCAGGTCTGGGACTCGAACCATCATGGACTACATGGGAGTCCAACGACATGGCCGTTACACCATCTGCTGGTCCCGCCTTTCACTTTGAGAAATAGAACAGTTTTTCTTTGGAGAAAACCAAGCATAGCAACTATGCACTATTCTTCTCCGATCAAGCTATTTCTCCTGTTTGCTGTAGGGGTGAACTGGGAAGGTAGGGGATGCTGGATGGCCATGCACTTGATTCTGAGATTTGATGGCCACCATCACCTACTAATTAAAACACAATCCTCAGCCACTGGCCAAGGACTGGGCAGCAGCACTCATACCATGAGCTAAACTGGGTCCACTAGCAGTATCCTGTATTAGGGGGAAAAAAAAAAGGAATACCCTGAAGCACAATTTCCAATAATGTGGCACTGCTGGGAAATCAGCACATTAATGATAGAGTCTTGACTACCGCAATCTGAGGTAAAGTAGATATTTTTGATGTATGGCCACAGGCTGATTGTGAGGGAGAAAAGCAAGATTTCAAAGACTGTCAGGTTCTACCAGCACTGCCTGCAGTTTCAAGTCCTAAGAAAATCTTTAGAGGTAATAAGATAATTGGGTCAGCTATTTCTGAGAATAAAGGCTATTTTTTCAAAACTGAAATCTTAAAAAAAATTAGTATATACTCCTCAGTTATATTCATTTTCTGATGGTTTCACATTAAGGAGAATAAACCTACTTCCATAAAAATTGTTTGTGAAATAAGCTAAAATGCTATTTTGAACACAGACTGTGTATCATACATACAGAGAATATTACGTAAATAATAAATAAAGCAGTATCAAACATTTTAAATGTTTAGTAGGAATTTTAAAAATCCTTTTTAGCCCCTAATATTCAGTGTATCTGATAAGGCACCTCAAGTAATCAGTATTTCTTTGAAGAGTAAATTCTATCTAGTTTTATTCATTCATTAAAGTTTTTTCCTCAAATGCAATTATTTCTGAAAAAAAAACCTCATAATATTCCACAAAGCCAAGTTTAAGAGCATAAATTATAACATAGAGCACTTAAAAACAAAAATTGCATGTATAAAATAATCTATGTGGTAATAGGCTTTCTTTTTAAGATCTTCCAAAATGACACAGTAGCTTTCAAAAAGACAGGAAGATCAGTATTCCATCTGTAAGACATCACAGGACTTTCATTAGGGCTGCTAGGCAGGCAGATTGCTTTGCCTGGACTGAGTAGAATGTTACTTTGCTTCCTTTGAATTTGAACTCTACTAGCTTTCTTGGTTCTCACATAATTTAAAGAGTATGGCCATTGTGATGGTAAGAAATCAAACAAATTCCTATTCACTCTCATAATTCTTGAAAATTTTGATATGTTCTTGTGATAATAGTTAATATGGCAAGTGCACACACCCTATGGCAAAAACAAAACAAAACAAAACAAAAACAAACCCTCAAGAGAAAGGAAGAAAAGAAGGAAGGAGGATCATGCACAGCATATGATACTCGATAAAGATTCAAGGCTAACAAAAATTTGAGAAGTGTCTATAAAAGATACGGAGAAACATCTACTGCCCATAATTAAAGAACATACTTAGAAGTGTATCTATTTTAATACCATGATAATCATGGCTAATGGAAAAAAACTAATTTACGATGTTGAAAGTAAGGCTAGAATTAAACTACATTATTGAACTCATTGCTAGATCTGAATGGTTTAATATGATGCAAGAATCACCACTCACTACATGACATGAAAGTGAGTGATGAGTCTGTGAGTGTTGACATGAAGGCATCTAAAGAACTTCTGGAAACTGTAGATAAGTTGATTGCAGAGAAAAGGTATTTTCTAGAGCAAATCTTTAATATAAATAAATACTCCCTGTTTTGAAAACAGATTCCTAAAAGGACTTGCATTCATAAGGAGGCCAAGTCAATCCCAAGTTTCAAAGTTTTTAAAGACAGGATAACATTCTTGTTGGGTGGCAATGTTGCAGGCTACAAAGTAAGATCCTCATGATCTTGCAAAGTTAGAATCCTACTACTTTCACGTTTACCAATAATCACACAATGCCAGTGTATTACAGGAGCAATATTAATGCATGGGTCAACCCAACTCCTTTTACAAGATGCCTCTTGAGTTCCTAAGGCACTGAAATGACATTATACTATTTAAAGAATAACATGCCTTACATGAGTTTGCTTATAATAATGCTTCTGTATATCCTACTTTCATTGGTGATCGTACTATTTCTTCTTTCAAACACCACTTCTTTGGGCCAGCAGGTGGTGTAGAGGTTAAGGGGGCTGGGTCCCACATGACTGACTGCACAGATCAAGTCTCAGTCCCAGCAGCTTCAAAAACATGCTAGGTACCTGTATGTGCATTCCCAAAATCCCAAGAGGAGAATAGAGGAGAAGAGATTGCAGTGTGGCCATTCGCCCTGGGGGGTGATTTCTCACTTTATCTTCCTTCTTTTTTTTTTGGAGAGGTTTTTACTGTAGGGTGCATGCGTTCACCAGAAAGACAGAGAGAGACAGAGAGATAGAAAGTGAGAAATCACCCCCCAGGGGGGATGGCCATGCCACAATCCCTTCTCCTCCATTCTCCTTTTGGGATCTTGGGCACACATGCACATGCACCCAGTGTGAGTTTAAGCCACCAGGTCTGGGATTCGAACCATGGTCAACTACATGGGAGTTCAGTGACATAGCCATTACACTAATTGCTGGTTCCCCTCTCTCTTTCTTGTGAGCAGATGTGTCCTATAGCAAAAAAATAAATAAATAGGGACCAGCAGATGGTGTAATGGTTACATTGTTGGACTCTCACATAGTTGACCATGATTTGATATCCAAACCAACAGCTTAAAATTCATGCTAGACATCTGTGTGTGCATGCCCAAAATCCAGAGAGAAGAATAGAGGAGATGGGATAGTGGTGTGGCCACACCCCAAGGAGATGATTTCTCAGTTTCTGTCTCTCTCTGTCTCTCCAGTGAGCACACATGCCCTACACCAAAACTCTCTCTAGAAATAAACAAACCAAAAAACAGCAAACATCAACTCTTTGATACAGCCCAAGGATCAAGAAGTTGTACCAGTTTTTAAGGTCTTATGCTCTATGAGGATCTTTGCCGAAGCTATTTCTACAACTTAAGAAGATGAGAAGACACTGATACAATGAGGGGAGGGTTACAACATCTATTACTGCATCAATAATCTTTCTTGAGATGGTATGATGTAACCAAGAAGTGAGTGAATGCCTATAGAAGAAGACACTCCAAAGATTTGTTCATGATGTGAAAGAATTTCGCAAGGATGAATAGGTTGTAAAAATCAATGAAGCTATGGCTGAGATGGCAAATAGATTTAACCTGAGTGTGGATGAGGCTAACAACAAGGAGCTTCTGTAAGTGGTTCCCAAGGAACTGACAACGAAGAATTGTCAGAATTTAAACAGGAAGGCATAACTTCAGAAGAGGCAAAAAGGAACAGAAAACTAGAGGAGAGAGGAGAAAAAGAGCTACTAAAAAAATCACAGTGAAGATTTAGCAGAACCTTTCAGATCTCATAAAGCTCCTCTAAAAGTTTAAAAACATGCATCCCAACACTGAGAAGTTTTTATTAATGCAAAAAAAATGTTCATGGTGCATTATCTGCTTACAAGAAAATCTATGATTAAAAAACTAAAAGAGAAACAACCAAGCAAACCAGTATGGATGTATTTCTGAAGAGTGACACCTCCTGAAGAAGAGCCTCAGGCAGGACTTTCAGGAGGTCATTCAGAGTAAGGTATTGGTATGATAGGAAACAACAACTCTGTGTGTTATAACCCCCAAAGACCTTCTGGGGGACAGCATGTGCAGGTAGAAGATGATTAATATCAATGATCCTGACCTTGTGTAGCCTATGCTAATGTGTTTGTTTATGTATTAGGTTTTAACAAAAAAGCTCAAAAAGTAAAGAAATACATTGAAAAAATTTTAAAGCAAAAAAAAAAGCTTATAAACTAATGATGTAAAAAAAGAGAATATGTTTGTACACCTGTTCAACATGCCTATGTTTTAACTGTGATTGCAAAAAAGCCAAAAAGTTTTAAAAAGTTAATAAAATAAAAATGTTATAGTATGGTAAATCATTTATTATTAAATAAAGAAAAACATTCTCAATGCATTTAGTGTAGCCTAAATGTGCAGTGTTTATAAGGTCTACCATAGTGTACAATAATATCTTAGCCTTCACATTCACTCACCCATTGACTCTTCCAGAGCAATTTCCAGTCTTACAAGTTCCTTTTATGGTTAAGTGCCCTATTCAGGTGTACTATTTTTTGGAAAGAATCATTTTATTTAACTTTATTTATTTATTTATTTATTCATTTGTTTATTTCAATTTTACCAGAGAGGGACAGAGTGAGAGAGAGAGAAAGTGAGAAAGCAAGCTACCAGGTCCAGGACTCGCACAACAGTCGGCCATGTGGGAATCCAGTACCTTTAACCACCACGCCACTTGCTGGCCCCTCAGGTATCCTATTATTGTACCACACTTTTACTGTACCTTTGGTATGCTCAGATATATTCACATGCACAAGTACCTACCATTATGTGCTTTCCTATAGCATTCAGTGCAGTGACACGCTGTATAGGTCTGTGGTCTAGGAACAATAAACCAGATCACACAGCCTAGGTGTGCCGCAGGCCACACCACCTGGGATTGTGTAAGTACACGCTGTTTCTATACAGTGATGAAGCCACGTAGTGACATGTTTCTCAGAATATATCCCCGTCTTCAGTGATACATGATCATATTTGTCTTCATACATAGAGTAATTAAAAATAATAGGCCACAAAATATATTTTAGTGAAAGAAACAGGTAATATAATGGGATGAGGCTTCCACTAATTTTAATTTTCTACTGAGGGCAGAAAGTAAAAGGGCATTCTTCCCAGTAGCCACATTCTTGCCTTCATAAGTAATATTAAAAAAATACTTTTATTTTCTTTTTGGTAGAGTGTGGGGACACATTTAAGAGACAGAGTCTGAGGTGTGGGGACATGCGCTGAGCAAACACCTCTTTTGGGGTTTGGCAGAACCTTGTAACTTGTCTTTCCTTGACCTTGGCTGCAGACAGAGCAAGGGTGGAAATTGCTAGGGGCATTCCAACAGACATCATCTGAAGGACTTCAAGAAACATCTTGACCCCAATTAGTAAAATCCAATCCCTACTCTGCATCTGAAAGGTTCTTTAGACTTCTCTGGGTGTGGTAGTACACTCCTTATAGAGAAGTTCTTTAGCTCCTTCCCCACACCTAACAGCTAGTTCTCTGCATTAGAAAAGAAGATGAGATTTTCTCTAGATGGGATTACCACCAAGGGATACACCTGTTTCTCATTCTTTCCAATTCCCCGGTCCTGGCAAGATGGAGGGCTTTTTCCTTCTCGTCCTCTTTCTCTTCCTCACCAGCAGCCCTCTGATCATGATTCAGCCAGACCCAAGCCTTGGGGTGGACGCCAACAGTAGAGGGCACGTGTGCTCACAACAGAACATGGGAGAATGAGAGAGAGAGAGAGACAGAAGGGAAAACCCCTGTAGGATGGTGCATGGCCAGGCTGCAATCCCTTCTCTTCCATTTATCTGTACTTTTGGGATTTGGGTGCACACACACATGGGCCTGGTTTGTTTCTCAAGCTTTGGGGTCCAAAACTCAAACTGCCATATGGTATCTAGCTGCCACAACCACCTAGATAAAGAGCCAACCCTTGAAAAGAATTTTAAAACATCTAGGTTCTAAATTTTTATTTTTTTGGAGAAGTTTTTGCTATAGGGCGCGTGTACTTGCCAGACAGACAGAGACAGAGAGATAGAAAGTGAGGAATCACCCCCTGGGGGGATGGCCACACCGCAATCCCTTTTCCTCCATTCTCCTCTTGGGATCTTGGGCACGCACGCACACGTGCCTGGCCTGAGTTTTAAGCCACCAGGTCCGGGACGCGAACCGCGGTCGACTATGTGGGAGTCCAGCGACATAACCATTATGATAACTGCTGGTCCCTAGGTTCTAAATTTTTAAAGTAAATTTTTTCTAAGACATTTTTCATTGAAGTGTAACATATATAAAGAAAAAGCAAGACTTTCAAAAAAGCTCATTTACTTATATTTTCCCATGAGGGAGAGACAGAAAAATGGCACCCCAATAGGACCTTGTGATATAATTTACTCCATGCCTCAGTCAGCAGTGACTGGATCATGGGCACACACATACCCAGTGGACCCAGGAAGGTCTCTAGATGTGAACCTGAAACCTCTAATGTGGGCGAGCCTCACAGACCATATTTTATTGTTGTACTACTGTCCAGCTCCCTAAAAACACCATTTTAAAATGGAAGTACAACATATATAAAGAAAAGTGCTCAATGAATTACCAGAAATAAGTCAAACTATGCATTGAGCAACAAGCCCTAGATAAGGAATAATTCAATATTTATACCTAGAGTCTAAACACCTAGTATAAAAATGATTTCTCTAAGTAGTCACCTACTCTTTTTTCCCAAGCTAATTACTATCTGATACAAGCATAATTTTTCCTTTATATTTATATAACTACAATTATGCACTGAAAATTGGCTACATACCTTGTGGGACCAAATGCAAAATGAATATGCTGAGGCTTTCATATATTTTAATAATTTAAAGATGGGAACTGGCAGGTGGCATGGCGGTAAAGGCACTGGACTCCCCCATGCTGACTGTTGTTCAAGTCCTGGACCTGGCAGCTTCTTTCTCACTTTCTCTCTGTCTCTCTCTGGTCAAATTAAAAAAAAATAATAAATAAAATTAAATAATTCTTTAAGAAATAATATATTGGTACCAGAAGATGGTGTAACAGTTACACTGCTGGACACCCACATGACCAATGACTGTTTGATTCCCAGACCCAGAGACTTGAAACACGGGCTGGGTCCATGTGTGTGCATGCCCAAAATCTGGAGGAGACAATAAAGGAGAAGGGATTGCCATACCCCTGGGAGGTGATCTCTTTCTGTCTCTTTGTTGAGCACATGTACCCTATAGCAAATCTCTCTCTAAAAATATAAAATGACACCCACATGACCAATGACTGTTTGATTCCCAGACCCAGAGACTTGAAACACGGGCTGGGTCCATGTGTGTGCATGCCCAAAATCTGGAGGAGACAATAAAGGAGAAGGGATTGCCATACCCCTGGGAGGTGATCTCTTTCTGTCTCTTTGTTGAGCACATGTACCCTATAGCAAATATCTCTCTAAAAATATAAAATAATAATTTCAAGATGGCACTGGTAGACTATTAAGCCAAGTGTAGTCCCTGTGCAACTATACAGGCTGCAGGCCAAACAGTCACCTCTGAATACACTATACATTTTTCATATATAAGGACATTTCTCATTGCTTTTGTTGAAATTCATCATTGTTCTGCATTGTATGCTTTTGTCTCATTGGCATTATAGCATGGTTTGCCATCACATAAAAACATCACTCTTAATTTCATGAAAATTTGTGTTGTTTCCAATATGGATAATTATAAATAATGTTACTATGAATAATGTTTGTCATGTCTTTGTTAGTCATGATGGATATTTGCATTCACTTCTGTTGAACTCTTATCAAAGAGTCCAGTCACTATAAAATAGTGAGCATGCATGTGACACCTACTCACTTTATATCTAGTAGATATTGTCAATTTTCCAAAGTTAAAAAGTTTAAAGTCTGATTAGCACTGTCTAAAAGTTCCATATCATCACTTACATATGGAATTTTTTCTTTTGAATTTTAAGAAATTTTGTAAGCATGTAGTAGAAGCTTATTGTGATTTAATTAATAGATTGGGCAACATTTTATATTTTGTTGACTGAATATATTATTAATGTTGCACCTATTTAGGGAGAGACAAAGAGAGAGAGAGAGAAAGAGAGAGAGAGAGAATGTGCACATTTGGGTGCCAATTCTACATCTCAAAAATTTATGAAAGAGTAGATTTTCTGTTTTATGTACAGCACTTTGTCTGCTATAAATGATATGGGAATGTTTGATGATCAGAAGCTTAAGATATTAATAAAGTCAACTTTTTCTATAATTTTCTTTACATTTAATACTTTTATTTTTGAGAGATTTTTGCTATACGGTCCTTGCACTTGCTGGAACGACAGAAGGAGACAGAGCGACAGAGAGGGAGAAATCTCTCCTCTATGGTGGATGGCCATGTCACGATCCCTTCTCCTTCATTCTCCTCTTGGTATCTTGGGCACACATGTACATGTGCCTGGCGTGAGTTTAAGCCACCAGGTTCAGGACTTAAGCCATGGTCAACTACGTGGTAGTGCAGTGATGTAATCATTATGCCATCTGCTGGTCCCCAGATCAGTTTACTTTAAAGAGATTATTTTCCTCCCACACCTTTCTACTGCCAATTCTGCCATAAGTTAGATGGCCAAGTATATGCAGATCTGCTTCTAGATTTGCTGCTCAGTTTCACTATTCCTTTTGTATCAATAGCATAATACAATAGCTTAGTTATTTTCACTTTATAATAAGTTGGTACGGTTTCAACTATGCTTATCGTTATTGTTGCAGTCACACATTAATCTTTTGTTTTATTTTTCCATAAAGCACATGTGCTTACCATAGAGAAAAAGAGAAGGAAAGTGAGACATCACCCCTGAGGGGGGATGGTCATGCTGCAATCCCTTCTCTTCCATTCTCCTCTCAGGATTTTGGGTATGCAAACATACAAACCTGGCATGATTTTCAAGCTGCTGGGTCCCGGACTTGATCTTTATTCAGCTATGTAGGAATACAGTGCCTTAACTCCACCTGGTGTCCCATCACATATTAATTTTAGTTATGATCTGAGATTCTTTTAGAAATACTACTTATAGTCATGCCACCTACAATAACAAAGTTATTTCTTTCCTTATATTCATTTCTATTTTTTTAATTTTTAAAATAAGTTTTAGTTTAGCTTAGTTTCTTTTATACATTCAATCACTATACATCCCTTAGTTAGCAAAGTGAATTTTTACAACATGAATACACTTCACATAAGTCAGGTTGAGGATACTATACACATTTTCATGAACAGATAACAATCCATTTCTGTGTCCATAAATGTCTTGCCTCTCTATTTTTCTCTTTAATGTCTTTCCTTACACTCTCCTTTTTATCTCACCCTCTTCTCACCCTCTTCCCACACTGTATCCAGTATTCATAACCATTTTCCATGTTTCTATATCCTCTGCTATTTCAGTTTCCATCATAGTGTGAGGACAGTTGGTATATATATATAAAGTGGAGACATACGATGTCTCTCCTCATATCCTGGTTTGCTTTACTCAGTAGTATATCTTCCATATTTGTCCACTTTGTATCAAAAGCCAGGGTCTTTTATTCATGACTTTCTCCCATCTTTTAATTGGGTTGATCATCTTTTATCTGGCAAGCCACTTGAGTTCCCTGTGTATTCTGGTTATCAGTCTCTTATCTGAGACACAGTTTACAAAAATATTTTCCCATTCTGAGGGCTGTCAATTCATACTAATTACTATGCCTATTCCATTCAGAAATGTCTTAATCTGATGTAATCCCTTTTATCTATTTTTGGGATTACTGATTGTGCTTTGCAGGTCTTATTTAAGAAGTCTTTGCCTACACCAACATCTCCCAGAGTGGTCCCAATGTTTTCGAGGAGCAGTTTTATAGTTTGAGGTCTTTGGTTTAGATCTTAGATCCACCTTGAGTTGATTTTTGGCAGTGTTGAGAGGTAAGGGTTCAGATTCATTTTGCTGCAGGTGGATATCCAGTTTTTCCAGCACTATTTGCTGAAGAGGTTTTCCTTTTCCCACTGGGTTGACAGGTACTATTCACCAAAAATCAGTTGACTGTATGTTTGGGAGTTTATTTCTGGGGTCTCTAATCTGTTCCATTGGTTTACATGTTTGTTTTTGTTCCAATACCATGCTGTTCTGATTATCACAGCTTTATAGTATATTTTTGGCCAGGGATGGAAGTGTTGCCCACTTCGCTCTTCTTGCACAGGATGGCTTTGGCAATATGAGGTCTTTTATGATTTCAGACAAATTGTATGATTGTCTTTTCTAGAATTTTGAAGAATTCTCTGGTACTTTGATTGTGATTGTATTAAATATGTAGATTAATTAAGGTAGAATTGCCATTTTGATTATATTAATTCTTCTAATCCAGGAACATGGGATTCCTTCCACTTTTTTGTGTCATTTTCATTTTCATTTTTTAGTTTTTCATAGTTTTCCTTGTCTTTGACTTTTTTGTTTAGATTTATTCCTAGATTTATTCCTTATACTGTTTGTGCCTATGGTAATTGGGATTACTTTTTTTCAGTTCTATCTTAGAACTCTTTCCTTTCTTATAATTGTCTTTTCATAGCTCTCTTGACATAGGCCGAGCGCAACATCAAGTGGTCCAACAAATACGTAATTGCATCCAAGTAGTAATTCTTTGTAAATAGGAAGATGATTTTTCACAGTAATACAATGGCGAGTACTCACTTTAGAATTGCTTTTTAGAAAAAAAATGTGTCAGTCTTCATTGTCTATTAAAAATAAAACAAAAACAAAATTCATTGGGTTTATGATTTAATTGGACTTAATAAAGACACTCACATAGCTCTCTTCTTTCTGGGCAGCAATAAAATATCTGAGGATCATAGAAATGAAAGTGGCTTCTTTGAGAACATGAATATATATAATTTCCATGCATTTTAACACCACCTCTGTTACCATAAGCAAAATATTAATGAAAAGAGTTAAATAAATAGTTGCATTGCACAAAATCTTAAAATGATCATTTTATTTTCTTTTCAATTAAAAAAAAGTCTCTGCTTTATACTTCCTTGCATTATCAATGAAGTCTGATAATGAGTAACATAGTGATTCATGGCAATCTACTTTGAGAGTTCAACCTCTGTGTTAACAAATTACTTTGAACATCAGTGATTATAGAAGTTCAATATGACTCACACACTAGTTAATGTCTGTCATGAGAGAAAGATAAGGAGAAATTAGGGGTTGGAGAAATTTTCAAAAAATTGCAATTGTATATTAATAATCAACATTGATTGTTTTGGGTGAATAGATCAGCAACTTAATATACTGTACTTTATCCTTGTAAATTTTCAAAGTACATTTTCCAAGGGAATTTCTAAGATAATTTGTATGTTGCAACATGAATTTCAAAGATTACTTTCTTCAGTCATTCCTGAATTATCTTGCTGGCAGTGTACAAATGATCTAATAGTCAAAACTCCCAAGGAAAATAATTTCTATTCCAAACAATGCATAATATTTACATGTTTTTCAGCCAAGGATATCAAAGTAGTTTATGGACATAATGTTCATAGCATTCTTGAGGGGCAAACAGGCTTAAGTTGATGAACTGTCAGAATTAGAATTAGAATTCAAAGTCATGCCTTGCAATTCTGTATAAAGAAAGCCATGTCAAAGGAAAATCATAGTTATATGTGGGAGAAAATGTACACTTTTCCCCCTCATTGTTTGGGACTTTACAATCAGTTGCTAGGTAAGTGGATTTATTAATTTTTGTATATTCTAATTGCTTTGGTGATGGCTGTTTTTAAAAAATCAGTGATTATATTGATTACAGTTTTGCTAATCAAAAGTTATTTGATCTACAGTGCTAGTGAGACTGTGTGTGTGTGTATACACATACAAATATATCTATCTATATACATATATACATGTGCAAAGTTATATTGCACAAAATCTTAAAATGACCATTTTATTTTATTATATAAATACTTTTACATGTAAATTAGATGACTAGGACAAGAAAAAGAAAATAGAAGATTAAATGTGTTTATGTGTGGACATTAAAGTTTGTTTTTGTTTTTGTTTTTTTACTTGATTTCAACTGTGAAAGTTTACATTTCCCATTTTATAGTCTAATATGGAGATCAAAGAACCTAACAAATAAAGTGAACACATACTTTCATATCTAAACTGGGATAGGTTTAAAGTAAAAGTAGATCTATTAACAGGAACTTCAGGATAACATACAAAACTCAGGACTTTCTCCGTCACACTGGGACCTAGGGTCATCCCATTATAGACCACATCCTATGATTAATGCATTTTTGTTCTCAAAAATATGTCATGCTCGAAATCAAACACAATTCTAGCGATTCTAACCATTAAAATCTCTTTATCAGACTTATATTGAGTCTTCACCTCCAGTCACTATTTCCCTATATATTTTCCTCAACTAGATACAATTAGACAAAATACCTCACATACACTAATTAATGTATATTTATAAGTGTTTTTCACTCTAAACCAGACACTTTTTAAGTGCTTTAGTTATGTCAATATATTTAATCCTCACAAACATCCACATGACCAAGTATTATTCAAGTGTTCAAGGATGATTACTAAGTTATTTTTCAGATGAGAAAACAGAGTTATGGAGTCACTAAGTTGTTTACTCAGAGTTTTACTGGAAATGGACCAATCCAGGATTTGAATCCAGGTTTTCAATTAGCCCAAGGTACTCATGTCTTTATTTCTAGTACACTAGTACAGTTCTATCTATCTATCTATTTAGCTATCTTTCTTCAGCAAGAGCTTTGATATTTTAATCCTCTGAACATCAACTTCAATTTTATCTTCAGAAATAATAGACTGTGTCACAACTCACACACATTATTATTTTTAGAGAGATTTTTTGCTATAGAGCACATACACTCACTGGAGAGACAGATAGAGAGAGACAGAGAGAGACAGAAAGCGAGAAATCACCCCAGTGCGGGCGGGGTGGGGGTGATGGTCACGCTGCAATCCTTTCTCCTCCATTCTCACCTTGGGATTCTGTGCAGGCACATGCATGGTCCAGCATGAGTTTCAACCGGGGGGTCTGGGACTCCAACAGCGGTCGACACATAGGAGTCCAGTGATGCAACCATCATGTCATCTGCTGGTCCTGATACAATATATTTTCAATCCATGGCGTATAGCATGAACATTTTGTTTCAGAGCATCAATAGTTACATTTTTTTAGTATGCTGAAGGCACTTGAAGGTAATTATTAAAAATGTGTCTTCTAAAGTCAAACTGCCTCCTTTCATTTTTGCCACTGTCACGTATTGAATGCACACTTTAGGGGGAAAAAATCATTTATCATTTCTATATGTTGTCTTTTTACTTGCAAAATGGGTATATTTACTATAATTATTTCTTTGTGTCAAAAGAATAAATTGATAGATATAATGTACTTAGAATATTGACTTACAAATATTTTACTTTGTTTTAAAATTTTTTTGTGTGAGAGGGTACATACACTCAGCAGAGAGGGAGAAGAGAAAGTAACACCCCCCCAGTGGAGAGTAGTCCCACTTCTAAAGTCAAACTGCCTCCTTTCATTTTTGCCACTGTCACGTATTGAATGCACACTTTAGGGGGAAAAAATCATTTATCATTTCTATATGTTGTCTTTTTACTTGCAAAATGGGTATATTTACTATAATTATTTCTTTGTGTCAAAAGAATAAATTGATAGATATAATGTACTTAGAATATTGACTTACAAATATTTTACTTTGTTTTAAAATTTTTTTGTGTGAGAGGGTACATACACTCAGCAGAGAGGGAGAAGAGAAAGTAACACCCCCCAGTGGAGAGTAGTCCCACTAAAATTCTTCCTCCTTATCTCCCCATCCTGAGGGGATTTCAGGCACACATAATGTACAGGTACCCATCGTGTTTCTCAGGCTGCTGTGTCTGCAACTCAAACCACATGATTGGCCACATAGGATGTGGCTGCTATTGACCACCCAGCCATGGAGTTGGCCTAACATAGAATATATAATAGATATTAACTATTAAGATTAGAAAGCATTCTGGCGCCAGCAGGTGGCATGATAGCTAAGGCGCTGGACTTCCACATGGCCAACCATGCATGGTTTGAGTCCTGGACCTGGCAGCTTGCTTTCTCTCTCTCGTCAAATTAAAAAATAAATATAATAATAACAAATGAATAAATAATTCTTTAAGGAAAAACTAGAAACTTTTAAAAAATTCAACCTAATATGATTTTACAAATACTGAAATTTTGTCCATAAGGTGCTAGAGATTATATTAGACTGAAGATGTACATAAGATTGAAAAAATGTAATGCTTATTTTAAAGGAAATATTAGTAGCATTGTTAAATTAATTAATTTTTTAGGCTTGCAATAAGTTCACAGTTTTTATTGTTAAGCTAATTATCACTATTTTCATTACCAAAACATAGATTCTAAATTACATAATAATTATTAGTGAAAATATTTTACCTACTGAAATTACCTTTGTTTAAATACAAAATTGATGTGATTGGGGAGAGCCCATTGGTAATAATTTTCTCTCAAGAAAACTTCAAAAATAAGGGTCAATGGGGGAACCAGCAGTTAGCGTAATGGCTATGTCGCTGGACTCCCACGTAGTCGACCACGGTTCGTGTCCTGGACCCGGTGGCTTAAAACTCACGCTGGGCGCGTGTGCGTGCGTGCCCAAGATCCCGAGAGGAGAATGGATTGCGGCGTGACCAACCCCCCTGGGGGGTGATTTCTCGCTTTCTGTCTCTATGTCTCTCTCTGTCTGTCTGGCGAGCGCACACGCTCTACAGTGAAAATCTCTCAAAAAAAAAAAATTAAAAAAAAAAAAATAAGGGTCAATGAGTGGCATGGTGGTTAAAGTTCTGAACTCCTACATGGTTGACCATGGTTCAAATCTCAGACCTGGTGGCTTGACATTCATTCTGTGCACATATGCATGAGTTCCCAAGACCCCAAGTGGAGAATTGAACAGAAGGGAATACACTATGTTCATCCCTCTGGGAGGTGATTTCTCACTGTCTCTCTATGTCTCTCTTGCATGTACATATACCCTATGGCAAAAACCTTTTGGCAAAAAACTAAAAAAAAAAAAAAGAAAGAAAGAAAATGTCATAACTATAATGAAGCACAAAAGTCCACTTACAATACCTCAAAACACATATTGTACTCATTAAAATATTTTTTAGCAAGTTTTCTTTCATCTTTATAGTAAAATATAGACATGAATATAGGCAACTATATCAGGCATAAATATAATGTTTATGTTACACATACAGTTTTTTAGCCTTTTTTTTTTTTTTGGAGAGGTTTTCGCTATAGGGCGCGTGCGCTCGCCAGACAGACAGAGAGAGACATAGAGACAGAAAGCGAGAAATCACCCCCCCAGGGGGGATGGTCACGCCGCAATCCCTTCTCCTCCAT
>NW_006159654.1:472593-516080 GCF_000334495.1 Tupaia belangeri chinensis | reverse complement strand
GGAGTCCAGCGACATAGCCATTATGCTAACTGCTGGTTCCCGAGTTTTTAAAACTTTTTTGAGAAACTTCTGCTACAGGGCATGTGCACTCACCAGAGATACATAGAGAGACAGAGAGACAGAAAGACTGAAATAACTCCCCTCAGGAAGGATGGCCTTGTTGTAATCACTTTTCCATTTTTCTTCTGGGATTTTCGGCATATGTACATATGCCCCCAGTGAGAGTTTCAAGCCACTGGGTCCAGAACTCTCACAGTTTGGTCAACCATGCGGAAATTCAGTGCCTTAACCACTGTGCTACCTAGTAGCCCAAACTTTGACTTTTTATTTTTCTAACTTATAGCTAGGACAAGTAAAGGCAATGTTAAAATACTTGTATTTTGAATAGAAATTTCATTTTATAGGATTCACTCCTTTTTTCTGGGAAAAAATAATAAACTTTTTTTTGTAAACAATTTCAAACTCTTAGAGTATCGTCAAAGGATTAAATTAGGAATCAATAAAAGCAATAGGGAGAAAAGCCCGGATATTTGCAACTTCAATAACATGCTTCTTTTTAATCACTTCAGAAAACATATGACAAGTAACACTGGAAAATATTACCAGTTGAAAGAACATGAAAACATAAACATTTGTGTAATTTAGCAAAGGCAGTAATTAGAAATAAATGGAAATCTTTCACAGTTTATGTTGAGAGAAAAGAAAAGATTTAAAATCAATGATCCACAGACTTATGGTTTCAATTTCAACATCTGAAGAGCTTGAAAGTTATGATTCCTAACGTATCAAAAGAGAAATATGATCAAACAAAAACAAAACAAAACAAAAACTGCTTTGTTTTGGGTCCTCTCAGATAGTTCAATTAGAAAAACAAATCAGTATCCTAAAATCTGTAGAGTTAGGCATGCCAAGGGAGCTAGACAAGACTACTGTGCAAGAAAATGCTTACATAAACTGATAGAAATATGTAAATGGTAATTTTGACAAAATTGTTGGAGAGTGAGTGTAGACTGACTTTGGTGAAAAACTCCAGAAAACAATCATCTGAGTGGGATTTCTCTACACTTTCATGGATTTTTTTCCTCAGGAATTCCAACAAAGTTTTCATGGCTTTCATGTCACCCTGTTGACTCTACAGGAGAAGGGGGACATAATTATTCTGAAGTATTCCTAGAGCCTTCTCCTTTACAAAGGTGTAAGATCAGTGCTCATACTCCAGCATCTTTTAGCACTTTTGTTTCAAAATGTTGGAGAGTGGTGGGAATAATCTATTCCAATAGTAAAAAACCTGGGAGTGACCCAGTCCAGAGTTAGGAGTCAACTAAAAGATAGGGGTTTAATCCTAAGATTACGGAAAGTTTTCCCTCATTTACACCTGATCACCACAAAAAGAGAACTCTTATAAAAACATGGAGTACAATTCAAAAAGCTTAGGAGGAGCACTTAGAAAAGCTCAAAGTCAAGAAAGAAGACAAAAACAAAGGTATAAAATGAATTTGAAGCCCTATAACTTATAGTAACAGTATTAAACAATACTTAACTTCTATCCAGGTTAACATAAATTATCACCTAAAGTCCTACATGTCAGTACCTATTACTTAATGCAACATGTTTGGATTTCATTGAAAATTACAATACATACCAAAAATCATAAAGAAAATCCCATGCTAAAAAAATTAAAGCATTTCTACAATTTTGGAAATAATAGGCACAGAATTTAAAATGCTTATGATTAATATCATAAAGACTGCAGTGGAATAGATAATTATTTAAGCAGAGAGATGGAAATTCTAGGAAATGGTATATACCAAAATGTTGAAAAAAAAATAAATGAAGAATGTTTCTGATAGGGTCAGCAGTAGAACAGACATGACTGGGAAAAAAGAAATAAATGAGCTTAGAAATATGATACAATAAAACAGTTATAAAATAAAATGCTGTTAAGTATGCAAAAATATCTAGCTACTCATACATTGCTCATGGGAATGTAAAATTACACACCTACTCTTAAAAAATTTGCTGGTCCTTTTAAAAGCCTAAAGATACAATTGCCATACAACTCAGAAATTGCATTTCTGGGTACCTTCCCCAGAAAAATGAAGACATATATCCATAAAAAAAAAAACCTGTAGAAATTGAAGAAAATCCAGACATCTTTTAAAGGATGAATAAGCTGGGATTTTCAACCATGAAGTATTGCATAGCAATGAAAAAGAATAAAATATTGCCTCGCTTGACAATGTACGTAAATGTCTGGAGAGTTTATTCATTATTTCACTCAGAATTTCAGAATGAAGAAGGCCAATCAATCCCAACACGTTATGTTATTACATAATTCCATTAATAGAATATTCTCAAGATGACAAAATTATAGAATGGAGTACATATTAGTGGTGCTAGGGGTTAAGAAAGTATTTGGGGCCAAAGAGCAGTGGGCAAGCCACCATAAGGTACACTTTTGGTGATGGAAATATTCTTCACTTTGATGAATATTGTACTATCATTGCAAAGTATCACCATTGGGGAAAACTTGACTCATCTCTCTGTGCCATTTATTCAACTACATATGAATTTACAACTCTCTCAAAGTAAAAAGTTTAATTAAAAAATAAAACACATCTATAGTTGCCAACTTGTAAGTTTTCTTAATAGGAATAGATTTTATCATTATCAAGTTTACTCTTCAAATTACTATTTAATAATTTTAATTCAAACGTGTTCATTTTCCTCGATAATGTCTCTGCTTTCTCAAAAAAAGAACTAATAAGAAAAAAAAAAGAACCCTCAAAATGACAATCCCCAAAATACAGGAAAAACTTGGTAAATTTTAGATTATGGAATAAGTTACCTTTCAGTTTATTCAGTGTACAGGAAAATAAAAAAAAACTCTAAAATGAAAACTTATAAAATGAAAACATGACCAGAGATACTTAGTTATTAGTTAAAATAACTTCTTTGTAAATATGCTATTTATGTTACTGTAATATTAACTATAGAAAATTCAAGAAGTTAGGAATCTCAAGAATTTGATGAAGAGATCAAAGCTTATCCTCAGGATGGCTTCTGAATATGACTATTATAACAATTCTGCACTCAATTTGGTTGATTGTAGCTGAGGAATCAGCTACATGTGGAAAAGGAGTAACCCAAGTTAAAGAAGGGCAGAAATGCTAACAGGATGTAAAATTAAAGTGTGATTTTTTTTTCAATTTATTTTTGCCTTTTTTCTCTAAAAAATGAAACACTAGATTCCTTCAAAATAATGTTATTTTTTTCTTTCTGTCAAAACCAGGGAGAATATGTATGTCAACTTAAATAGCTCTTTTTATACTCCAGAGGGCATGTGCAAATGTACAGAGAGAGGCAGGGAGGGGGGAGGAGAAAGAAAGAGAGCCAGGGAGGGAGGGAAGGAGGGAGGGAGAGAGGGAGAGAAACACAGAGAGCGACACACACACACACACACAGAGACAGAGAGGGAGGGAGGCAGGGAGAGAGAGAAAGAGGGAGGGGGGGTGAAATCTTAATGTTACAGTCCTGTCTCCTCCAATTCTCCAACCCATCTGGACCCTGGGCATGTGCACAAGCACTAAACATGTTTTTCAAGCTGCTAGGGCTGGGATTTGAATTCTAGAGGACTATGTGGGATCTGGCTTCCTCTGCTCAGTGCCTAACTTCTAAGCTATAGAGCTGGCCCTGATAACTCTTGATAAATATTCATACACTCTATAATAATATTTTGGTTACTATATAATAATATTTTGGTCACTATATAATAATGTTTTGGTCACTATATAATAATATTTTGGTCACTATATAATAATATTTTGGTCAAATGGTGGACTTGTATATGATGGTGGCCCCATACTATTACAATAGAGCTAAAACAATTATATTGCGTAGTGACACTGTGGTCATCATAAGTTTAGGCAAACACATTACTCACATGCTTGTGGTGAGGTTGGCATAAATACACCTAATATACTTTCTTTCTACAACCTATAATCTCTTTTCCAGAAGAGTTCTAGAAAAAGTGTGCAAAAATGTGTGCACAATTATAGGCACAAATCCAAGGCTGAATCACTAAAGTTTCTCAAAATTGCTTTAGTCATCAAAATAGAACTCAGTTATGAAATTTCCTAAGACTAGTACAAGTTCTTACAATTAAATGAGATTCTTAATAACAAGAAATATTTAGCATCCAGTGTTTGAGGCATTTATTCTTGTAACTAGGAGAAAAAAAAATCTTTTTCTAACTCTAGAGATTTATAAAAATACTTCAAAATTAGCAAGTACTTCCATTTTAATGACAAAGCTAAACAAAATACATTTTTCATTTGTTCCTTTTGCCTTTCAGAGAATTTCTCTCCTTTTCTGATTGCAAATCCCTTTATTCAATGCAGAGCCAAATCTCTTATTTTTGTCTGGCATAAAGGAAAGGGAAAAAAATTGGAAGTCAAATGGCACTTGAATGTCGTATTTACATAATGAAAACTCCCATAATAGACTCTGCATTAAATATTTTCCTAAACTCTGGGTTCTACTTTTTCCCCTTCCCTTTCCACTCATTTGCCTCAACACCTTTCAAAACTCTGAGATTCCTGTCCCATGACCCTTATTAAATCTTAATCTCCAAAATAAGCAATTTGGGAGTAGAAATCAATTTCTTCAATGCCACCTAACTATGAATATTTTGTTATTTTCATCAGGATATGAAATGTGATATGATGTATTATAAAAGAAAATCAAATTGATTTATAAAGCATCCATACATAGGCCAGCAGGTGGCGTGATAGTTGAAATACTACATTCCCACATGGCCAACTGCAGTTTCAAGTCCTGACTTGACAGCTTGCTTTTTCACTTTCTCTCTCTCTCTCTCTTGCACACACATCTCTCTCTCTGGTGAGCACATGTGCTGTAAAGTCATTTAAAAAATAATAACAATAATAACTAAAAATTTTAAAAATCCCCTCCAATTTCATTAAATGTTCACTAAGAATTATTCATAAATGAACTAGGTACTCCAGAAAATCCAGAATAATGATTAACAACACAATTTTAAAGTATTTGGAAATATTACCTAGAGAACACTAGGATTACATTCTGATATCGATCCTCAGACAAAAGTTAGTTTACGACATGGCATTCACTTAAGTAATAGACAATAGTAACCAAAAATAAATAAATAAATAAAAAGGAAAAGAAATCAGACTGGCTTCAAGGTTACAGACTATTGAATCATACTGACCTTAATAAGAGACTCATGGAACAGTTCACCTACTGACAATGAAAATGAAATCTCTACTTAGCGAGGCTGGCAGCTGTCACCTCATTCTGAGCTTTAACAAGTTTGCTGATATACATGTGACCCACACTATGAAGAGAGCCTGACTTCACTTAGCCATAGCCGTCTGGAAAATTGCTAAGAGAGACAGCAGTCAAAGAGCTAGCATACTCTCAGTTTAAAAGGGATTCTGACTAAGCGTATGAAGCCATGACAGCATGTTACAGCAGCCTATTGTTCACATCTCAAATAATTCATGAGGGGCAGTGTCTTCAATGCTCTGAGAAGTCTTTCAACTGGTTTTCAATTTAAACTAAATTAAGGACAATGTATGAATTACTTTAAAACTGTGCCCCACATAGTGAGTTGTGGAAGGCTTATATGTAAATCAGAAATTATAATAAAAAATAAAAGCAATTCAATGCCTAGGTATAAGAGAAATAATGTATATGAAGTTACTTCTTTATGATTATAATTTAGGCATTTCTGGAAACAACTAAGAAAGGATGATAGTTTGAAGTAAAACTGAATTAGATACCAGAGCACAAAATAGTGCTTTCTTAATTTCTTATTCAGTCTTAAATATCCTTTATTTCAAAGAAAATCCATGGGCCAGATTTCTTTCTTTAGTTCTCACAATCACACTAGTTATTGTGAAAAATGCTGCTGGTTTTGAAGTAATATAAAAGTTAATTTAAACAAAATGATATACTTTAAACAAGGTTGAAGCAAAGGAAATCACAACATGCATGCAAAGCTTGTTTCTAAATCTTTCTTTTCTTTAGTTATGAAATAACTTGAGAAAGTCAGCTCAGATTCCTTGGCCCAAATCTATTCTTTCACAGACTTAAATCCCAGAAGGTACTACAATATTCTAAAAGTCAGATATATAAAAACATCTGTTTTAAAACTTTGAAGAAATTAATGCTTGGAATTATTTTTTCCATTCCTCTATCTACTAGAAGAAACAAATTCAATTTTAAATTAGTGATGCTTAAGAAAAGAAATGGCAGTGGCTACATTTTTTTTTTTTTGCTACATTTTAAAATACAATATATGGACTGAATTTTGTACTACCTCAAACTCACATGTTAAAGCCCTAACCCTGATGTGATGGTATTAAGAGGTGAGAATCTCTAGGGGTAATTGGATTTCAATTAGGTCATGAGATAGGGACTTTATGGTGGGATTATTATGCCTATAAGAGGAGACACTAAAGAGCTGTCCTTCTCTCTCCCTCCACTATGGGGAGACATTGATGACTCCTGCAAACCAGAAAGGAAGACATCATAAGAATCTGACCAATCCAATACTCTGATTGTGAACTCCCCAGCCTCTTGAATTGTGAGAAATAAATTTCTACATGTATAAGACACTCACTCTGTGGTGTTTTGTCATAATTACATGAGCAGACTGTTACTTGTGTACAAGAGGGAACACTGCACTGAGTGATCCTGTTTTATGGGACTATATATACGTGTGTATGTATAAAACTCTTCCTTCCTACTTACATTGTAAAGTAGTGCTTGTAATTCAAGACATTTAAATTTATTATTAAAGCAAAAAGCATATTTCCAGGTAATGTAGAGCTGCAACTCTGAATACCACCAAGGTTAATATGATAGTTAACCACTGGAGCTGTGAAAAATCACCAGCTTTTACTTGATGACTGCTACAATGAGGCACCTAATTCTTAGTATAAAGCTTCTAAAATCTGTAATTTCAGCTCATAGTTATCTCTCTGGCAAGGAAATAGTGACAAAGTTCCTAAATCTCACCTCTGTATGTTATAGACACTTATAAATATAAGTGTCACTAAAAAAAAAAAAATAGCAAAAATCTAAACATAGGTGTGCTTTATGATTAATTCTAAAAATCAAATATAATACTAACAAAGTACAGTTTGGAACAGTTTTAACTAAAAAGTACTCAGAATTTATGATATACACTTGCCATTTAAAAACTTTGTGTTAAAACTATCTGGACTCATAAAACAGAAGCACTAAGAAAGTTATTCCTCTTTGTGAAAAGTTTATTTTTCCATGAGCAAAACCATCAAGTTAAAAGGGAGAGAGAGAGAAGAGGATCTCTAAATATACCTTGACACCTCAGTCTATGCCCAACCTTTAGTTCGTCTTGGTTCAGGGGCAGGTGTGTGCCTGCTGTACTCAGGTTGGTCTCCAGATTGAACCAGAAACATTCCTATGTGGTATTTCCTCAGAGAGTATTGTGTATTTCCATGTGCCACCATCTAGTCCCCAGCAAATAATTCCTTTTTGCATTTTGATAAACTGTGTTCATAACATATATTTTTTATTGAACTTTAGGAAAAAAAACATGATTTACATTTGTTAATCAACTCCTACCTTCATTGTAAAGGAAATTTAAATAAGAATATATTTCTCCTCTCACAAACTTCAATTTCTTATATGTTTATTTGGCTAAAACAGACACACACACACACACACACACAACTCATTACATTTAAAATATGGATTTTACTCTCTCATGTATTAACCCAGAGAGAATGATAAAGCGGGGAGATCGATGCCTCTGTATTGACTGACATGCATGGCATTCCCTTTTGAAAAAGCAATGGAAGTCAATGTAAAGTTATATGTAATCCAATGTAATATAAAGAAGATTATGATGATAATAAAAATAAATAAATAAATATCCTTATTTTCATTATATCAATAAGCTGTTTCTTATTATTTACAATTTTACTTTCAATTTTATTAGTCACTATTATAAATTCTTGGTTGTATAATAATTGGTCTTATTGAAGTATTGTCCTAAATATAAAATTTATATTCATCAATGTTCTTAGTGCTTGAAATACTCATGTACATTTCAAAACTAAACGAAGCAGAGTATGCAAAAAGCAAACTAAATATACTTCAAACACTTTTCTCATCAAAAACAATGCCTTTAGATCAAAAAGAAAGGTACATTCCTAACTGAGGCATTCAATTGGAGATGTTAGCCTAGGAAAATCCTACTTCTAAACACCAAGGAAATACACTATAGTTGTTCATTGAAATATTGTCTCTACATAAGTAAAAATCTACTTTTCTTCTAAAATTTTAAAAAGCAAATTAATTCAATTAAAGTTAAGATATAATGAATTCTTTAACATCAGTGCTAATGAAGAATTCAAAAAACACAAACTACTTTATTTATAAAATCTGTTTTCCAAATAGCATTTTGAAATTTGCTTTACTTTGCTTATAGGAAGCAGGACATTACGGATAATTCAAATGTTGCTGATAACTTTAAATTAAGTTCAAGAAGTAATTGAATTCATTATACAGGCATAGTCTAATCAGATGCATTTTTTATTTTTTGGAGAGGTTTTCGCTATAGGGCATGTGCCCTCACCAGACAGACAGAGACAGACAGAGAGACAGAAAGCGAGAAATCACCCCCAGGGGGGATGGCCATGCCACAATCCTTTCTCCTCCATTCTCCTCTTAGGATCTTGGGCACACACGCACACGCACCCGGCATGAGTTTAAGGTGCCAGTTCCGGGACTTGAACCACTGTCAACTACATGGGAGTCCAGCAACATAACCATTACGCTAACTGCTGGTCCCATCAGATGCATTTTCTAAACTAATTCTCTTTACTTATATTTGAAACACATGATTGTCACAAGAAATGATGAAAATATGGAAACCAATGTTAAGAGGCTGTTATGTAAGTAAATGAGGTAAGGGATGTAGAGAGCCTGAATGAGGTCCCTGCACTGATAATTGGAAGAAGCCAACTGATTGGAAAGAGACAAACCTAGTGGCATGAGCATGCTTTCTTGCTTTCCCTTTCTCTATTAATGAAAAAATAATAATAAATAAAATAAATAATATTAAAAAAAGGTACTTAGAGAAGTAGAAGGAAGAGAAAATTCAGCTTAAAAGCATAAAACAAGAAAACACTTTTGGATATCTTAAAGTAGTTCTGTATAGCTGGTGATTTATTATGTATTTGGGATAAAAGAGAATAAAGCACCAAGTACGCAATTTGGTTTCTGGTTTGAGCAATGCTACAAAAACTTGAGTGCTCTGGATGAAATCTGGAACCACACTGTCTGGATGTGAGTCAAGGCCAGATTATTTGCCAGATGTGTGAATTGGACCAAGTACTGTATATCAACTCCTTCCTTTGGAAAATGGCGATAATAATTGTACCCACTTCAAAGATTCATTGGAAGTCTTAAAGATGATAATGCATTTATATCACTTAACATAGTGCCGATTGTGTAAATGCTTATTGTGATAATACTATTCACTGAGACTGAAAGATCAGACCTGAATAGGAAGTGTCTATGGTAAGTTTGCTTTCACTTATGTCTAGGGCTTCTTCTAGGATACCCAAGTGGCTACATGCTAAAGGCAGTCACATACATTACTTTGCATCCCTAAAGTAGGATCTTAATTAGTAATTGAGATATAAAATCAACAGTAAGGAGATGGTTTAAAAAAAAAACACAAAACTTGTTTTATGAAATATGTGAAAGGCAAAAACGAGGAGTGCTTATGTCAAAACACCAAGAAAAACAAAAATTAAGTGGCAGAGGGACCAGTAGTTGGCATAATGGCTATGGCAATGGACTCCCATATAGTTGACTGTGGTTCAAGTCCCAGACCTGGTGGCTTAAACTCACACTGGACATTTGTGCATGCATACCCAAAATCCCAAGAGGAGAATGGATAGGAAGGGAATGGGAGTGCATCATCCCCTCTGGGGGGTGATTTCTCGCTTTCTGTCTGTCTGTTCCTGTCTTTCTGGCGAGCACATGTGCCCTATAGCAAAAACCTCTCCAAAAAGAAAAAGAAAAAAAAAAAAAGAAAGGAAAGGAAAAGAACAGTGGTCATATTAAATAAAGTGAAGCAAGTCAAAGAGTAGGTACAAGAGGAGAAATCTCGGAATATGATGATCATAATTTAAAATGTTGCAAAAAATCGAAAAGAGGTGAGGACCAAGAAGGGGGCATTAGGTGTAGATGAAATGTCCCACATGAACACTGTTTGAGAAATGAATGAGGGGAGGAAGTAAGGTCGATAAATCTAAGTAATTCTTCTTAAGAAACTGCTGAACACAGTTAATATGGTACCAGAAATGAAAATAGAAGACATTTTGTGTTTCTATGTTTAATCAGTTTTGAATATAAAATGTTACCTGTTAAGAGCTAAAAAATGAGGACAGAGAAAAGAAAAAGAAATGGAGAGGAATCTGAAGGTAGAAGAGTGGCCCAAAGCATGCACATAAAGATCAATCTTAAGCAGAAGACAGATTCAATGTCTACTGTGATTGGAGAAAAGGAAGAGATCAGTTTGAAACTGGAATGAGTTGAAATCTGATACTTCCATATGTGCTGTAAGGAGGAAGTGGGAGGGAATCATGTCTATGGAGAATAAGATGTAAGAATTGAATGAAACGCTTGGGGTTTAGACATTCACCATTACATGGGAAATACATAGCACGTTTCCATTAAGAAACACAATAATCCTATTAACAAGTTATCCTTGGAACTTGCCCAGGATGCTTGTAAGAGTTCCAGGACACTTGCTCATAAATATTACTCAAAAAAACTAAACCAGCGTAAACCAACTAGAACTGCCTCTCTGAGCAAACAGGTCCCTAAAGACTCTCTGAATCTACTTAATAGTCAAAGGAGCTACTGTCTCCACTGATCTACTGATGCACCATGGCTGACAATGGAGCTGTGGTACCTAGGATGAATACCACGGTTTCAACACAATGGGTACCTGCTTTCCCACTAGCTGGCTACCTTTGTGCACTGATCAAACCACATAATACCCATTTATTCACTTACTTATTTTATTTTATTCATGAGAGAGATAGAGAGAGGAGGAGAGAGAATGCAGAAAGAGCAGAGAGAGAGAGAGAAAGGTACTTTTGACATGGTCCTGTCATGATCTGTCCAGCCCCAGACTCTCAGTTACCTGGGACCACAGGAGCATTCCAGAGTACATGGCTTTTTAGATTGGTCTGGGAACTGAACCTCGATTCCTGTGTAGTCCCAGTCTTGGGCAGTGGCACCCTCCTTCCTGTACCACTATAACTGAGCCAAACTATGCAGGGTTTTATCGCATTCCTCCAAGGACTCCACACTTCATTCTTCCTAGGAGTCTAACAGTTTTCTGTTTCTCAATTTGGGCTGTGGCCTAGATGCCAATCCACCTTCTTGTATGATTCACTTTTTATCCTGGTGGTTTTCTGTCAAAATCAATCTACTTTACTGGTCATCCGGTCACCAACTTCAGTCTACTCTATGTGATAAATAACTCTTGGAATGGAGAGGTTGATTTCATGTTAACATGAGATTTTTCACTACTGACAGGAAACCAGTGTTAAAGATTTTCAATATGTCATCTCTGTTGTAATATGGCTAATAAAACAGTGCTTGACCTAATATATTTAATCATAGTTTAGTGGCTGACAACCTTAGTATCAACTTTAGATTCTTATTTCTCAGGGATACTTTCCCAATATTTCTTAATACTAGCTTTCATTTTTCTAAAGAATTGATGAAAGATTAGGTTTTACAGCATAAGATGAGGATCAACCATCATTTCACATCTTTTACCTTAATTTTGCACACAGTTCAATGAATATACTGTAATATATGGGGAAATAATAAATTATATTCAATGTTCTTTTCTGGTCTTCTTTAAATGTTAATATGTTTATTTTTAATTTTCTACTTTAGTAATTTTTATATTTAAGGTGTCTGATTTTTATTTTTATTTTGACAATAAGATGTGCAATATTAGAGAAGAAATACTTTTTAAAATAATCTATTAAAAACTGAAAATAGCTTTCAAAGCATGTACATGTTAAGGAATGTTAGCAAATCTGATTTTGCATATTTTGAAAAAGGCCATTAAAGGAAATAATCTTGAATAAATAGACAAATATAAGCAATATGGAGGGTTTTAAGGGTGCACTGAGATGTCAGTCTTTAGGAATGGCTTTAGTTATTTTCAGGTGAGAGATACTAGGAGCATAGAGAGATGTAGAAGACTGAGTACAACTGCATAATTTGGAAGAGGAGGAGGATTTAAATAATGATGGTATAGCCAAGGAAATCATTGGAATATGAAATACTGCAGAACAAAATGACACAAAAAGATGCCAGAATGGAGCATTTTCTGAGATGAATTCTATTATAGCTTAAATTTGTACAGTTTAAATTTAATAAAACGGAAGGATAGCCTTGTTCTTAGTAAAGATTGCCTGAACATTTGCATTACAACTCCTAGGTTCTGCATCCAAAAATATAGGTAAATAGAGTTCAACAGGTCAACATATGTAAAAAGGCATGAGTAGGCACAGGTAGTATGTAGCAAGGATAGTGTCAGCACATCAACCGGTCAGCCAATCACTAAGTAGACTTGTAAGCATCACTTTCCTTCTTCAATATCATATATATTATACATATAATAAAAAAGAAAAAAAATTAAAAAGAAAAGTTAACTACTAAAGTTGCCTTACATGGGAAGGCAAGAAAACAAAAAATTATGAACAATGAGTAAGTAAACCCTAATATCTGCTTTTGCTTTGTTTTGTTTTGTTTTGTTTTTTTGATAGGTTTTTGCTATAGGGCACATGCACTCACCAGAAAGACATAGAGAGACAGAAAGATAGAAAGTGAGAATTCACCCCCAAGGGGTGATGGCTATGCCACAGTCCCTTCTCATCCATTGGGATCTTGGGCACGCACGCACACGTACCTGGTGTGAGTTTTAAGCCACCAGGTCCGGGACTGGAATCATGGTTGACTACATGGAGCTCAGCAACATAGCCATTACACCAATTACTGGTCCCAACCTTAATATATTTATTACAATAAAATTCATACTTTTTTTACTTTCTTAGATTTTGATTCTATTTGAATTGATAGATTCTGATTCTGCAAGTAGCATAGATTTGTTATTGTAAATTCCAGTGGAAGTAATAACTATTGCTATAGAACATCCTTATGTCTCTTTAACTAGGGCTAGAAATATAATGACTAAATTGTACAGGGGCCTTCACTGCTTGCAAATATTATGTTTCATTTCTGCTTTGCATTTTAAATATTGCTTCCAAAGCATGATGGAATATGCACAGTATGAAAATAATGTGAATATGAAAATTGCCTTGCCTGCTAAATATGGTCCATTTACAGCCTTTCTTACAATTCAATGCCTTTTACGTGGAATTCACTGTTATAATTCAGCATTAAGCTCTCAGATTTTATCAAGTATCACCATAAGAATCACTCATATGAAAATCATTTTTTATGGTCTCTAATATTATTATTTTTTCAAAAATGTGTGAATATATCAATTTTCCTTGTTTTCTTTTTTCTAATCTGTGAAGTACTTTGAAAGAAAAAGCAAGCAGGTAAATACAACTCAATAATTTAAAAGTTCCTGAGTTTCTTTAATCTTAATACCTTAAATAACACCAAAATATATTTCGCTTTTTACTATTATTAAACTGGGGAAGTTTAAAAAGGAAGCCAAATATGAAAGACTATGTACCTGAATACTTTTTTGATACTCACACATCCCAAATGTTTTAAAGGAATGTGCACATCTGGAAAAATTTTCTATAAAGTTGTTGTCATGTAATTCAGAGCGGGGAAAAGCTGACTGATAATGTCATGTATTGACAAAGACATTTTGCTTTTAGTTCAAATAGTATGACTACAAATAACAAACAAACAAGAACTCTTGATGTTTATGTAACCCAAAGTCATAAAAATTACTTTCAGAAGGAAGTCAATTAAATAGGTTATGTGGGATATTTTTAAAGAAAAACTATTGAAGACATTAAATAAAAAACAGAGGGAAACTAGATATACAAATATTCTAAGTTTAACGTTTCTAGAGATAAGCTAGGAACATCCTAGCCAGGTATCAAAACAACTTCAGACATTGTTAGCTGAAATTCTTCACAAAATTCCTTCTCATTATTGTCAGAAGTCTTTGCAGAATTTTGAAGTCCAATATAAATATTGCTTATTTTTAGCAGGAATTTTTCAGGGATCCATCTGAAAGTGGAGCCTGAGAATAAATGAGGAAAAGAAGGGAAGGAAAAGGAAGGAGAAAAAAAAAAAAACTCAAAGCAAAGCAAAGGAAAAAGAGAAAAAAGAAGGAAGAGCTACTTTAAGAGTTATTATCAGAGTCTACACTAAAAGTAACTAGATGCCTGCTCAAGAGATTCTGAGAATAAGATACCTGTTGGCGTTATCAGCCCAGGACTAGCCTTGAGAAGTATTTATCCACTGAATCTTCTCCCTGGTTGAAATTTTCCCTTAGTGGTGTTAACTCAAGCATACACAGAAAAGAGTGTCTTCAGGAAGCAAATCAGGATCTCTATTAAAGACAGTATTGGAGGATTAATGAAACAGAAGAGCAGCAGCTAGTCCACAGTCTGTCTTTGATATTCATCATTTCTAGCTTCTTCCATTCATTCTAGGTTTACCTTCCTCTCAGTCAGTATGTTAGCTGGTCTTTATCACTCCTGTCTGGTGAGTGACCCAGAACTTCATGTTTGAGGAGAGTGAACCTTGTCAGGCCACAGTTGCCACAACAGACTTTGTTCCACTGTCACCAAGTATGAAAGCACTGACATGCACTTAGATAAGTTTCCCAAATTCAAGACAAACTGCTTCTTCCTATTACAAAGAAGCACCTTAGCTCCTCAATTACCACTGCCAGTGTATAAATCTTTTATTTGGCAGCTTTTTCACTGAGGAGACGAAGTGACAGAGGCAGTATTTATAATTTCAGGTTCAATGGAAACCTTAAAAGATTACCTGGAAGAAGCAGGTTCTACCCTAAGACCTAGAATTTTCAATCCAGTAACAATAAAGGTTGCAATGGCAGGAAGGGAAATTCCCAATTGGGTCACTAGAGATAAAGTGGAAGAAGGGATACAACTTCCCCTACTGATGTGCAATATAGCGTTCTAGCTTTGGGACACTTGGCTGTAGTTCAGCCCATATATTACACCTGAAAGAAGACTGTCCCAGGGGTCAACAGATGGCACAATGTTTATGTCACTGGATTCCCACACAGCCAACCATGATTTAAATCCTGGACCTGGTAGCTTGAAAATCATGCCAGACATGTGTGTGCATGTGTGCCCAAGATCGCAGGAGAAAAGTGGAGGAGAAAGAATTGTAGCATGGCCATAACCCCCGGGGAAGGTAATTTCTCACTTTCCTTCTTACTGTCTCCCTTCTCCCCCCCGCCTTTCTCTCTCCAATGAGCTCACATGCCCAAAGACAGACACCTCTCAAAACAAAACAACAACGACAAAAAACAATGTCCCAAACATGCAGCTGTTTTATACCTAAGTTGACACACGAATAAATCTTTAATGGACCTACATATTGTTGTATTATAGCAGTCACTACCAGATAATATAGGAGGTGAAAGAATTAGTGGATCCTTAGTACCCGTTATCATGCTGCCTTTGCTGTTAAAGGAGTCCTTCAGGCTAAGGCAACATTTTGTAGCTTTCAAAAACTTAGGCTGAGGAAGCAAAAGTATCTAGTGCAAGGGCTAAATCAAGTGAGAATGAATGACTGTTTTTACCCTCTATCGTGTAAGTGGTTGATCTAATCAAATTCCCACTAACCGATAGCTTATTTTCACACACACAAAAAATTGTTCCATATTGGGGTCTACTGGAGCATTAGGCTCTGCTTTGTGTAATTGGGCATGCAGACAGTTCACAGGGAAGATGGAATCCAATGCTCTTGGTCACATAGCCTCCAAATTTGATCAAGGGGACAGTTTGATATTCAACAGATAATTTACACTTTTCTAACAGTTGAGTGCCACCTCCTAGCTTCTTTCATTCTTTAATAGAATACTATCTAACATATTAATGCAAGGAAACTCATTCCAGAATAGCAAGTTCTACTGTTAGCAAGGAAGTCAGAGGACAGCCATCACTGAATGTCTTATGGAGGACAGTAACCCCCTTACCAGTTTACTCTTTTTTTTTTTCTTAAAAGAGATTTTACAATGCCCAATTCCTTAATCCTTTCAACTTCTTCCATAGGTAGTACTATCATCTCTACCACCACGACTACATGTCTTCAGCAAGTCCAAGTTTTCAAAAAATATTCTCCTAAAAATTGGGATTGAGTTAAGGTACTAAAACATTAGACCCTAAGTTATTAGAAGGTAATCAATAAATTCTCCCTCATAGATCCTTTTACTTTTTCCTTTGATCCTGATTCAACATCATGATTCACTCCCATAAATTTTCCACCAGCGTGTATTGCCAAGTCATTTAATTTTTTCAGCCTACTTATTTCTTCCTAAAGGGCTCTATTTTCCTGTTTGTTGTTTTGTTTCTGTTTCTTTATGCTGAAAACTAACCCTAAGTGATTGCAAAGTAGAGTCAAGGACAGATCTTGAAAAAGACAAAAATATTGTCCATTGAATTATCTGTTTTGTGCGAGATGTTTGCACAGTAGTGAGTAGACAGATAGTGTCTGTTCCATGAAGGAGGAATGTACTCTTTATTTATCTTTTTTTTAAGAGAGAGATTTATGCTATAGGGCATGTGCACTTGCTGGAGAGAGAGAAAGTAAGAAACTATCCCCTTATGGCCATGCGGCAATCCCTTCTCCTCCATTCTCCTCTCAGGGTTTTGGGATTACATGCACACATGCCCAGCATGAGTTTCAAGCCTCTGAGTCCAGGATTTGAACTGCAGTCCGCCATGTGGTTGTTTAGCGATGTAATCATTATACTATTCACTGGTCCCAAGAGAGTACTCTTTAATCCTAAAGAGTTCAAAGGATCTAAGTTTCATCCTTTCACAAAATATCATTCGAATTTCTCAAACTTGTAACATATTCCTATGAGCAGCTTCATATCGGCATAGGATAGTTATCAAGGCTAATCATTAAGTATTCTTTGCAGTTCTAACATTTAAATTCTGGTCCTGATTTTCATCATGTGCTACAAATAACAAATAATAAGGGTCTATTTAAGCACTGCTTTGGAAGCTGCTAAAGTTTAGATATGTTCATCAAAAGTACATATGCTGAAAATTTACTTTACTTTGAATTGGTATTAAGAGGTGGGGCGTTTAAGAGGTAGTTCAGTTATGAGGGCTCTGCCTTCACAAATGATAAATGCCATTATTGCAGAAATGGATTAGTTATGTAAGGAACGGGGTCCTGATAAAAGGATGTTTGGTGCAATTCATTCCCTGACTCATATACTCCTTATTTCTGCCCTTCAATCATGGGATAATTCTTATCAGACGCTTGTGGATGTCCCACCCTCCAGAACTGACCAAATAAATTTCTGTTTTTAATAAATTAGCCAACATGTGGCATTCTGTTATATTAGCAGAAAACAGACTAAGACAGTGGTCTTCTTGCTTTTATAGCATGGCTTGAATTGGCATTGGGGAGACATAATCTTGACATCTTCAAAGTATTTAACAAAAACACAATTTTTGTGCTTAATATTACTTCTATAATAGTCTGTGATGTAACTATGTCACAGATATAAGCTTCTTCTTCTACTTACACCTCTTCCCTGTGAGTTTCAAATGATGGTAATGCCAATACATGTCAGTGACCATCACTGCTCCATTTACCATCAGCAATGGATTTCTTATACTTTTCTTACCAGTAAGTAATTCAGTTCCAAGGTCTATGTAAAGATATGTTCTTAGAGAGACATTATAATTACTAACTATACCTACCCTAAGGGTTTATAAGTACTTGCTGAAAATAAAGTTTGAGACTTACTCAGAAAATACCATGAAGTACAACTAACAGTTTGGGTATGCTATTGAGGACACAGCTAAGGTCAACTGGGATAAGTCTGCTTGGGAATTTGTGGACAATTTATAAAACACTTGATGTGATTTGAGTATGTACCCCCAAATGCATGTAATAAATTCTTTTTGATGGGATTAAGAGACAGAAACATGAGATTAAAAGGTAGGGCCCTAGGGAGGTAATTAGAATTAAGGCATCAGGGTGGAGGCTTTATGATTAAATCTCAGTATGTTTATAAGAAGAGGGAATGAGAACAGAAATATGGACAGTCATACAGGTTGTTGCCATGTAATTTGCTGAGTGCTGACTCAGGACTCTGTCCAGTCACCCTCAACATGAAGACCTTCACCAGATGTAACCCCTTAACTGTGGAACTCTGAAAGTATTATATGATCTAAATAGGTAAACTTTCTAAATCAGGTATTTCTTTTTATTAGCAACACAGTAAATTAAAACAATACCTCAAAAATTGCCTAGATGGAGTTACCTTTACTAGTTTAGGGTAGTCTCCGGAGTTATTAATGTCTTCATAACTTTGGTCTCCACATGTATGTGTGATGAGAAGAGAAGACATCTATAATTTTCTGCACAATATGAGAAGCCTCATAAAATAAAGTGAAGTTACACAAGGCACACGCCTGAAGTGAGATGTTAAAAACCATTCCTTGCAGCCATAGCTGAAATTACAGGTGAGGTTGGAAGGCAGTTAGAGAAAGCAATAGAAACATTCAATGCATTTGAGATGGCCTCTATTAGTTGAGAGTATAATATATAAAGGATTTTAGGTTGGCTTGGTTAGTGGGGTAGTATTATTTATAATGCAGCATTTCATCCCTAGTGTCTTACCTAAACCTTGGGACATAGTAGATAGTCAGTTAAGAGGTCTTGAATGAACACACAAATCAAGTAAGCAATCTTTCTAGATACCCAAGCTATTTCTCATGTCTTTTGCTAGTTCTATTCTTGGTCATTATTCTTAAGAAATACTTAGCTGTCATCTCTTACTTTTTATCACCTCATACATTCCCGACATGCTCTTTGGATTTACCATCAAATCTAAATATCAACCTTTAGAAAACAAAATTGGAAACAAAATCATATACACAGACTTGATTATCCTACTTCTCTGTAAAAACAGCCTGTAAGCTCTTGATTATTTACGAAATTTATACTATATAAACTACTTTCATGGAAAACAGAGGTCATTCACAATCTGAAAATAACCTATAACATCCTCTGAAATGATATTCTAACACTCTAGCATCCAACACCATAAAGCTAGCAAATCCTTTTCAAAAGCATAATGTATTTTCACACTTCTCTTTCTTGCTGTTCACTGCCAGGGGTGTTTTTTTTCTTTTCCTTCTTAGTGTAAAACATTCTAAAAGAATTCTCAATTTAAAGTTAATTTCTTTGTGTTCTCTTATATTTTTAGGAAGTCATCCATGCCATTGGTGATTGTCATGTAATACGTCTCTACTTATCTGTGGTGCTCCTGTCTTACTTATGTTGCAGTTTTTTTCACAAGTTCTCAAGTCTGAAAACTTTCTGAGGTCACAGGTAAATTTACTCTGATATCCTTAATACTATGCTAATTCAGTGAATAAACACATTTCTTGAAAAAATATAGGGAAAGGAGGAAGGGTGTGAGCGAGCTAGAAAGACAAAAAAGTTAAAGGGAGGGAGAAAATGAAAACCACCATACAGTTCCCTGTAAATTCTTAATGATCACAGATGTAATTTACCTCTGTGGCTGCCTCACTCATGCACATTTTAAAATTTCAATCTTTTCACTCAAGAAGGTCACACTAAAAGTTTTGTACTCAAATGTCAAGAGCCAATTTTCCGAATTTTCCACATGATAAAAATCCAGGCACATGATCAAGAACAGAAATTTTAGTCTCAATCTCAGGACTAGAAGACTTCATTTCTATTCTTAGAAAAGTTGACACCTGGTGGGCCAGCTGGTGGCATGATAGTTAAGGCGGCTGAATTCTACATTGCTGACTGTGTGAATTGAATCCCAGATGTAATGACTTGAAAAATGCACTGGGCACATATGTGTGTATGTCCAAAATACCAGAGGAGGATGACAGAGAAGGGATTGCAATATGGCCATTCACAAGGGGTGCTTCTAACTTTCTCTTTCTCTCTCTGGTGAGTGTACACATCCTATAGTAAATAAAAGACAAGACAGGAAGGAAGGAAGGGAAGAAAGGGTGGGAGGGAGGAAGGAAGGGGAAAAAGAGAGAGAAGAAAGAGAAAAAGCAAGAAAGGAAGTAAGGAAAAGAGAGGGAAAGAAAGAGAAAGAAAGAAAAAGAAAGGGAAAGGAAGAGAAAGTAAAGTTGACCTAGAAACTGAGCCTTATTTTGCACTGAGGGACAGTCACTGCCCCATGACTTTCTCCTCTCTTTTGAGCATTCCCCTGAGCATGGCACCACTGTGGACATATAGTGTAAGAACAAGATGAACACCTTAGCTGGCTTAGCCTTCTTTGTTCTAAATGTCACATACACACACATGCACACATACAGAAAACATAAGACACACACACACACAATTTGGAACAGAAAAGAGACAACAAACTACAGGAGATTAGGAAGTCCTTCCAAGATATGAAAGAAGAAATAGACATTCTAAGAAAGAATCAGATGAAGTCTGTAATATAAGAAATCAAAAACTCTCTCAAAAATATTAAAAGTTGAAATCAAAAACTCTCTTGAAAATATTAAAAGTCAATTAGACCACACTGAAGATTGAATCTCCGATGTAAAAGATAAAATTTCTGACCTAGAAAAAAACACCAAAAAGATAGAGAAAATAACAACAACAAAAAGAACCCATGAGGATAATATATGAGGAATTCTAGATTCCATTAGATGCTCATACATCCAAATAATTGGTATACCAGAAGGTGGGGAAACCAATAAGGGCATAGACTATCTATTCTATGATATTCTGGCAGAAAATTTCCCAAGTCTAGAGAGGCACTTAAACATCCAGACCCAAGAAATACAAAGAACTCCAGATAGAATCAACCCAAGAAGATCTTCCCCAAGGCACATCTTTCGCCAGACTGGCCAAGACCACAGATAAAGACAAGATACTAAACCTAGGAAGAGAGAAACAACAAGTGATTTACAAAGGTCATCCCATCAGGCTAACATCGGACCTCTCAACAGAAACAATGCAAGCAAAGAAAGAACATGAAGATGTATTGAAAGTGTTAAGAGAGATACAATTTCAACCAAGATTATTATATCCTGCAAGATTATCCTTCATATGGAAAAAAAGATTAAAATCTTCACAGACAAATAAAACCTGAAAGAATTCACCAACACCAGACTAGCTCTTCAAGAAACACCGAAAAGAGTACTGTTCCTGGAAAACTAAAGAATGAACAGCCAGAAAACAAAAGGATTAAAAGCCTGGGAACCAGCAGGTGGTGTGGTGGTTAAGGTGCTGGACACTCCCATATGGCCAACTGTGGTTTAAGTCCTGAACCTGCTGGCTTGCTTTCTCATTTTCCCTCTCTCTCTGTGTCTGTCTCTCTATGGTCAAATTAAAATAAATGAAGAAATTAAAAAAAAAAAAAAAGCAACCAAGACAATGGTCAATTTAAACGTCGGGACAAGTCCAGTAATATCGATAATAACGTTGAATGTTAATGGATTAAATTCTCCCATCAAGAGATACAGACTGGCTGAATGGATACAAAAACAGAAAAACTCTATTTGTTGCTTACAGGAAACCCACCTCATGAATAAAGATATACATAGACTGAGAGCCAAGGGTTGGAAAAAGGTTTTCCATGTAAATGAGAACCAAAAATGAGCTGGAATCGCAATACTAATTTCTGACAAAATAGCCTTTAAAACAAAAACTGTTTGAAGAGACAAAGGGCACTACATTGTAGCAAAAGGGTCAACTGATCAAGAAGATATAATGCTTATAAATATCTATACACCTAACACAGGAACACCCAAATATGTAAAGGAAAGATCTAAAAGGAGAGATAGATTGCAACACACTAATTGTTGGAGACCTCAACACTACACTATCCCCTCTGGACAGATCATCTAGACAAAAATAGATAAAGAGATACAGGATTTAAATGATAAAATAAATCAAATGGACTTAACAAACATCTATATTATTTTCCACCCAAAAACCATGAGATACACTTTTTTTCTCACCCCCACAATGAACCTTTTTGAAGATTGACCACATGATAGGGCTCAAGGGAAGTCTCTACAGATTTAAAGGCATAGAAACTATACACAGCATCTTCTCTGACCATGAAGGAATTAAATCTGAGTTTAATTTCAAGAGAAATCCTCAAAAATACTTAAATACATGGAAACTAAATAACTTACTCCTGAATGACTTCACAATTACTGAAGAAATAAAGACTGAAATCAAAAGATTCATGGAAACCAATGACAATGAGGATACCAGTTCCATAATCTTTGGGACACTGCAAAAGCAATCATAAGAGGGAAGTTCATAGCAATTAGTGCACATAAGTAAAAGATGGAAAGAAGGCAAATGGATCACCTAACACAGTGCCTCAGAGAACAGGAAAAAACAACAGGAAAAGAAAAAAAAAAAAAAAACTCCAGGAAAATAATAAAGATACAAGCAGAAATAAATGAAATAAAAAAATAAATAAAAGTAAAAGCTAGTTCTTTGAAAAGATAAACAAAATCAATGTACCATTATCGAGACTTATTAAGAAGAAGAGAGAAAAAACCCAGGTAAATCAAATCTGCAATGAAGCAGGCAATATAATAACGGATGTAGTAGAAATATAAAACATCATTAGAGTATACTAGGAACAACTTCATGCCAAGAAACAGTTCAATCTGTATGAGATGGACAAATTCCTGGACATGAAAATATACCAAGATCGAGTCAGGAGGATATAGAAAGTCTGAATAGCTCCATAACAAGAAAGGAGATTGAATCAGTAATAAATAACCTTCCAAAAAAGAAAAGCCCCGGCCCTGATGGCTTCAGCTCTGAGTTCTATAAAACTTTCAAAGAAGAGTTAACCCCCATTCTGCTCAAGTTATTTCTAAAGATCCAAAAGGGTGAATCTCTCCCTAATTCATTCTATGAAGCCTCCATCACCCTTATCCTCAAAACAGATAAGGACAGGAAAAGGAAGGAAAACTACAGACCAATATCTCTGATGAACATAGACACAAAGATTCTCAACAAGATACTAGCAAATCGTATCCAACAACTTATAAAAAAGACTAGACATCATGATCAGGTAGGCTTTATTCCAGGAATGCAAGGTTGGTTTAACATATGCAAAACCATAAATGTAATGTACCATATTAACAGGAAGAAAGCTAAAAACCACATGATTATATCAATTGATGCAAATACGCATTTGATAAGATACAACATCCCTTCATGATCAAGACTCTCAGCAATATCAGCAATAGAAAGGTCATTTCTCAATACAATAAAAGCTATCTATGAAAAACCCATAGTGAATAGCAACCTGAATGGAGAAAAGCTGAAAACTTGCCCACTAAAAATGGGTACAAGACAACGATGCCCACTTTCTCCACTCCTTTTCAATATAGTACAGGAATTCCTTGCCAATGCAGTCAGAAAAGAGGAAAACATAAAAGGCATTGAAATAGGAAAAGAAGAGGTGAAACTCTATTTACAGATGACATAATTGTATATACATAGAAGACCCAATGGTATCCATGAAAAAATTCCTGTACTGATATGAGTACAGTAAAGTTACAGGTTACAAAATCAACATACAGAAATCTATAGCATTTCTAGATATGAACAGCAGGCAGACTGAGACAGAACTGAAAAAAGTAATTCCATTTACCATTGCCACAAAAAGTATAAGACACCTAGGAATAAATCTAACCAAAGAAGCTAAAGACCTCCACAAGGAAAACTACAAGAAGCTAAAAAAGAAATTGAAAATGATACAAAAAAAGTGGAATGAAGTCCCATGTTCCTGGATTAGAAGAATTAATATAATCAAAATGGCAATTCTAGCCAAATTAATCTACATATTTAATGCAATCCCAATCAAAGTACCAGACACATTCTTCACAGATCTAGAAAAGACAATCATAAAATTTGTCAGGAAGCATAAAAGACCTCGTATTTCCAAAGCAATCCTGCCCAAGAAGAGTGGAATGGATGACATCTCACTCCTGGACCCCAAATGTACTACAAAGCTGTGATAATCAAAACAGCATGGTACTGGCACAGAAACAGACATGTGAACTAATGAAACAGACTAGAGTACCCAGAAATAAACTCCCAAACATACAGTCAACTGATTTTTGACAAAGGGTACCAGTCAATACAGTAGGAAAAGGAAAACCTCTTCAGCAAATGGTGCTGGAAAAACTGGATATCCACCTACAGAAAGATGATTCTGAACCCCTACCTCTCACCATTGACAAAATCAACTCAAGGTGGATCAAAGATCTAAACCTAAGACCTCAAACTATAAAACTGCTCCTGGAAACACTGGGGAAACTCTGGGAGACATTGGAATTGCAAAGACTTCTTAAATAAGACCCCCAAAGCATAGTCAATAATCCCCAAAATAGACAAGTGGGATTACATCAGACTAAGAAGTTTCTGCATGGCAAAAGACACAGTAATTAGTGTGAATGGACAGTCCTCAGAATGGGAAAATATTTTTGTAAACTATGCATCAGATAAGGGACTGATAATGAGATTACACAAGGAACTCAAGCATCTGTCTGGAACAAAGATGATCAACCCTATTAAAAGATGGGGAGAATGAGATTCTAAGGATGACATAAGGATAATTTCTAAGGATGACATAAGGATATCCAAAAGGCATATGAAAAAATGCACAACATACCTCATTATAAGGAAGATGCAGATTCAAACCACAATGAGATACCATCTAACCCCAGTCAGAATGACTAAGATTAAAAAACAAAAGCTGATAAGTGCTTGCAGGGGTGTGGTGATAGGGAACCTCTCTTACACTGCTGGCAAGAATGTCAATTGGTCCAGCCACTGTAGAGAAAAATTTGGAGATTCCTAAAAATATCTACAAATAGAACTACCATATGATCCAGCAATCCCACTCCTTGGTATCTTCCCAAAGGACACAACAATTGTTAATCAGAAAAGTGCTTGCACATCAATGTTTATTGCAATATTATTCACAATTGCAAAGACATGGAACCAAACCAAATGCCCACAAACAGATGAATGGATTGAAAAACTATGTTACATATACTCTATGGAATACTACTCAGCATAAAAACGTAACAAGACTCTGGCTTTTGACAGAAAGTGGATGAATATGGAAGATTTACTGCTGAGTGAAGCAAGCCAGGCTATGAAAGAGAGACATTGTATGTCCCATCTTAATATATACTGAGTGTCCACATTTTATGAGTGAAACTAAATGACTAAAGGATATAGAGATACAGTAAATGGTTGGGAATACCAGCTATACTGTGGGAAGAGGGTGGGTGAAGGACTAGAACCTGAGAAAAGACATTTAGAAGAAAAATAGAGAGGCAAAGCTTTAATGGGACAAAGAAATGTGGTATTATCTGTTGAAGATATTTTATAGTTTTATCAACTGGACTAGAGAGAAATGTTCACCTGTTGAAATATTCACTTTGCAAGCTAAATAACATGAATGAATACATAAAAGAACTTGAAATAAATAAATAAATATCCAAACACCTTTGCATGACATATTGGGTCAGTTGTCATCTGAGTACTTATTAAAGTTTTTGCTTATCTTCAGAAACCCCTATACAATAGCAAGTACTCTTTCTTCTTTCAGGGAATCTGTTTGCTTTTGTATTCTAGTGGAAGTCTATTTTATTCTAATACTAAAGATTTTCTCATATAGAACTTCTAATGTTTTGTATACTAGCATATATTATTATTTACGTGTTTACATAGTAATGTGCACGCTGAAGAGAGACAGAGAGAGGGAAATATAGAAAAGATAGAAATCATCCTACAGAAGGGATGTCATACCGTAATTTATTTTCCTCCATTCTCCTCTAGGGATCTCAGGCATGAACAAACACACTCCTGGCATGATTTTTCAAGATGCTATGTCTGGGAATCAAATCACACTTGGCTGTAAGAAAATACAACAACTCAACCATTATGCTACCTCTTGGTCCCTACACTAGCATTGCTTTTTTTTTTTTTTTTTTTTTTTTTTTACTTTTTTCTTCTTGGCGAGGGTGTTTGTGCTCTCCAGAGTGTGTGTGTGTGTGTATGTGTGTGTGTCTAAGAGAGCAAGAGGAAGAGAGAGAGAGAGTGGTAGAGAGAGGGAAAAATCAACCCTTCCCCAACCCAGGGCAATAGCCATGATGTAATCCCTCTTCCTCCATTCTCCTCTTAGGATTTTGTGTACTCATACACTCATACCTAGTTACCATTTTCATGCTGCCAGGTCCAGAACTCAAACCACAGTCAAAATATGGGAGTCCAGCACCTTAATCAACATGCCACCTGTTAGCCCCCAATACTAGCATGTATTTATTTACTAAAATTTATTCTCTTATTCCTCTCTCCTCTAACTAGAAATGAATACATGGAAACTAAGATAGCTCTTTATGTCTAGTAGCCAGCATAATACCTGGTACATAGTCAGTGTTCAAGATTCTTTTTATTTTGGAGAGGTTTTCGCTATAGGGTATGTGCGGTCGCCAGAAAGACAGAGATAGAAAGCGAGAAATCATCCCCCAGGGGGGATGGCCACACCACAATCCCTTCTCCTCCATTTTCCTCTCGGGATCTTGAGCATGTATGCACATGCGCCCGGCGTGAGTTTAAGCCACCAGGTCCTGAACTCAAACTGCAATCGACTACATGGGAGTCTAGCGACATAGCCATTACACTAACTGCTGGTCCCAGTGTTCAAGATTCTTTAATAAAATGCATCTGTATTTATTTTTACATTCCTTTTATTCCTTCTCATACAACCATATCTTAACTTCACAAACAAGACACATTCTCAACTACATCCCTTGCCTTTGTTTGGTCCTATCCTGGTATATCACATTGCAGAACTATGGAAATCCAACCTCCAAAGTCTATATAACTTGAGAGTTCTCACGTTTGCATAAATCTCCTTCACTCTTCTTCAGCTCTTTTTCATTGGCATGAGTTTGGATGCTGGAAGAGATGTTGGTTTCCTTTTATGTAGCTTTAAAAGCATGATTCTATGTCTTTCTTTAGTACAGATAACATGTATATATAATAAGAAGTCAAGAGACATAACATCTGTCTTGTTATTTATTCATAATTTAGACAGTCTCCAGCTTACAAAGTGAATCATATCTTTTTGAAACAATATAACATTTCGAGGTATTTTTTTCTTCATAGAAATAATGTAATCTCAACCATTTTTCAAGTGAATCCACATAGATGATACACTGATACTTTTTTTAATGTTTTGCCATAGGGTGCATGTACTCACTGGAAATAGAGAGAAAGTGAAAAATCACCCCCATGGGTGGTGGCCATGCCACACTCCATTTTCCTCCATTTTCCTCTCAGGATTGTAGGCATTCATACATGTGCCTGACATGATTTTCAAGTCACTAGGTAGGGGACTCAAACATGGTCAGCACTGTGGGAGTCCATTAATTGCCTTAACCACATTTCTACCTACTGGCCCCAAGAAGATACATTTTTTTAATAAAGAAATAAAACATAATAAAATAACATAGCTCTTTTTTAATTTTTTTCATCATGTACATTTTTAAATTCTGTATTTACATATAATCACTATACATCTTTACAGAGTACAAACTGGTTTTCCCCTACATTAATACTATAGTGCATATTAGACAAGTCCTAAATATCATCATTAACAGATAAGTCTTCATTTTTGTTTCTGCTAAACTTTTCCCCTGGTCCTCTCCCTCTCATCCCCTATCATACCCCCCTCCCGCCCCCATACTGTCTCTAATATCTTCCTTTGCTCTTCCTCCTATTATACCTTCAATCTTTTCATTTCTGCCATAGAGTGCAGACATTATGTATATATTAAGAGGGCATACAATGCCTTTCATAATCTGGCTTCTTTCACTGAGCATTAAATCTTCTGTATTCATCTACTTTGTGTCAAATGTCATAGTTCTTTTATAGAAGACAATTCAGGAGGAAAGGAAGGCATACTTCTTGTGAACTTCCAACTTGTACCAGATATCACACTTTATGCATCACGGCATAATCAGCCAGCTTAGGGTAAAAGTCATTTGTTCAAATACTTAATATGTGCAAGCGTTCATGTTATGTGCAAGAAAAAGAAAATAACATAATGAAACTCCTCACCAGATCTAAAGAGAACACAATCTTCATAATAATCCCATGGGACAGGTAGCAATATATCCTCACAGAATATAAATGACATCTTCAGGTCAAATCTAATAAATGCAAGGGCCGTAATAAGGAACCCAAACCTGTTTGTCTCCACCCCAGGTCTGTGATTTGCAACTCATTTTTGTATGCCTAAAGAATTATGCAACTAGAAGGAATATGTTCTGGTTTATTTCATAGAAATCTTCTGAAAGAAACTAAGACGATTCCTTTCACTTAACTAAATTCCTAGGTAATGGAAAGTACTACCTTTTTCTTCAAATAGCCAAAGCATGTGACTTTTTAAAAGAGCAATAGATTAATTAGCAGTGAAGAAGCTAAAGAAAGTAAGTGAGGTTTAGCTTGACTTAAAAATTATATCTGGTTTTGTTTGTTGTTTGCTTGCTTGCTTGCCTGGGATTTTTGTGTGTCTATTTTCTGAGAATGCTGGGGCGGGGGGGGGTGCTCATTTGCAGAAAAGAAAGCATCAGACATGCAAAGGGTTGATGCAGTGCTGCCACAGATAAAGGAGGTCAGAGATGACTTTCTCCAAGGAGGCTGAAGGAGAATATATGCAAAACATGCAATCTGTCTGAGTTTCACAAAATGTAGTACTTCCATGAAAAGCTGACCCCCATGGGAGCTCCTTCTTCTATAATCAAAATATGAAGTCTTTCAGGAGCACTACAGATCCAAGAATTTAGGAGAGAAATACAGCATAAACATTCCTCTGGAAAAGTTTTTTTTTTTTCCTCTTGCAATTTTTTTTTTTAATCTTTCTCCTATACTATGCAGACATTATCTGTTCCTCCTAGTTTCTCCATGTCTCTCTTTTTCGATGATTTCAGTCAGAGGTTTCTCCCCAGGAGTCAGAACAAGTTCTTTGAACTATTTTGCTCTTTCATATTCACCCTACACACTGCATTTAGATATGTCTTCCTAAATCTCTTTGTACACATGAAATGGTGCTACTCATTCTCATAACTATTTTCACTTCTACCAGTAACTTTTCTTTTGCTAGATAGCAACCTTGCACTGCACTTAAACCCAATGGTATGCTTAAAGTTATTAATTTGCAGATTTAAGTGAAATGGGGAAAAAAGGAAAGTGACAGATTTTCCCTATTGTTACTATAGTTGGAGGAAACTGAGAATAATAATTGAAAAGATGCATAAGGCTGTTCTATGCTTGACTGTTTTCAAAGGACTTATTCTATCACTTAGCTGGATTCTCTCTCTCTCTCCCCTCTCTTTTTTTTTTTTTTTTTTGAGAATTTTTTGCTATAGAGCTTCCCAGAGAAAGACAGAGACAGAAAGCAAGAAATCACCTACCCGCCCCCTAGGGGAATGTCCATGCCACAATCCCCTCTATTCCATTCTCCTCTTGGGATTTTGGACATGAACACACATTCACTCAATGTACATTTCAAGCCACTGGGTCTAGGACTCAAACCATAGTCAGCCATATGGGAGTCCAGTGCCTTAACCACTAAGCCACCTGCTGACCCCCTTATTTACTTTTTAATGCTACATATTAAATAGTATTTGATTTTCCTATATCAGGCTACATCTAATATCTTCCAAATACAAAAAAAGAAATTATCTCTCATAACAGTATGCCCTTCTCTTCAAAACATATAATCCCTCTGTCTTCATAATCTTAGATTAAAATTTACGGATAAGTTAGTATTCAATATTTGTACCATTTTACTAGTAAATAATGCTTAATATCAACCTTTATTGTATGGTATGAGTACAGTTTTCTTCTTGTTTATTATTTTTTCTGATATTATAAATTGTTATAAATCAACTCATACAATATTTAACTTATATCATTTTACTTAGTTACTCATCAATAATTGATATAAGTATTTAAAAATATTGTTGAGGGTCTCTCCTGGTACAGTCAGGTACATGAGATAAGTATTCCTCTTTTCTTTCTGAAATGTCCTGAAGAGTCCTTAATCTTTTCACTCTAACATTAGTTTAAGCTGCCCTTTCTCATCTTGAATCTATTTTTTATTTTTTTTAAAGAGATTTTTGCTATAGGGTGAATACATTCACTGGAGAGACAGAAAGAAACTACTCCCCACTCCCCATACACACAGGGAGAATGACCACACTGCAATCCCTTCTCCTCCATTCTCCTCTTGGGATTTTGGGCACGCACACATGCTCCTGGTATGAGTTTCAAGACTCCAGGTCCAGGACTCGAACTGCGGTTGACTACATGGGAGTGAGAACCTTAACCATTATGCCACTTGATGACCCCCTTGGGTCTTCTCTTAACTCCTTGGAGTAGAAACCAATTTGTCTCCTTTGTTTTAACTCCCTCTTCTAGTATCTGCCTTTCCTTCCTTTTTTTTTCCATAACTTTTTTCCTCCTTTCCTCCCTCCTTTCTTTCCTTCCAGTTTACTTTTTTTTTAAATTTTTTGTACCACATTTTGCGTCAGTTTCCTGACACATAAAGAGAAGGCTTTAAGGCACTATAGTTTTGAAAAAAGAAATGTTGGCACATAAAACATAGTTGAAATTTTAGTTTGAAATATACTAGTGGGTTGAAAATTATTTTCCCTCTTATCTTTGATGGACTTAATCTATTTTCTTCTGTATTCTAGTATCTATGTTGAGGACACTAAGACCATTCTGACTCCTGATCTCTAAATTTACCAACTTGAGTTATTGAGATAAACACCCTCTCATCTAGTTTTCTATTTTGGTCTCTTCACTCAGTGATTTTGCTAAATTACAAGTTCCAATATGTCACTTTTAGTTGTCAGTATTACCCATTCTTAGGATAAAGAACATGTTCCTTGGCTTTTTTACATAATTATCTTTACTCTGCCCACTAGCCTCATTTTTTCTCACTCAAGTCTTATACTTTATATACTAAAATAATATGAGCCTTATTTTAGTTAGCTGAATATATTATGTTCTCAATTGCACTTTGACTTTTTAACAAATTTTCCCTCATCCTGGTATATACTTTGCACCAACTCTTTAACTTCCATTCATCTCTCAGGTTCTAATCTAGGTTTGATACCTTGGCCTTACACTAGAACACCACATACATCTGCAATCTACCCCCTGTCTCAGTCAGTCCAAGATCATGGTCACACACATGGACACAGCAAGATCAGGGACATCCCAGTACATGAACCTAGGATCTTTCTTATGTGGTGTTCAATGCATTACCATTGAGCCATCATCTGAATCCAAATTTGCACAACTTTTTATTCAATTGCTAGGGAGCATGTTTACTCATTAGAAATACAGAGAGACAGACACACAGAGAGAGAAAGAATCCCCAGGTGGGATGTGATCATGCCACAATCTCTTCTCCTCCGTTTCGTCAACTTTTTGGGATTTGTGCAGACATGCAAAAAAATGCTTTGTGCACTCCAAGCTGGCAGGGCCACAATCTGAACCTCAGTTGGTCATGTGGGATTTGGCTCATCTCAACTAATAGGCTATAGGGCTGGCTCTCTCACAAATATTTTAACTTTCCTTACCTGTACCACATTTGTCTGATACTAAGTTTATTTTTGAATACACATAAGTAACTAATTTAGAAGAATAATTTTTGTTTAGAAAAATCTTCCATCTTTTTTTTTTTTTTTGGAGAGGTTTTTTGCTATAGGGCACGTGCGCTCGCCAGACAGACAGAGAGAGACAGAGAGATAGAAAGCAGGAAATCACCCCCCAGGGGGGATGGCCACGCCACAATCCCTTCTCCTCCATTCTCCTCTCGGGATCTTGGGCACACACACACACGCGCCTGGCGTGAGTTTAAGCCACCGGGTCCGGGACTCGAACCGCGGTCGACTACGTGGGAGTCCAGCGACATAGCCATTATGCTAACTGCTGGTCCCAAAAAATCTTCCATCTTCTAATCACACAATGACATGATCTTTTTTTTTTTTTATTTTTATTTTTAAGAGGTTTTTGCTATAGGGCATGTATGCTCACCAGAAAGACAGAGAGAGAGAAAGCAAGAAATCTCCCCCCAGGGGCGATGGCCACACCAGAATCCCTTCCACTCTATTCTCCTCTCAGGATCTTGGACATGCATGCGCACATGCCCGGTGTGAGTTTAAGCCACCGGGTCCAGGACTTGAATCGTAGTCAACTACATGGGAGTTCAGTGACATAGCCATTATGCCAACTGCTGGTCCCACACAATGACATGATCTTAAAGAAGCAACAAGAGGGGGTAGATAGGCATTTCATTTTCTTGGTCACTAAATTTATTCATCTGTGCAATCTGGTGGGGTTGAGCACAAAATGTTTTTCTGCACATAAAAGGGATGGCAGTAAGTCAAGTGTTGATAACTCAAAAAAAACGTATTAGCAAGTCTTTGTAGTAAATACATTTAAAATTTTCTGACTCCAAATAATTTCATCTCAAACAGCAGAGATAATAACAAGAAGATTATTTTTTATCCTGGAAAAACAGATACAAAAAGCAAGTTCAGGGGAATAGACTATTTTTGTTAAATAAGACATCTAACAAAGAATATCCCATTTCATCTGTGATTTAATTATCAAGAGATTACAGGATATCAGACTTTTCAAGCACTTTGGAGGAGTATTTTTTTATGACTGAGGGAAGAAAAAAAATAACTAAAAATCTCTCAGTTTTTAAAAGCACTGGTTATTTTTAACTGCTAATTAAGAATGAAAAATAAATTGAAATTTGATTCAGATTTTATGTTCTAGGTCTCAAATTTTCTGGTTACAAAATGTTAAGATTTATTTTTGAACAGTATCATATTTATTTAAATAACTTTTTCTCAACATGAAGATAATATATCTATGAATTCTCTAAGGCCTTGTCAAGCCTAAAAGCATCAGTGGAACTGTAAACAATTTCAGTAAATGTTCATTATTCTCTAAAGTAGAATGTGAGTTGAAAATAAGCTTCTGGGAAAAATATATTTACTTTCACTGATAGAGGTTTGAAAATAGGAGAAGGCATTTAAGAGACTCTGCATCACACCAAAAAAAGCAATGGAATACAGAGGATAGAGCTGTAGACCCTGGATCCCATGGACAGAGTTCTAATTCCATTAATTTGCCCCACTTCATATTTTATCTTATAAAATAGGAGAGATCACTATCACTGCATAAAACTTTCAGTAGGGTGAGAATTTAAATGAATAAATCAATTTTAAGCTATAAATTAAAAAAAATTGGAGTATTCTGAATGTAAGAATTTTATTTATTAAGAGTTATCATTGGGTGACCAGCAGTTAGCGAAATGGCTATGTCACTGAACTCCCACATAGTCGACCACAGTTCGAATCCTGGACCCAGTGGCTTAAACTCACGCTGGGCATGTGTGTGTGCGTGTCCAAGATCCTGAGAGGAGAATGGAGGAGAAGGGATTGAGGCATGGCCATCCCTGCTGTGTGTGGGGGTGATTTCTCGCTTTCTGTCTCTGTCTTTCTCTGTCTTTCTGGCAAATGCATGCACCCTATAGCAAAAACCTCTCCAAAAAAAAAAAAAAGGGTTATCATTGTGGGAGAATAAAAAAAAAGATAAAAATGCATGCAAGACATCTGACCAAGGACTTATTTAAATATGATTGTGCCTAATACGGTAGCACTATCAAATAGGGAATCAATGTGGTATCACTGCCCAACTCAGGCTATCCCTGAAGGACACAGAATAGAGAAAGAATCCTTTAAGAAAGCAGATCATTGAGAAATATAAACACATATGTGTATTTAATTTTGCCTTTAAGGCAAAATGGCTAGAAATACAGATCTACTCTGATTCACCATCTGACTGGTAAGTATTTTCAAAGTTCTCTAGGTAAATTGAACCAATAAGATGTGTGACTCCTGTGATTACGGCAGCTGACAAGTCCCACATTTGTAGGATGAATCAGCAGACTAGAGACAAAAGTAAAAGCTGAGGTTGCAGTTCAGGTCTGAGGGTGTGTGCCAGCATAACTCCTTGCTCAGGGATGGTCGGTCTGTTCTGTAAGGCTATGGACTGATTGCGTGAGGACAGCCTACATTGTGGAGGGCAGTATGTTTTACTCAAGCTCTATTGATTCAAATGTAAATGCAAAGAAAATACAAAGTAAAATGAAATAAAAATATTCTTACAGAAACATTCAGAATAGTGTTTGACCAAAGATCTGGGCTCTGTGGCTTAGCAAGGTTCAGACCAAAAAATTAAACATACAGTAACAGACACGTAAGTGATGTGATTAAAAATTTGGTAAACAGGAAGTCTGAGGAAGAGAAATTTTGATGGTCTTTTAAGAATGAGTAGCAGGACCAGCACATGATGAAGCAGTTATGTCGTTGAACTCTCATATAGCTGACTGTGGTTTGAGTCCTGGACTTGGTGGCTTGAAATTCATGGTGGGCCCAAGTGTGTGCTTCCCCAAGATCCCAGGAGGAGAATGGAGGAAAAGGGATTATGGCATGGCCATTGCTCCTGGGGGATGAGTTCTCACTTTCCCTCTCACTGTCTCTGTCTCTCTCTTCCCCTGGTGAGTGCATGTGCTCTAAAGCAAAAACCTCTTAAAAAAAAAAAAAAGAAAGAAAGAAATGAATAATTACAAGATAGTTGTGCCCACATGAAGACTCTCAAAATGGCAGTGATGCAGAAGAGGCACTTGATAATATTATGGACAGGAGAACTCCTAAGAGGGCAACAAGCATTCACACAGAAACAGCAGTCAACAGTGGCAAATTTATTAAATTGGAAATCTTTATAACACAGAGTAGCAATTTATTTTTACTGTAAAGCTTTTTATAAATATGAATTTTCTTTTCAACCCATTCAGTATTTAGAGAGTGGCTTATTCACCATTATTACTTTCCAAACAGCATTGCTTCTGATCAAGGAATTAATTTTGTAAAGGAATATGATGATGGATTCATTAATTTACTAATCTTATTAATGTCTCCTTACCTCAAATGAGTTGGCATAATAGAAGAATGAAGAGACCCATGAAGTTCACTTTTGGTGCCATTAAGGTGGCAATAGCTTGGAGACTGAGCAAGTCTTCATCTCTGTGATGAAGGTTTATTAGGCAGAAGCATGGTTCTAATCTCTTTATTACTAAGTATTGGTAAATGGCATGTGTGAGTACAGACTTAATGAAGGATTGTACAGAATTCAATTGTCTTCTTGAATCCTCTTCAATCTGACCCATATTTTCAGTTCTTTATGCTGTTCATTGGAGAAGTTTGAAATCACATTCCCCCTGTCCTTTCATCCAAAGGTCTGTGATCAGAGTTTTATAATGAGAGGCAGTCATGTGAGATTTGGAAGACAGCAGCCTTTAGGGAGGTCATTATTCTACAGAGGCTGTTGATAAGGATTTAAGTGCAGATGAGGGAAATTTTAAAAGATTTCCAGATTGCTCTTGAGAATCATCTGCTTGAATGCTTCTGACTGATACTGCTATGGTGACTCTATCTCCTTTGCTCTACCAGGGCTTGCAAATTTTGTATAAGTCACTCCTTTCCTACATTAAAGTCTTTGTACCTACAATAAATCATTTCAGCTGTAACTTTTTTTTTTATTTTACAAGTCTTTTTCCTATAGCCTTATTAAAATGATTGCAATGGGGATGTCTCTGCCAAACAAAAAGAACAGTGAAAAAGGGAAACATATGCGTTCTTGTCTCTGAAGCCATCAGTACCCAAAACTCTCTAAAGATTTTTGGTCAAGATCAGAAACTCTTTCTAAATAGTATTCCCTAATAATTTTCCTGACAATGTTACCTTTTATCTTGGTAACAGAGGAGTAAGAAAAAACAATTTTCACTTTTTTTTTTTATTGTTAATATTTTAGCCTAGAGTGCATGCACTCACTGGAGAGAGACAAAGACAGAGATGAAAAGTAAGAAATTAACCCCCAGGGGAGATGGCCATGCTACATTTCCTTATTCTCCATGCTCCTCTAGGTATTTGGGGCACATATGTATGAATCACATTGCACCCAGAGTGGTTCTCAAGCCACTGGTCCCAGGCTCTAACCATGTCCGGCTATGTGGAAGTCCAGCACCTTAAGCAACATGCCATCTGCTGGCCCCCAATTTTTCATGTTTTTCAAAGCTTCAGTGGAACCACTATTTAATTGTCCCAGGAATTTTGGTTCTATTCACAAGCATTGCCTTTATTATCAGATATAAGTATTTGTTTCTGCCATGTAGCAAGATCAGAGATTATCAGGTGGGGGGATTTTTCCCAGGACAACATTTGTCAATGTTTAGATATCACTCACATTATGACAGATTTGGTATAGGTTTGTGCTACTGGCATATGATGAGAAGAAGACAGAGATGAAACTAAACATTATATGATACAAAGGAAAGCCCTACACAAGAATTATTGTGTACAAAATATGAATAGTTCTCAGGTTGTGAATCCATATGCTAAATATTTATGAGGGTAATATAATTTTTCATCATTTAGTGATGATTAGACAGAGTCTCTGAGAAGTTAATTTATAATCTACAATTATAAATTTTATACAATTAGTAAGAGAATCAGGGTCTTGTTATTTTTGTTATATAGAATACTTTTTACATTATTTATCATTATTATTTATCTATTCAACCACTATACATCATTTAGATTTTAAAGAGAATTTATCCAGCATGATATATGCCTCAGATCACTCAAGAATACCATGTCTTACCCTTCTCCATTTTACCACAAATTTCCCTTCCTGCCCTCTTCCCTTCTCCCACTCTCCTCCCACTTTGTCCCCAGTGTCCATAACAATTTTCAATGTTCTTATGTCCTCCAGTCTTTCAGTCTCTACCACAGAGTGTGGACAGTCGGTATACGTTAACTGTAGACAAACAAATCTCTTTCATAGCCTAACTTGCTTCACTGAACAATAAATCTTCCATGTTCCTCTACTTTCTATCAAATGTCTTGTTGTTTTTCATGGCTGAAAAGTATTCCATGGAGTATATGAGCCACACTTTTTCAATCCATTCATCTGTTTACAGATATTTGGTTCAGTTCCATGTCTTAGCCATTGTGAATAATGCCACAATAAATATAGATGCTTTTCCAATTGAGCATTCTCTTGTCCTTTGGGTAGATACCTAGGAGTGGAATTGCTAGATGGTATGGTAGTTCTATATGAAGGTCTTTGAGGAACCTTCATATTTTTCTCCGCAGTGGCTGGACAAATTTACATTCCCACCAACAATGTAGGAAAGTTTCCCTTTCACTACTCCCCCAGCGGCACTTAATGGTTTTTGTTTTGTAACCTTCACCAGTCTGACTGGAATTAGGTGGTATCTCATTGTAGTTTTGATCTGTATCTCCCTTATGATGAGGTATGTTGAACATTTTTTCATATGCTTTTTGGCTGTTCATATGTCTTCCTTAGAGAGTTGTTTATTCAGCTCATTTTCTCATCTTTTATGTAATACTTCTAAACCTACTATTAAATAAAGTTGTCTTTACCAACTGCTAGGTGAGAAACTTTTAGAAATGCCAGACTTCACATAATATTTAAAGTGCACAGGATATGACAGAACTTTAATGTTTTTCTGCAACATTTGAAAAGTGTGGGTTGTCTCACCCTTGCAAGTGATAGAGATTAATTTTCTTTTTCTGATCTATATTTTTTGAGAAAAGTTATCTGTTATTCAGTGTATAAATATTTTATATAACTAAATAAATGGTTTTTATAAGCACAAAGACAATAAAATGCATTTTGAAAAAATAACTTTTAATACCATAAACATGTGTCTGGCAAATAAGCAATAATCACTTTGTGATAATCATTCTAAAAGAGTAATAAATAATGAACTGAAGAGTAATAAATAATTAACTGCATTATAATTATATACCTCACTTGAAGAGATGATGGGAAAAAGGACTGAACTAAGTAATTCTGGCAAAGAGTGTTCTATTGAAGGACATTAGTTCTTGAAAGAATTATTGATTCTCACAGGAACAGCAAAAGAACAAGGTAAACCTAGAACACTTAGTAGATGCAGAAATAAAAAAAGTAATAAATAAATGTTGGTTCAACCTGAAGTTTCCAATAATCACAATTGGAAATATTTGATCAGAAAAATTAATTCTAACACTATTTCATTATAGTAAAAATAATGTTTTTTTAAAATAAAATCGGTGAATCTATCCTGATAGAAAAGCAGTTGAATAAAAAAATAAATGAGGATAAATAAATTTACCCTGACAAATAATTATACTTAAATATAGAAGGAATAATAAAAATAATCATTTGGAATACTGCTATAATAATTGTAGTAGTGATTGTCAATATCTACTGACTACTAAAATTAGATGGCAAAACTTTATGAAGAATGGTATATTTACATATTTTTAAATTTTGTTCTCCTAAATATTCATTAAATACTGTGGTATATTCAACATATATTCATAAATTCTTTGATCTTTCTTCCACCAGCATATGAAACATAATTCCCTTTTCCCTGAATGTAGACTAGACTTAGTGAAAAACGTCTATCACATATATAATGGAAAAATAATAATTCTATAGTAAAAAATAACACTAACATTCATCAATTATTTTTTTTTAAGTTTTTGTCATAGGCCACTGGAGAAAGAGAGACACTGAGATGGAAAGCGAGAAATCACCCTCAGGAGGGATGGACACACCACAATCCCTTCTTCTACATCAACTGGGATTTTGGCATGCATGCATATGCATCCAGCATGAGTTTCAAGCTGCCAGTTATGGGACTCAAACCATGGTCAACCATGCAGGAGTCCAGCACCTTAGCCACTGTGCCACCTGTTGGCCTCAAGCAGTCACTACTTTAACCAAATGATAAACCTAAAAACCAGTAATAAAGTATGCCCTTATATGAAACAAAAAGTGTGGTTCATCTCTGTGGTACTCTCTCAAATCTTTGTAATTCCAGTATACTCCCGAGTAAACATCAAATAAGCTCAAATCATGAGTCGTTCCCTAAAATAACTGACCTATATCTTCAAATACATCAAGATCTTTTAAAACAAGAAAAGACAAAAGAAGTATCATAGATTGCAGAATAAGAATACATGGAGACTGAATATCATGTGACTGTGGTCAGAAGAAACACATTAGTGAGAAAAAACTGATGGCAGCAAATAAAGAATATAGTTTAATTAATGGCACTGCACAAATATTAGGCCTTAGATTTAATAAATGTATTATAGTGTGGCCAGCAGGTGGTGTAGTGGTTAAGGTGCTAGACTCTCACATGGCCAAAAGTGGTTCGAGTCCTGGACCTGGAATCTTGAAATTCATACCAGGAACATGTGAGCTTGTGTCCAAAATCCTGAGAGGAGAATATAGCAGGGGGACTGCAGTGTGGTAATCTCCCCCTGGGAGGTAATTTCTCATTTTTTTTCTCTCTCTCTCTTTCTCTCTCTCTCTCTCTCAGTGTGTCTCCGGTGAGTGCATGTACCCTATAGCAAATATTTCTCTAAAAAATAAAAAGTAAGTAAATAAATGTAACATAGATTTATCTAAACTAAGAAAATGAAATGAAAGCACTTAAGAAAGCTGGGTAAAGTTTATATGTCACCATTCTGCCTTTTTTCAATTCTCTTATAAATCCTGTATTTTCCAAAATATTAATCTTTAAAAATTTTTGTGAAGGTTGTGAAGGTTTTGCACATTTTTATTATATAAATATAGATTAACTTTTAAAACTTTAAGTGATTATTGTAGAAACTCTCCTTAAAATCAACTAAGGCTTTACATACATATATATATATGTGTGTGTGTGTGGTGATGTTTGTGTATGTGTCGGTCATAGCTTGAGTCACTTATGAACAATTATAAGGAATCATTTAGTAACACAGTTACCCTTACATGTGTGCCATTTATTCTTACCTATAATATTATAAAATCTGGAATTATTTAAAGCCTCTTACTGATATTCTCTTCCTAGATACTTTGACTCCTTGCCATAAATGGTGTATGTCTTCTAGTTTCCCCCACCATGACTCACTTCTATCACTCTTACTTTCCAAAGAGATACCATTCATGTCTTTGTGATCCAGAGCAGATGAAACTTACAGCAATTACAGCTCTATGGAAGCTTATATTTAGATAGAGTATTGGAATTTTACATATAAATAAATGTTTGTTACACATTAAAATATGAATTCTCATGTTAGATACTGATTTAACCTATATTAGGTAAAATAAGCACATGTCAAGGAAAAATGATTGATTGATAGATAAATACAGATTCTATGCTAGTGGTTCTCAAACTTTAACATTCATCAAAATCACATGGAAAGATTATTAAAATAGTTTCTTAATGTCCATTCCTAAAAATTCTAATTCAATGTTTTGAGATGTGTTCCATGAATTTGAAATCCCAGTGTAACTAGCTCAGTGGTTCTATCAGTGCTGCATAACCTCTGAGCTAGTTGCAGGCCAAAGTGCAATTTGTGAACTATTGATCCAATTCATATATGTCACCTTTCATATATTATGGTATGAGAGACTACTATAAGCCTCATTTCTTATTCTAAAAAGTGATTTATACACAGGAATAGACTGGACTTATCTAATTTCAGGCCCTTTGGGGCCAATATTTTACTTAAGTTAGAATATGAAAAGATGATCTTCATAATATTAAAATCAGTGGCAAACATTTAAAAATTCTGCCTCTATGTAAACAGTATAATATGCCTACATGGTATGCAGTTACAAACACATAGTCTCATTTCATTGATATATCATTTTCATTTTGAGGCACAAGATCAGTGAACAGCATTTATTACTTAAGAAGGAAAAAAAATATTAAACAATTATTTCAGAAGTAAAAATAATGATAATATTCAAACCGAAAATCCAGTGATATATAGAAAGTGAAAATATCAAATATGTTAATTTCTATTTATGGCTAGCCTATACAAAGGAGCACAAATTACTATATGTTAAATTACTATGAATATTATTATCATATGTTCTACACATATTTGAAAAATTTTATTGAAACAGATCCCTGCTGTTATTTATTAAAACAATTTGTAATCTAGGTTGTGAAAAAATGTATTTCTTTAAAATAAATGTTATAAAATAACAAAATTAAAAGCTATTTTCTCAGAGGATAAACAAAATGGACAAACTATTAGCTAAACTAAGAAAAATAGAAGATTCAGATAAATAAAATCAGAAAAGGAAAAGAAAACATTACAACCAAAATAAAAAAAAAATCATTAGAGCTATAAATACTATGAATGACTACACACCAACAAATTGGAAAACCTAGGGAAGATGGACAAATTTCTGAACACATACAATATATCTAAATGTAGCTAGGGAGAATTAGAAAACCTGAACAGACCAATAACAAGTAACAAGACTGAATCAATATTAGTCTATAAACAAAGAAAAATCCAGATCTAGGTGGCTTCACCAATGAATTCTGCAAATGCTTTAAAGAATTAGTACCAATTTTCCTAAAACTATTACAAAACATCCCAATAGAGGAAACTTTCCCTATCTTATTTAATAATGCCACCATTATCTTGATACCAAAAGCAGATATGGACACAACAAACAAAAAGAGAGAGAGAGAGAAAATTATGAACCAATATCCTTAATATAAATACAAAAATCTTTAACAAAATACTATCAAACTTAATCTTGGCAGCACCCTAACAAGATTATACACCTTGACCAAGCAAAGTTTTTCCTAGGGATGCAAGGATTTGTTCTGTATATGAAAAACAATAAATATATCACAGTAACATTAGGAAAAGATAAAAAGTATATGATTATATCAATTAATGAAAGAAAAGATATATGATAAAATATATCTTTCATGATAAGACAAAATAGGAATTAAAAGTACATTTCTTGGGACCAGCAAATGACATAATGGTTACATCTTTGGACTTCCACATAGTCCACTGTACAATTTCCATACCCAATGACTTAAAACTCATGCCAGGTGCATGTGTATGCATGCCCAAAATCCCAAGAGGAGAATGGAGAAGGGAGTGCCGTGTGGTCATGCCCCTGGGGGGCTGATTACTCACTCTCTGTCTCTCTGTCTCTGGTGGATGAACACACATGCCAGATAGCAAAAATCTCTCTTTCTCTAAAAAAAAGGTATGTTGCTTAACCCAATAAAGGCATGTATGATAAACCATAACTAACATAGTATTTAATGGAAAATAGTTGAAAGCTTCTCCACTTAAAACTGAAACAAGACAGAGATATATAATTTCTCTACTTCTTTCAAACATGGTCCTGTACATTCTAACTCATGCAATTAGACAATAGAAAAAAATATCCCTATTTGCTGATGATGTGATTATGCACACAGAAAAACCTAAAAAAAAAATCTGCTGAATAATTCTTATCAGTGACGAATGAAATAAGCAAAGTTGCCTGTACAAAATCCATAGTGTATATGAACAAAAAATTGACTGAGACAGGAATTTAGAAAGCAATGTCACTTGCAATAACCAAAAGAAAAATGAAATGTTTAGGAATGTATCTAACCAAAGAGGTGAAAGATCTCTACAACAAAACTATGAAAATACTGGAAAAAAAAAAAGAAAAAGATTAAAAAAATAGAACTGCATACCTTGTTCATAGATTGGAAGAACCAATATAGTTAAAATGTTGATACTACCCTAATTAATATACAAATTCAATGCAATTTCTATTACGATACCAGTGACAATCTTCATGAAGATAAAACTATCATAAAACTTGTCTAGAATCACAAAAGATCCCATATCACTACAACAATACACTGCAAAATGAAGGAGTCATATCAATACCTGGCTATACACACAGGCAGTGTGAATTTAAACCTCTGGGTCTGGGACTTGAAACATAGTCACCTATGTGGAAATCCAGCGATGTAACCATTAAGCCATCTGCTGGTCCCAAAAGACAGGTTTTTTTTTTTTTTTTTTTTTTTTTTTGAGAGGTTTTTGCTATAGGGCGTGTGCACTCGCCAGAAAGACAGAGAGAGACAGAGAGACAAA
>NW_006159654.1:440303-472375 GCF_000334495.1 Tupaia belangeri chinensis | reverse complement strand
TTTTTTTTTTTTTTAGAGGTTTTTGCTATAGGGCGCGTGCACTTGCCAGACAGACAGAGAGGGACAGAGAGATAGAAAGTGAGAAATCAGCCCCCAGGGGATATGGCCACACCACAATCCCTTCTCCTCCGTTCTCCTCTTGGGATCTTGGGCACGTACGCACACGCACTCAGTGTGAGTTTTAAGCCACCGGGTCTGGGACTTGAACAACGGTCGACTACGTGGAAGTCCAGTGACATAGCTATTACGCTAACTGCTGGTTCCCAAAAGACAGCCTTTTTAACAAATGGTGCTACATAAATGGATATCCAGTTGCAGAAGAGTGAAACTAGAATCCTCTCTCATATCATTAAAAACAACAAAATGTATTAAAAACTTCAACCTAAAGTCCCAATGTATAAAGTTGCTTGAAGTGATCATAGAGGAAACCCTTCAAGAAATTAGTGTAGTCAATAATTTTTTAAATAAGACCCCCTAAAGCACAGACACCACCACCAAAAGCAGTCAAGTGACAGAATATCAAATTATAAAGCTTCTGCAAAGCAAAGGAAAAAAATTAAGAGAGAAATCACAGAATGGGAGAAAAATGTCAAACTATACTTCTAATAAGAGATTGACAATCAGAATATACATGACACTCAACTTATTCCCAAAAGGCCTAATAACCCAATTTTAATAATGGACAATATACCTGGACAGATGACTCTCAGAGAAAGGTATACAAATAACAAAAATTTAAAAATGTTCAATATCTCATAAAAGAAATGCAAATCGAAACCACAATGAGCTATCTAACTCCAGTTAAAATAGTTGTTATCGAAAAATACACACACACACACATACACATTTAGTAAATATGTAATTATGTTATATATAATTATATATTGTATTATTTGTGTGTGTGTGTATATATATATGATAAATATATATATATGATATATATATATGATATATATATATGATATAAATTAGCTTAAAGAACAATAGTTTTATTTTCAAAGACACACATCTTCCTCTTCCGTTCTTTCTGTTCTTTACAAAACAGACTAAGTAATCAGTATGGAGTGGGACTCAGGGGTACACTCGCCCCAAGTTCAGTTCAGAGCCCAGGTGGGCTGAGGCAGGTTTCCACAATGGTAAAGAGATCAAGAACAGGAGGCAGAGCCAAAGCAGGCAGAAAAGGGCACATATGAAGGGAAGCATGCTGGCAAGGGAACTCAGAGTCTGACCAAGAAAGGAGGGTGCCCATCTTGGATGGAGGTCATGACAGGCAGAGTGAATGACGTTTGGAATCAGAGCCCAGACAATAGTAAAGAAGGTATTTATGCAGTAAAGTGACCTAGCAAGGGATGCTAGAGTAAGTAGGCTGAGAGAAGAAAGGGGTGAGGAGAGAGGTTCACATAGGACAGAATCCAATTGAGGTGCATGGGGACTGCAAGAGAATGGTCCCTGCGGGAGGGTCACATATGCATGGCAGTGGCCCAGTGTGGAGTGTTAAAGCCCAAGCACTGGCCAGACGGCTTCTATGTAGGGAGGTGCTCCAGCATGTGCTCTGGTTGGGCACAGTAGGACATCTGTCTAGGAGGATGAAGAGGATATCGCAACGTGAAAAGCTGGAAACCAATGCCTTGAGAAAACCACATTTGGAAAAAGAGAAAAGTCAGAAAATGGAAAACCTAGAATTAACTTTGGGGTTTAGGTCTAAATGGGCTATTTTAATATGAACTCATAGCTTTGAATAAATATTATCATGGATGTGCACATGTATGTATGGGTGTATATATATGCACACATGTTCAGCCCAATTATGCCCACTGGAGGGCTTATGATATAGCATAAACATCAGCACATTTAGTATATGTGCCTTGGCTTCTACTTAATATTTTTATCAAAAGCAAAAACAAAATAAAAACTTATTAGAGAAATTGTTAATTCCTTAACTGGGCCAAAGGGAAAAAAAAAATAAAAAAGGAGGTCAGAGGGTGGCCCAGCAGTAACATAATGCTCTGTGAGGCTGCTAGTCCACAACACTGAATGTGAACATGAGAAAGTTCTGGGTTCATGCCTAGGGACCACCCTGGGTACACCAACATGTCCCCATGATCCAGAGCCAAGTGAGGCTGGGGTATGGGTGGTGGTATGAAAACCTAGTTTTTTTTTCTCTCTCTCACATAGAAAAAAGAAAAAAAAATGTGCTGATGTTGTTTTTTAAAGGAATAAAATCCTTAATGAACACAAAAATGGATAACTATCTGGTGGTGATAATGTATACGGTAATATCTTTGACTGAACTAATATACAATGTCTTTATGCTGGGAAAATCCATTTTGTTTGCTATAAAGATGTACAGTGATTGTTAAAAAATTAAAAATGAAAGAAGAAAAAAAATAAATGTTCATATATTTCAATAAAAAGTATCTACTTTATAAAAAATAAAATGAGAGCATTTTAGATAAATGACAAAAATAATGTGCTATTTTCTGGGAGGAAAAAAAGTTGAATGTTGTTTGAGGAATAGCTTTGGCTCTTGTATAAGGTCAATTTTCTAATTTTGATGGTCAGATTATGTTTATGAAGGAGAAGGTCCTTGCTGTGGAAATATGCACAAAAGTATCCAGAGATGATGGGCATCAGATCAGCAAGTTACTGGGAAAAAGTTTATTGTTCTGCCCTAGTAAATTTTTCTATTAGCTTAAGATTCTTTTAAAATAAAAGTAAAAAACAGGGTTGGCTCCTGGTGGTTAAGGGAAACCAGATTTAAAAAGAAAGAAATGCCAAAGAACATAAGATATTATATACCAGAAAAAAAAAAGTATGGCTTAATGTATAAAGGAAATATGAAAAGATACCACAGACAGCATATATGAAACATTTCCAGCCAAATCTGGGACAATTTGAGAATCAAAATAAATAATGACTTAAATTTTAAAAATACTTATTAACTAACAGGAATTAATCACATATAGACATAAAGAATAACTGAATGAATTGATTTTAATGTCGTATGGGCATTTTGTAAGTACAATGCATCTTTCAGAAAAATGCTTGTTAATTACGAGGAGAAATATAACATTATAGTGGAAAAGCCTAGCAAACCGTAAGTATTTTATTAAAGTGAGCAAGGTGAACTTTATCAGTTACAGGACATTTTGAAATAGTGTGCTAATCTATAAGATGTACTGGGCATACACATTTAGGATGGTATCCTCTGATACTCTGCCTAAGTCATACATGGAATCGACTCATAATGATACATCACACAAATGGAAATTGAGGGACATTTTATAAAGTTACTAGCCTGCAATCTTCCAAAATACTATGATCATAAAAATTAAGAAAAGATTGAGGAACTCATTCAGCCTGAATAAAAGCAAAAAGACATTGTCATGAAGAACCCATGGATTCTCAGCTGGAACGTTTCGATGTAAAGAACATTACTGAGACAGGACTCCATCTCAGGGTTAGATGATATTCATGTTAATTAGCTGATTTTGATGGCATATTTTGTTTCTACAGACAAGAGTTTTATGTATCACACATACTAACATAAATAAGACATCAGGTTAGCAATTACTTTCAAATGGTTCTGAAGAAAGTGATTTTTGCTGTCTTTTAAATATTTTTTGCAGATATGAGATTGTTTTAAAATAGATGGACAGCAAGAAAGTTTTTTTTTTCTACTTCTTAAGTAAAACTATTATTTTTACAATTGAGTTTGTGGATATTTGACTAGAAACATAAATATAAATGAACATATGTTTTCAATCTCTTTCTAGTTCGGTAAGATTGGTCCAACCAGCATAAAATTATTGAGAAGTTGATAAGTCAATGTTGCATTTTATTTCTTCTAATTTTTCTAAACTGACTTGCCTATTTAGCATAAGCATGCCATATTTTCTTTTATTTTTTAGGAATACTTTTTTTGTGTGCCAACTTTCCTAGCTGTTATGGTCTTTGAGAAACATTACTATTAATCAGATTAAAATATTCATAAAAGATCAATATATTTACTCCTTATTAAAATAATCTACAATACTGAATATTAACCATTAGATATAATTTCTTTTCATATATAAAACTTTACCTTTTAGTGAATCAGTCTACATATACAGATATCCCTGATTCATGATGGGATTATAGCCCAGTAAACCATTCAGAAAGCTAAAACATTTTAAGGTGAAATTCATTTAATATACCTCATGTACCTAACATCATAGCTTGTCATAGTCTAACTTAAACATATTCAGAACAATTACATTAGCCAACAGTGGGGAAAAATCATTTAACATGAAGGAAATTAAACCAAAAAAGGCTGTGTTAACTTAAATAAGTAGAATATTACAGAATTTGTGTAGTCTTTCTCCTAAGTCCACCAAAGTTCCACTATTCAGTATGAAGCTTGTTCTACATTTACTAGCTTTTTAAATAGAAAAATTAGCACTAAAATAGTATCTATCAATAAAAGAGAAATAGCACATTTTAGCCTGAGTAATTGACACAAAAATAACTTCACTAGTTTAGCTTGAATGACTGACTCCAAGAAACATCAACAAATAGAATCAAGTCATGCTGTTGCATCAAAAGAATAGAAAATTCAGACAAGTCAATGGATATTATCCCGTCAAAATAAGACAAATGCCATTTTATGTTATTGACTAGAAACAGTGAGAATACAGCAAATAGTCAATATTGCCTGATAAAATGAATAGTTCTGAGAACAGAGTTGCTTAATATATGTTAACTTTTTAAATAGTGTTTTTGAAAAATGATACTTTTATTCTGTCTGTAATGTGTAATTTATACACACCCATACATATACAGAATAGATCATTGTGTTGCACCATCTGGCAATTAAAAAAAAAGATACTAAATGAGAATTATCTATTATGGATTTACTTATACATTTAAAATTTTGACATTTACATCTGGCATCCTTTTCATTTAGTTGAATAAATTCTAACATATTCTGATAGTGAAGTTTTTTTTTTTTTTTTTTTTTGAGAGGTTTTCACTATAGGGCACATGCGCTTGCCAGACAGACAGAGAGAGACAGAGAGACAGAAAGCGGGAAATCACCCCCCAGGGGGGATGGTCACGCCGCAATCCCTTCTCCTCCATTCTCCTTCGGGATCTTGGGCATGCACGCACACGTGTCCAGCGTGAGTTTTAAGCCACCGGGTCCGGTACGTGAACTGTGGTCGACTACGTGGGAGTCCAGCGATATAGCCCTTACGCTAACTGCTGGTCCCCTGATAGTGAAGTTTTGCTAACAATAAATTCTCTCAAATTTTGATTTTCTGAATTTATCTGTATTTCATCTTCATTGTAGAAAGACATTTTCTCTATCATTTAGGAATCTGGGGTGGCATCCCATACACCCCTCTGACCACATATTAAAATATCCTTCTCTTGTGTTTTTGTTCTGCATTTTTTTCTTTTCAAATTTTCTCAAATAACATATGCACTTGGCAGAGAAAGACAGAAAGATGCAAGAGAGAGAAACAGAGAAAGCACTTCCCATGGGGGATGGTCACCCCACAATCTCTTCTCCTCCATTTCTCTCTTTCAGAACTTAGGGCATGCACATTTTTCCCTGCGTATTTCTCAAGCCACCGGGCTGGTACTTAAACTGCAGTTAGCCATGTGGGATCTAATAGCACTAACAACATGTCACTTTCAAGCAAAAATTCTGCTTTCTTTGCTAATTTTTTGTTCTTAAATTTTGTTTATCTCTCTCTCTCTCTTTCTATTTATTTGTTTAATGAGAAAGAGAGAGAGAAAGATAAACACTATCAACAGAGTCTGACACTGTAATTTCATCTCCCTAGTTCAGCCCAGCCAGGATCAAGGGCATGGCCAATGCCGAATGTGTACAGGTCTACCAGGAACTAAATCCCAACATTCTGTGTGGCCTTTAGCACTGCGCTAAGTGTTTGGCTACTACTGTGCTACCATCCCTGGGTCTTTATTGTTCATTTACGTATTTCTTTGGCTGAATTTTGTGACTTTTTTTTCATGATTAGTTTTCAATGATTACAATCTTTTATTTTCTTTTGGAGATGTGTTTGCTATAGGGTGAGAGCACTTGCCAGGGAGACAGAGAGATACAAAGCAATTACGATATTTTTTAAAATATTCCTTTAGCTTGGATTTCTTGAGATTCTTAAATTTTTTTACATTTATATTTCTGATCGAAATTGCAAACTGTTTCAATTCTTTTTTCTGTCTAACCATGATTTAATTTATGCTAGACTCTACCACATTGCCCAATATTTCTCTTAGGTTCTACCATGTTTTTATTTCCAGGTGTCATTTTGAATATTCTATTGTTGGGTCTTCAAGTGAAACTGAGTTTATTTCGGTTTTAGGCAATCTCCTCTTATTTCTGATGTACTTTTCATGTTCTATATTACAATATTGACTTCTAGAAGTTTCATGTGGTTTGCATCATCTGTAGTAGACTCAGTAACAGCCCCCCACCTGCTCACAGAGAGATTGAGTCCTAATTCCAGCAACTTCTGAAAAATAACTTATTAAGTCAAAGGGTTTTGGAGTTATGATTAAGTGAAGGATGTTGACATGGGGAGGTTTGGTTTATAAGAATTATTCTGGCAATTAGAAGATGATAGAGAGTTAGAGGGAAATTTGCTGCCTACACAGAAATGAAGTAGGCAATGTACTATGCTGAGGTAGCTATGAGAGTGATGTGGCTCCACATCAGGAAGTGCTGGCAATCATCCAAAATAGGAAGAAACAAGGAACAGATTGCCCCCTAGACTGGCCCATGGGATAATGATTCTAACTTGAATTTTGTTCAGTCACCTTGGCCTCTAGAACCGTGAGAAAATAAACTTCTATTGTAGTATGCCACTAAATTTGTTGTAATTTGTTATAGTAATCATGGGAAATGAATATATTACTCATTTAAAAAAAATTGCTAGAGGGTTTGTTTACTCACCAGAGAGAGACAGAGAACAAGAGAGAGAGAAGGAAAGTGAGAAATCGCTGCCCTAGGAGGGATGACCACAATGCAATCCTTTTTTTCATTTTTCTTTCCTATCAAGATTTTGGGCATGGATTCATACACCCACACATACACACCATGTTTTTCAACCTGCTGGGTCTAGGACTTAAGCCAGGTAGTTGGCCATGTGGGATCCAGCTACCTTAACCACCAAACCACTACCTAGTCTACTTTCTTTTTACCATGTTCATGTATTCCTCTATTTTTTGGAAAATATAAAATATTTATAATAACTGGCTTAATAAAATTTTCTATTATTATAATAATAATATAATATAATAATTATTATAATGTAATATAATAATTATTATAATATCTGTTATTCCTGGTTCTGATACTATTTATTAAGTTTTTATCTTATAATTATATGGTTTTACATGTTTGATTGGTTGGTGACTTTTTCCTTAGGTTTATTAGGGTATAATTTTTTATTGGATGTCTCCAGCTCTGGATTTTAGTTAGATGAGTCCTACATTCTATTGGATTTTATAATACACTTTTAAATTTTAGCTATTTCTATGACAGTCTCAGAGCTCAGAGTAGTCCTTTCTCTCTCCCTCTCTCTCTCTCTCTCTTTTTTTTTTTAGGTTTTGCTGTAGGGCATGTGTGCTCACAGGAGAGACATAGTAGGAGGGAAAGTATCCCATAGTTTCTTCTCCTCCCTTCTCCTCCTGGGATTTTTGGCACATACACATGTGCCCTAAGTGATTTTCAAGCCTCCAGGTCCAGGACATGAACCCCATTAGCCATGTGGTAGTCCAGTGCCTTAAGCACCATGCCACTTGCTGCCAAAGTATTATTTAGTCTAGGACTACTTGATCTAACTACAAAGGATTGGCTTTTTTTTTTCTTTTTTGGAATACATAAAAAGTTATTTCAAAATAATTATTTTTATACTTGAAATTACTTTAACTTAAATTTATATACAGTAAATTGTTAGGTGTACACAGTTGGATGTATTGGGTTCTCAGAAAAGTCATGACATATTTTCCTGTTTTTCTATGCAAAAATGCATCAGGACTTTTCCAGTGACCCAATATTACAGGTCAGCTTGTCAAATAGAAAATTCCTATCACATTGTACAAATACCATAGTTTTTATTTATTTTTTAAAGGATATTTTTGCCATAGGGCAAATACACTTGCTGGAGAGACAGAGACAGAAAGTGAAAAATGACCCCCAGGGAGGATAGCCACACCACAGTCCCTTCTCTTTCATTCTCCTCTTGGGATTTTGGGCATGTACACACATGTGCACAGCATGAGTTTAAAGCCACTGGGTCCGGAACTCGAACCATGGTCAACTCCATGGGAATTCAGTGATTCAACCATTACACCATATGCTGGCCCCAATGCCATAGATTTTTTAAAATTCTTAATTTTTAATTGATATAAAATTTCTGTACATATTTTGGGATACAATGTGATTTTTCCACACAATGGCCATGTATAATGTTCAAATCAGGGTGAAAAACCTATCCACCCTCTCAAACATTTATCACTCTTTATGAAACATTTGAAATCCTCTTTTACTGCGATTCAATACATGCCTTGTTTTGTCACCAACAATAGTTATTCTAAGCTTTAGTACTCTAGAACTCATGCCACTTATCTACTTGCAATTTTGTGCTTGTTAATGAAGTACTCCCTATCTTTCCCATCTTCCTCTTTTTCTCAGCTTCTGGTTTCATTATTCCATTCTTCACTTCTACACACACACACACACACACACACACACACACACACACATCATTTATATTCCAATAACGTGTGAAAATATTCAAAATTTGTATTTCAGTGCCTGACATTTCACTTGTGTCATTTTTTCTAGGCAAATCTGTGTTACTGCAAACAAAGGAGTACATTGTTTTTTAGGGATGAAAATGGTGAATGATCTGAATAGTTTTCAAAAAAAACGATGCACAAATAGACAACAGGTACATGAAAAAATCCTCAACCTCAGTAATTGCCAGGGAAATGCAAATCACATGACAATGAGGTATCATTTCACCCTAGTTAGAATAACTATTAGCCAAAAGAAAAAGAATAAGAAGTGCTGGTATGGGTGTATAGAAAGGGGAACTCTGGAACACTGTTGGTGGAAATGGAAATTAGTACAGCCATTATGAAGAACACTATGATGTTTCCAAAACCACTAAAAATAGCACGATCTGTGATCCAGTATTATCACTATGAGGTATATTTTCCCAAAGAAAGTGGATTACATGTCAAAGAAGTATCTACAGTCCCATATTTATCGCAGCACTTTTCACAATAGCCGAAGTATGGATCACCCTAAGTATACATCAACTGATGAAAGGAAAAGGAAGTGCAGTTTATCTATATGCAAGGTTTGCCTTTTATGAAGACTCTTCCCAATCCCAGAGCAATACAGGCCTTTCCAGTTAGACAGTAGAGAATTTAACTTCCAGCCCAGGGGAATCATTAGTCTGCTCTCTCGGTGTGCTTAGCAGAGTTCTCAGCTATGAGCTGTTCAGTTTCCGAAGACTCAGTCAAGCCTCCACACATCTCCAGAGCTCTTTCTCTCTTCCTATGTTGTTCCCACCTTTCCAGTCCTCACATCAGAAATTCTGCATTTCAGGCTCTCTGAATTCTGATTTCCATCTCTAAAATGTATCAGCCCACCAGGCTGGTGTGATCTCCCAACCCTGAGCTAATACTTGGAAAATGGATCCAGGAAGCAACCTGGTAAAATAACAGCTTGCGTGCTATTGTTTCCTTTTACTCAAGGATTAACCCTGCAATTCCTGTTATCCTGAAAATCTCAGATTAAGGTTTGTTTCCTCTACTTTTGTGGCCAAATGGCAGGTTTTGTAGCAGCTAATTCTCAATGAGCAGAAGTCGAAGACTTTCTCTCTTTTTTTTTTTTCTTTTGTTTCCATTTCATTAAGGTAACAAGACTATATAGGGAGAAGAAAAAGGATTTAGTTGATTCTAGCATTAAACTGAAAATAAGTAATCTAATTAGTATATCCTGGAAGAAATAGGAGGGAGGGGAGATCATAATAATAATAGTTATAATTTATTTGGGACTCAAATAGTGGGTGGTCAACTAATGTAATATACATCAGCTAACTTCCAATATAGACACTGAACAAAGGACACTTTTATTTACAATTCATTAGAAAATTCTTATGGTGCATAAAAGCATAACTTTAACTATGTTGTAAATACATGTAGATTTGAATTGGGGAAGACACAGTATAGTTAAAGCAAGAGTACCACCAAGTGATTATGATGAATCATTTTATTTCCTTGCAGTAATTAGTATCTAATCCTTCTAATTTCAATGAGTTTCTCAAGCCAATTCCACTGGCATCAGCAGCCTCTGTCTCAATCTAAAATGCATAAGGCTATTTGCAATAAATAGATTTGGGCATTACTGATAATGCCAACTTTATTAGCAGCTTTGGCTTTTATGGAGTGTGCTGTATTAATTCCATAAGTGTATAAGCCTGCCAGTCGTTTCCCTATGCTGACTAGTAAAACATCAATGCTAAAATGTAAGCTACAGGATAAAGTCATGGGGGTTTATTATTATTGAGTCTCGGCAAACAGAAACAATGCAAAGCAGAGAGTAGTGGATATTTATATCTAACTTATTTATTGGATCATTGGAAAAGTCATGACACATTTTTCCATAGGAAAACATAGAAAAATAAGCCATGACTTTCCTGATGACCTAGTAGTTATATTAAACATTAAATCTTTATTATTTAATCAAATATTACTAAATATTTTTGTAGACTCATAAAAGGAATGAACTTTCTATGAGAAAAAATAATGAAAGTTTATACTCATAAACCATTTTTTTGGGGAGAGGTTGTTTGTTTGTTTCTTTTGCTATAGGGTGTACGCACTCGTCAGAAAGAGAGACAGAGAGACAGGAAGTGAGAAATCACCCCCCAGGAGGGATGGCCACACCACAATCCCTTCTCCTCCATTCTCCTCTCGGGATTTTGGGCATGCATGCACACGCTCCTGGAGTGAGTTTAAGCTACCAGGTCTGGGATTCAAATCGTGGTCAAGTCCAATGAAATAGCCATTATGCCAACTGCTGGTCTCCACAAATCTTTTAAACTGGGATTGTGACAGTTAAAGCAATTCATGGTTATAGAATGTTTAAAATGCAAAATCGAACAGGTAAGTCAGAATGGGTAGGTCAACCAGAAGATGAACTAGATTATTTCATCAGATCTTTTAAAAGTTATGATAAAGATGAAGCAAGTTTAATATAGAAGATCAAATTGCAACATCTTTTCATATGACTGATCCTCCAGACCGCTTGGGTCTATATATTGATAACTATTTTCCACTAATGGAAGACAAAACTGAGACAATCGTATTGTGGTTGGCTTGAAATATGCTCACATTCTAATCCCTGGAACCTGTAATTATTTTGTCTTATGTGGCAAAAGGGGCTTAGCAAATGTGGTTAAGTTAAGGACATTGAAATGAGAAGATTAGCCTAGGTAATCCTTATGGATATGATATAATCATAAAGTTTCCTTAAAATCAGAAGAGGTAGGAGCTAGTTGGAGGCCCACTGGTAAAACTTACCCTGTGAGGCAATCTCATAAGACAACAGTTCTAGTCTGAAGACCTCCGTAAGCAGGCCAGGCACAGGCATGTATGATCCAGGGCTAGGTACAGACTGGAGGTGAATTATGACAGCTAGACTTTAATGTGGTTTCTTTTTGTCTCTTTCTTTTCTTCTCTCACTTATGGAAGAAATTTGAGTTGCTGGAAAAGTCTTGACATATGGTTTTCTATGCAAAATGTGTCATGACAACCACCCAATAAATAAATAAACTTTAAAATTAGGACAGAAGGAACCAGCAGTTAGCATAATGGCTATGTCGCTGGACTCCCACGTAGTCCACCGCAGTTCGCATCCTGGATCCGGTGGCTTAAAACTCACATCAGGTGCGTTTGCGTATGTACCCAAGATCCCAAGAGGAGAATGGAGGAGAAGGGATTGCAGCGTGACCATCCCCCCGGGGGGATGATTTCTTGGTTTCTGTCTCTATGTCTCTCTCTGTCTGGCAAGCGCACGCACCCTATAGCGAAAACCTCTCAGAAAAAAAAAATTAGGACAGAAAGTTTGAAAAGGGAGAAGGATGTATAAAGTACTCAGCCTGACATTGCTGACTTTAAGATGGAGGAAGGGCATAAACCAAGGAAAAGGTGACCTTAGAAATGGAAAAATGCAAGAAAATGCAAAGATACTCTTTAGAAAGAAGAGCTATTGATACCTTTATCTTACTCTAGAGAGATCCCTATCAGATTGATGATCTAAAGAATTATAAGATAATAATATTTTTGCTTTTCCATTAAGCCACCAAATGTGTGGTAGTTTGCTGTAGCAGTAATCTTGGATCACCAGAAAAGTCATGAGTTTTTTGCATAGAAAAATATAGAAAAATACATCATGACTTTTCCAACAACCTAGTAGACAATTTAGCATCATCAAAATCATCAATGTAATTAATACGGTAGAGTAACTCAAGTAAACTATCACTTCACAGGAAATGGAGCTTTTGTCACCTTTATTCATTGAAATATATCATATCATTGAAATATATCATAAATATATCATACAGCAACAAGTGGCTCCAATATGTCACTAACTTTCCATAGAAAGGTTTATGTGTCACATTATATGTAGTCTGTAGGTGAGCCCTGGCTCTGTGCTATGATTCAGTAATTCTTATTCAGAGAAACAGGAAAAGATCAGCTGTGTCCATGAACATTCCCCTGACAGAGAGGAAGATCAAGAGAAATGACAGAAAATTAAGGTGCCACTTAGTGTCCTGTTCACAGACTCAACTCAAGTCCAATTGATCAAAGCATGTCATAGATAATTACATGGATAGCCTCTAAGTCCCCTTTTCTTCTAGTTTTAATTAGCATGCTATGTGGAAACTGCCTGAGTACTCTTCATTAGTAAATATTAAGTGTAGCAGAATTTGAGAAGGATAACAAGAGATCATTGCCCTGTTTGACAAAATGGCAGAGGCAGGAGTTTGATTTTCATAGCATTCCTTCTGGTCAATACATAAGAGAGTTTTCTGGGATTTGATAATAGAATACTGAAGATTAAACAATGTGGTTCTTCTGATGACTTTAGCTATATTTAGGAAAGTCTAGTAGGAACAGAAGTAGGTCAAGGACAACTAGCATTCCATTGAGGAACCTGGATAACACTTTCTCTTTAATTCTAATATAAGAGTATAGAGTATAGCCAAGCACTAACTGCATTCTTAGAATAGAAATCAGTTGATGAAAGGACCTTCTCAGCCCAAGGGGAGTTCAGGAGCATAGTTTTCCATATGACAAATGCAGGCTGATCATTGAGTCCAACTAAAATCTTAGGAACTATGAACTATCTCAGAATTATGTGGATTGAACTAACCAAACATATTCCTTTAATTGATGAGGAATGTATCATTCTCTGTTAGGTTTTTAAAAATCATGGTTCCTTTAAGAATTCTATTGAGGACCAATTTTGTGTCCTGGTGGTTAAGGCAGATGGATTCTACTTGGCCAATTATGTGGTTTGATACCTAGACCCAGCAGCCTGAGAAACACTCTGGGCACATATGAATGTGTGTCTAAAATCCTGAAAAGAGAGAGAGATGGAAGAGAAGGGAATCTGGGGGATGTGGGAGGTAGGAGGTACATACACCTTTGTGTGGGAGGGACTTTCTCCTCTCCCCTCTTTGTCTCTCTGTATCTTTCTGGAAAGTCTATGTGCACTCCAGGAAAAATAAAAAAAAAAAGAATTCTATTGAGTGACCTAGCCATAGTGACACAGCTATTAGCGTGGAGCTATAAAAAACTAGAGCCACATGGGAAGGCTCTGAGTTTGGTTTACAGGTCTACTTGAACACACTGGGCATGCCTGTGGGTGACCTGTGATTCTGGATGGTTGGAGGTTAGGGTGTGTGTATATATGTGTGCACATGTATAGGAATTGTGTTGTGACAAGACCCTGTCAGGAGTCTGTCAATCTCTCTTTTTTTCTCTCTCTCTCTAAGTAAAACTTTGTAAAAAGGATTCTATTGAGCTCTATTCACAAGACCAACAGAAAAAAAAAAATCCTGACCTTAAGGGCCCTAAAAAGAAAATATTGTGGAAGCTAGTGGCACAGACAGTCCACCTAAGCCTTTATTATTCAACTGTTTAATTGACATTAGAAGTACCTGTGACTGTAAAATTGCAGACCAGAGTCTGGTAAAAATAAAAATGAGATACTCAGTGAATGCCTATTGGTCATTTTACTCTAAAACTGCCTGAGGAAGCTGCTGCTAAAAGTCAAAAGAAAGACCATAGCTAGATTCTCATTTGATATTATTCACAATGGGATTGTATTAATGGATTGCTCTAGGCACCTATCGGTAGCCCCAGGGTATAATAAATGAGTATTAACTGGGATCAACAACTGTTTTCCTCTAGAGTTCACTCATCCTATCTGGAGCAACTCTAGGACAAAAGTAAAGATTTAAGTAAAGAACTGTCTGTCAATAGAGATATTACAAGATATTTTTCTAGATGTTTTCTTCCTATCTAGGTACACATTTCACTGTTTCAAAACCAGAAATGAGCACATGTGCTCTGTCATGAATAAAAGTTAAAATGACACAATGACACAATATTGATTGCATTGGACCACAGCTGGCTCTTTTTTAAAGAGGGTCTCTCTATGGTTTCCAAGGCCAGCCTTGAGCTCACGGTCCTCCTGCCTCAGCCTCCCCACCTCCCAGATTCACTGGGATTGCAGTCACCACACTGGGCTTTTTGGGTGGGCAAGGAATTGATCCAAGTCTCCCATGTGGCATTAGTCTGTTAAAGTAGCAGCACCAAACTGTGTACTACTATGGCTATGCTAAATTCTTAACCTTAATTGATTCATTCAACATATTATTCATATTTTTTAAATTTCATATTTTTCAATAAAGTGTTATCTCCTTATATGCTTGATTACATTTAATTGAATGCTGGCATTATATTTTAAATAACTAGGGATAATTTAAGCTTTGAATATGGTTTGCTTTTGCTTTGGGGAGGAGCAGACTTAAAGAAAGAACATATTAGTGGCAAGCAGGTGGGGTGGAAGTTAAATCAGCTGGATTCCATATGACCAACTCCATGATTCGAGTCTTGGACCTGATGGCTTAAAAATCACACTGGGCACATGTGTGTGCATGCCCCAAATTCCTAGAGGTCTGTGGAAGAGAAGGGATTGTGATATGGGCATCCCTTTCCCCAGCTGGGTGGGGGGGGTTGGTTTCTCACGTTCTCTGTCTCTCGTTGGTGAACACATGTGCCTATAGAAAAAATTATAAAACAACACCAACAATAAATAAAAAAGAACCCTTTGCCTGAATGAGGACATGAGATTATTTGAATATCTGTGATTTTGAAGTCAAATTACTACTAATATGTTGCTCCCTCATGTCCCAATCAAAACTCAAGGTTGTTTATTAAGCCTTTATATTTTTCACTTGTTAAAAGTTAATGTTTTCCCTATTAGCTCAGTCAACTCAGTTATGTCTTTTACTTTATAAAATGCTGACTCCAGAGAAAAGTTGAACAAATGTCATACTCATATGTATGAGAGGTCCTTTGTGGAAGAAGGTATATTATGAAAAACTGCAAGATTTCAACATTTTTTACACCAAAATAAACCCACACTTTAATGAAATATTTCCATTGATTTTTTTTGAAGTTCCTTCATCTGTTGACTTATGTCACCGATAAGTCATGATGTATTTATTTTTTCATGTTTTCTATGGAAAAATGTTATTCAAAATATTAATCTGCTTCCTAAAAATTATCTGTGCATTGGATTTCGTTTTGAATCAGAAGTATGCCAGAGGACCTGATGGGAAAGAGCTGCATTTTTTTTTTTAATGTACTACAGGGTCTATGTGCTTGCCAGAGACAGAGAGAGAAAGAGAGATAGTGAGAAAGCACTCCTCATTGTGGATGGCCATATGGTCATGCCATGATCCCTTCTCCATTCTCCTTTCAGAATTTTTGAGCATGCATACACACACCCGACCTGTTTTTCATGTGGCTGGTTCTAGGACTCAAACGGTTCATTAGGTGACTACGGTGGGATCCTGCCACTGCAATCACCGTACCACCTGGCTGGCCAAAGAGCTCCAACTTCATGTGTGTAATCTGGTTAGATCACAACATAATCTATGCCAGGTATTATGTTATATATTTGCATTAGGTCATTATTTTAGTTTTAAACAATATTTACCACAACTCTATGATGTGAGGCCATAGTGTCCCGATATTGCAGATGATAAGACTACGGCTTAAGAATTTTAACTAATTTTCCCAAGATTTCAGATGATCAAAGAACAAATTTAATATTATCCATAAGAGTCCTTCACTATGGAAAGCTTCACCATGAACTCAACCATAAATCCCAAAGAATTATGACATAAAATCAGTATATTAATATATATGATATCACAATTTATATAGGTCTTCCTCATTTCAAAACCACAAAAAATTACTTAAGCATATGTGTTTTTGAATATGCCTCTCGAACTTTGAATTTAAAATCTGTTTTTTTTCTTAGTAATACCCATCATTAAAATTCTGAGTATATGTAAAATGAACTTTTGCTTTCCTTAGCAGTCGCACCTTAAGTATAGATAATTAAAAATGAGCACCTGACTTAGAGAAATCAAAACATTAGCAATCTTACTCTTATTAGCACCTAATTAATTTATTGTCATCTGCATTTCTTTTGAGAATTTTTTGGAATTTTTTATTATTATTTTTGTCCCTCTTCCCTGACTTCTTTCTAAATTGAACTTTAAAAAATTTATCTGTCAGTGCGGGCCTATGGTGTGGTGATTAGGGCAGCTGAATTACACATTGCACACCGTGTAGTTCTAATATTATGTCTGGCAGGTTGAGAATCTTGCTAGGTGTGTCTGCATGCTTGCCCAAAATCCTGAAAGGAGAAATGGAGGAGGAGGCAGTGCGGTGGAAACATCCCTCAGGAGAGGTGATTTCTCACTCTCTTTCTCCACTGAGTGCATGCACCCTCTGGCAAAACTAAAACAAAAAAGTTCTCCTGTCACTAGTTAAAACATTTTCATCTCACAATGACTGTCACAGGAAAGTAAAATGTTTCATAAACTAATTAGATTATTAGCAAGACATACCTAAAAGAATGTTTGTTGTTCAAAAACATAATATAGCTAGAAGCAACCCTTAGCTTAAAGTAATCAACAATAATACATGATTAGGATAAATATAGCCATCTATTTCCTTTAAAAAAAAAAAACGTACTCTATATGAAAGAGAGTATATTCCAGTATGAAAATGATCTAAGAGTGTTATCAAAGTACTAAAATATTAACACTTCTGGCACTGATAAAGAGTTGTATATTAAAATTCAAATAGAGGTAGAAATTTTTGACTATAGTTTTAGATGTATATAGAAATTGAATTTTCTCTAAGAAAATGCGAACTTCTATTTTCCTATTTTTTGATCAAACTGAATGAATTTTATAGCAGGTACAAAGTGCATACATTATATTTCCACTCAGTCCAACTGGAGGTTTTTCTTATTTGGCCCCAGAAAACTTGTTACGGTAGCCCTGCCTATTTGTAAATCAAAGAACCTATATTGACATTCATATGAATCATGTAAGACTCAGGCAAGAAGTATTTTAGGCATGTCAGATGGTGCTAATACAATAGTATCATGATGAAATTACAAAATTAAAAGTTTTAAAATGTAAATTAAACAGGTAATTTTTAATATCTAGAAATAATTAAGTTGCCCAATTCCTATTGGTCTAACATAGATGTTTAACCCTTGATACCATTATTTCTACAAATCTTTCTGTGAGAAAGGCAACTGCAACCCCCTAGCAGCCATATTGGGAAATAGGATCTTTACAGATGTAATTAGTTAAGATAAAGTCATGCTGAAATAAAATGTATCTTAAACCCAATACTATTATGAGAGGAGACATATACAGAGTCACAGGAAAGGAAAGAACACCCTGTGTAGATAGGGCCAGAGATAGGAGTGATACATTTGCCAAGACAAAAACAAACAAACAAACAAAAAAAGTCAGAGATTTACAACCACCACCAGAAGCTGGGACAGAGATAAGAAACAAAATATCATTCAGAGAATCTAGAAGACACCTTGACAATACCTTGATTTCAACTTTCTAACCACCAAAACTAAGATATAAATTTCTGGGGACCAGCAGATGGTGTAGTGGTTATGTCGTTGAACTCACACATAGTCGACCATGGTTTGAGTCCTGGACCTGGTGGCCTAAAATTGAAGCCAGGTATGTGTGCACATGTGCCAAAAACCCCGAGAGGAAAATGGAGAAGAAGGGATTATGGTGTAGCCATCCCCCTCCAGGGGTGATTTCTTGCTTTCTCTCTGTCTCTCTGGTGAGCAAAAACCTCTAGCAAAAACCTCTCTTTAAAAAGAAAAAAAAAAAAAAGGTTACATTTCAGGCATTTTAAGCTGCCAGTTGATAGCCATTTATTATGGCAACCTAAAGGAATGAAGAGGGCCACGTTCATAAAATATCCAGTTAGACTCCAGTGGTTAGACACAGCTGAAACAAGGACTTTCTTCTTTTTTTTTTTTTTCCTCCAATAAAATGGTGATCAGACTTTCATAGCTAATATCAGCCATGTATTGGGTCATTGGGAAACACATGATCCATTTTTGCATAGAAAAACAGAAAAATACATCATGACTTTTCTGACACCTCAATAACTAGCAATGCAAGAAAAGAGAGAAAGTATCTCTTCTAATAGCTTCAAATGTGAAAGCTTGGGATAAGAGACATTTGTCCAGCTCAGATCAAATGCAATTAAAATAAGCAAGGTGGCCAAAAGATTAAGAATTCTGATTGGAAATACCTCAAGCATACCGTACAAAATCCTGCAGTTGGAACTGAGTTGGGACTTCACAGAAAGAAAGAAGAAAAGAAATGATTATGCCTTTAAGAAGTTAAACAGAATAGAATTGCCTCATTCCCTTCAAAACAATTAGTGGATGTTAACACTACAAAAATAGTGGACACCATGAAATCATATTGTTAATTTCAAAATGAAATAGAATTATTGAAACACTAATCATTTATATTCATTTCAACACTTGAAAAAAGCTGCAGAGAATTATTATTTCCTATTAAGCAAACTCGAACATGTCTTCATAATAAGACGATTAATTTCAGCTCTGGTAGGAAACTGTTAATTTATGGCTAAAAATAAATCAGATGAAGAGATTAATAAAAAATGATTTCACTTTTTCACATATGATTCATATTTGATATATTGTAATATAATTTGCAAAATACTGTTTATAATCAGTCTCTGTAAAAATATTTCTACTACTGGTTGAAATCAGAGATCACATATTAGAATGATAACAAAAAGTAGAGACATTACCTAAATAAATATGTGTAATATATGTTATATTTAAAACATTCTTTGACTATTAAGACATGCACGTATATATGTATATCCATACATAAACATACAGTCAGCACTTTTGTCTTGCCAAAGGAAACAGATAAAATTTGATTGGAAATTTTACACTTTTAAATGTTTACAGAAAAATCTAAGCTGTATAGATATTTCAAAGTTCTCTTTCTCTATGTCATTTTACAAACCCATTTTATATTATAAGCTGCGCCTATTTAACTTACCTGTAATAAGTAGATTTATACATATTTAAACTACTGTCTAGTGAAACATAAAGAATTTTACATTAGCATATGGAAACAAAACATACATTAATTTGGTGAAAGAGTATTTTTAAAATCAATCTATATGACTATTGGGATACATAAGTTACTGATAATTTCATTTGTTTGTTCACTAAGCATGATACTGTGATTTCTTATCAGATAAAAATTTTGAGCTGAAATTCAAAAGGTAGATTAATGATATGCATAGTGCATTAATGAGTGCATCTGAAGGTCAAAGAAAAGCAGAGGGACAGAATAAGCATAGAAGGGATGAATCTGTTGAGGAAGAAAGGGATTTGTAGATTTGAAAAAAGGTAGGGGCAAGAGTGCAAAACCTTGTGGTGAGCCTTAGAAAGAGCTTTTGATTTTAATTCTGTTCCAAAAAAACATCTGGAATTCTGTCATGTATTTTCAGAAAGAGGTGAACCAGATGACATGGTGGTTAAAGCATTGGATTCCCATATGGACTACCACAGTTCAAGTCTTGGACCAGGTAGTTGAAAATCATGCCAGGTACATGTGCCTGCATGCCTAAAAGCCTGAGAGGAGAATGAAGGAGAAGGGATTGTGGTGTGGCATCCCCCCTGGGTGGGAGGATTCTTCACTTTTCTTTTCTCTAGCAAGCTCACAGTCTATGGCAAAAATCTAAAAAAAAAAAAAAAAAAAAAAGGCAGCAAAACACACAATGGTGGATACTAGAAGTAGGAAAGAGAATTCTGGGCTGGAAATAAGGTGGGAACTTGGTTGACAAGCACAAGAGTGCACGGTATAGCACAGTATACTCTACTCGTACAGCACACAGTAGAGTACCAACACTAGTCACAATCCAATGTGTAGTTCAGAACAGAAGAGTGGGTTATGAAAGTGCACCACACAGAGCAATGCTAAATGTTCAAGGTGGGGCATATGCTTATTACTTTGATTTAATGGCTACATAATGTATACTACACTGTTTTGACAACTGCACTGGACCTTAAAAACATATACAACTAAAATATGTAAATCAGAAATTGTAATAGTTCTGGGACAGTCATTGGTGTGGTTTTAAGGCAGCTGGCTCCCACATGGCTGATTGTGTAGTTCAAGTCCTGAACACAGTAGCTTGTGCATGCCCAAAATCCTGAGAGGAGAGTGGAGAAAAGGGATTACATGTGGCTAGTTCCCAGAGGGATGATTTCTCACTCTCCTCCCCCTCAGGTTAGCACACATGCACTATAGAAACCAGGGGTGGGGGGGAAGAAATTACGGTAATTTTTTAAAAGTTACACAGAAGTTCCTGAAGGAGGAAATTTTTTAAAAAATGAAATATTTAAAAAGAGGAGACTGGAGGGCAACATATGGTATGATGGTTAAATTACTGGATCCCCCATGGCTAGGTCCATAGTTTGATTCCCAAACCTGGCAGCTTGTAAACACACTGGGTATGTGTGTGTGTGTTCCCAAAATCCTGAGAGGAGAATGGAGTAGAAAGAATTGCAGCATGGTTATCCCCTCTGGGTATATGATTTCTCACTTTTTCTCTCTCTGTCTCTGTCTCTGCTGAACATATGTGCCCTATGGCAAAAATCTAAAAATAAATACATAAATAAAAGGAGAACTGAACAGTGGTACAGCAATAATACAAAATTGCATAGCTGAACCACATAGGAAAATGTCACTCATGTCTGAGACCTCCTGAACATACTGGACATGCACCTGTGTGTGACCATGATACAAAATTGGCTGAGACTGTGGGTGGGTCACAGCATGGGGAGCCTATTGGGGATGCTCTCTCTCTGTCTCTTGGGGATGAAAGAAAAAAAAAACTTTAAAAAAAAAAAGAACCAAAGAGACAGGGATGAGTGTTATGCAAAAATTAAGTCTGAAGAATAGAATATAAAAAAACAACCCAATTTCTAGAAACTAAACTGTTCCAATAAGATAGAAAATGCTTTCCATTATCAACATTCCTTGTGTCCTGGAGATGCAAGTGCTTCCGAGGCACTGCCAATTACACAGCACTGAAACCCTTTTATATGCACCACTTTCATATCTTCTGTGTATAATTTACTTGACAGGGGCAATTTAATTTACATTAAATGAACTCAAATCATTCCAATGACAGTGGTATGTTAATGCCACTTTAAGCCTTGCTGAGCTTTTAAACAGATCCAATTTGCCAAAAGCATAAAATCCATACAACTTATCATAGAGTTTACTTAGTAAAAGAAAACTTAGGGATTAACTATTGAAAATACCATTACTTTATACTGTAACCCATTACATTTGCTCATCAGCTCTTCCAAATTTTGCCATTGAAAAGGAGTACATTTATTACATGGCATAGTGGTTTCCTCCCTGGAATCACATCACAGCCTCAGTGACTAAAAAGTGTCTATATGTAGAGAGCAAAAGCTCTGCCTATGATGTTGAATAATTTCTCATGTGGTAAAATAGAACAAAGTGCAAAGTTTCATGATGAAGAGAACAATATGATGCTGGGGTGAGAAGAGATTTATAAAAATAGTCAATGAAATATTGAGGGTCAAGAGTTTCATAAGCTACTGTAATAGCCTAAATTGCAGGTTCAACAATGGTGCAGTGGTAAAACACACCCCTCTGAAGGGCTGATTTATGTAGGAAAGTTTCCTAATATACCAGATATATCCATGCTTATAATCCAGGGCTGACTGCCCCTGGGGATAAACTTCAGCATCAAAACCCTGTTGGGAAGGCCAGCAGAAGGCATAGTAATTAAAGTGCTGGACTCTCAAATGCCCATTGTGGTTCAAGTCCAAGTCCTGGTGGCTTGAGAATCATGCTGACAGAGTGTGCACATATGCCCAAGATCCCAGGAAGAAAATGGAGTAGAAGGGATTGCCTTTTCATGGCCATCCCCCATGCAGGAGAGGGTGGTTTTTCACTTTCACTCTGTCTCTGTCTCTTTCTCAGGAGGGTGCAGATATCCTAAGACAAAGGCTTAAATGAAACCCCAAAAACTCTACTGAGGTGCTCTTTCACTCTTTCTGTTTCTCTCCCTCATGGAGGAAACAAACATAATTAAAAAAAAAAATAACCTCAAGTGACTATGCAAAACACTTGCCTTACACATTCCAAAATAGCAGCAATTATTAAATCACCTCTTTTCTTCTACCTTTATCACAACTCTGCTATGAAGACATATGTTTCTCTTTGGTTTAAATATTTACAAAATATTGAGATAATACATAGGAAATATGAAGAATACACTGTGTGATCTCATTTTGCTAAGGCTCCAAAGCCTCTTGGGGGATGACCAAATAACAAAAGAGATAAGAGAGAGAGAGAAAGAGATAGTAATATGTTCATATTTGCTTCCTAAAAGTTTTTACCTGAAAATGTTCCTTTCTTAATATACCGTAATTGGCTAAAATATTAAAACTGTTTTTCACAGAAACAGAAAAAATCCAAGAGTTCATGTGGAAGCATGAAAGACCCCAAATAACTAAAGAAATCTTGAGAGACAAAAAACAATAAGCTGGATACATCACACTTCTTAATTTCAAATTATACTACAAAGCCATAGCAAAAGCAGTATAATACACTTAAACATAAACACATAGCCAACAGAACAAAATTGAAACCCCAGAAATAAATACATGCATATAAAGCCAACTAATCTTTGACCATGTCAGAGAAGAAATTGCAGTGTGTTGCCTCCCCCTGGGAGAGGAAATGAGTTTTCTCACTCCCCTCATTCCCCTGCATCTTTCTCTGGTGAGTGCACTTGCCCTATAGCAAAATTTTAAAAATAATAATAAAAGAAGAAAAAGAGCTATGGGTGAAAGAAGCCATAATGGACAGAAGTTTAGAAAAAAAAAATCCTTCATAGGTGAGTAGTATATACAAGTCCTGGGCATTGGGAAAGTCATGATGCATTTTCACATAGAAAAATACATCATGTCTTCCCTGACAACCTACATTCCTATTTTGGGTAGGGACAGTGGTGGAGATGATCAGTCATAGGTTAAGTCTATGGAGAAACAAATTTCCCATGTATTCTTAAGTCATCCATCTTTTCCACTATATATTTTACATATTTATTCATAGCCATTTTAATATCTTATTTTGTTAGTTTTCATACCCAGGCCATGTTTGCATTTAGTTCCATTGACTATTTCATCATTTAAAAGTGAGTTCTTTTTTCCTTATTATTGTGCATCTAGTAATTTTTATTTGGATTTAGGAGGCTGTTTGTAAAGAACAATGGAAAATGAGACAAATGATGACTTTGACTAGATGGTAGTGTGTCTGTTAGGCTGTTAGCCTGTGTGATTGAATCCAGCTGGGTTTGAGTCTGCATCACTATGGTGTTCTTCAGAAATAACTTCTTCCAATATCCTGAGTGTTGGAACACTGATAAGATTTTAGTGCAATTTTCCTGCTCCAGCTTTAGCTTTCAACAGATCCCCTATTAATAAAAAGGTTTTCTCTTCACATTCATGTTTTCTGTACTGGTATACCACTGTGGTACCCCCATGAATGGCTCATGGTCCAGACAGTGGAATTTTCATTATCTTCTTCAGTCTGCTCCAGGCTCAATCTTCAGTAGTCTTTGAATGCCTGATCTTTGGAGATGAGAAGTAGTTCTGTCTTTCTCAAGCAGAAAACTTCTCCTTCATATCTAATGCAGGATCTAGGACACTGACAGGAATTCTGCCCCAGCTGCAGTTGTAGCAGACTCCTTTGTATTAATAAAATATCCTGATCATAAGTGGACTTCCTGTCCATCTTCCAGGGCTGATGACGTTTGTCATTGTCAGTATAACAGTGTTTCCTGAACTATTAGAAGGAGGAGAGTTTCCTATACTTCTCTTAGGGATAGAGAACTTTCCTGTCAAAGCAGGGTCATTTCCCAAGAGTGAGCAAGTTTCTTATTCTTCAGTGACAGACCTCTGCTGTGTACCAGTCAGAAGGATGTGCTGGGATTTCACATATGTTTTCCAGAAGCAGTCAATTACTGTCTTTATCCAGAACTCAGAAAACAAACAAATTTCTGTGTGCTCAAACTGCCAAGCCCTATTGTACCTGCCTTACAACAAACTCTAATCAGTTCAGAGTGCATATTTCAATTTACAAATCAACTACTACCAGGGGAAAAAATAAGTAAGAGTGATGGCTAGAAAGCCAATAGAGTGATAGCAATAGCAAGAAGAAAATAATTTATTCTAATTTTTTTTTTTACAAGGATTGCATTAAATACATATATCACACCAGGTAGTACTGCTACCTTTGTTGTTGTTTTTTTGTTGTTGTTGTTTGTTTGTTTTTAACAATGTGTTTTTAAAAATTTTATACATTCAATTATTCTATATCATTACAGTATGCAAAAAATAATTTATTCTATACTGTCTCTGTCTACCTTCTGTCCTAAAAGCTTGACAAACTGTTGGACCTAAGGATACACTCTGGCCAATGCCACCATAACATTACCTCAGATTGTTTCATCTTTTCTTGTAGTGAAGTGCTAGGTTCAACCTGTCTTTGATTGTGTTTGATATTCATGGGACCTAAGGCACTCCCCACTGGACATATATGACTTTTATATAGCCACTAAAGTTCTATATTCTTCAGCAGGCTGTCCTTAGAGGCTGAATAACAAATACTGGAAGTTAACTCTTCCTAGGGAGACTTTGAACAATGAGAGACAGAATGCTAGATAAGTTAATAAATTGCTCTCTCTTGTTTTCTTGAAGATACACTGAACTCAAATAAAATTCTTCTCAAGCATTTTCTTGTTTTTAGGTGACAGGTTGTGAGGCTGTTTCTTGAGAAATTGTATTCAGATTAGTAACTCATTTCCTTGTATTTTATTTTATTTTTGTTTCCTTTATTATTGTTTTCTTTTGGAATGTATCCCCTAATAAGGTTTAGCACATAATGCTGGTTTTAGGTTCTGTTTTCTAGAGATCTGAGGCCAAGATATAGGACCTAATAAAGTCATAGGAAAAGGACAAGAGTATGAGGTCAATGAAGCCGATAAGAAGAGTAATTTTAGGGAGAAGTGGTCAACTAAATCACACTTAGCTGGTAAAAATTTGAAATAATATAAGGTATAACCATTACATTTTCAATGTGAAAGTCACTTATGACCTTGATAAGAGCTAATTCATTTCAGAAATATTAAAATTATTTATGACTATAAAATAAGTTCAACCATTACTATAGCCTTCTCTGTATAGTAGGTAGTTTTGATTTTCATTCCGTTCCATTCATATACAAGAGATTAAGCTGCTAGAGTGCCTTCTTGTTAAATGATCCCTTTACTGTTAAATGTGCTTACCTTCTAAGTGAACAACGATGCCTCACTGAGTTTTATTTTTTTGGCGAAAGACAAGTTGTAGCACTAGGTATACCTAATTCCTTAGGTGTACCCAAGAAATGTTGCCTTAACTTGCTTTAAAGTTATTTCTACAACATTAAAAACTGTATTACATGGACAGTTTAGTTAAATAGACCTCTCCTCCAAAAATTCAGTTGTCAACTAGATCAATTACAGAGCCAAATTAAAAGTTTATGCATTATCTAATGGATATTATGAAACTAATTGGTGATTGCAGGAATATATTTTTTCTATAGATGACAGAGTAGCCTGTATCTATCTTTTCTATAATTTTGTATCCAACTAATGTAAGAAAGAGGTATATTTTCAGTTATCTTTGTTTCTTTTCACTTAAACAGCACAACATTGTCATTGGAGTTACCATTGTAACTAGAACAGTGATCTTGAGATTTGTTTGGAATGTTCTAGTTCTCTTTCCAGGTGTATAGCAGAATCACACTTAAATGATGCTTTGACATTGGTCACAGTTGCTCTAGCAAATGTTACTTCCTCTAACCAATGAAATGGGGAATAAGGTGATATGAAATGCTCCCTTACTCTTCTTCATAGTGATGGGCAGTACATGCCACTGTGCCCATTTCATGAGCCTGAGTTACAGGAGGACAGAGTAGAGTGAAGTCAGCAGGTGGCACAATAGACGCTTTCTGTCTGTCTCTGTCTGTCTGGTGAGCGCACGTGCTCTATAGCAAAAACCTCTCAAAAAAAAAAGTGCAAACAGACTTATAAGAGTGCATTTGAATATGTGGTGATTTCTCGCTTTCTGTCTCTATGTCTCTGTCTGTCTGGTGAGCGCACGTGCTCTATAGCAAAAACCTCTCAAAAAAAAAAGTGCAAACAGACTTATAAGAGTGCATTTGAATATGTGGTGATTTCTCGCTTTCTGTCTCTATGTCTCTGTCTGTCTGGTGAGCGCACGTGCTCTATAGCAAAAACCTCTCAAAAAAAAAGTGCAAACAGACTTATAAGAGTGCATTTGAATATGTGGTGATTTCTCGCTTTCTGTCTCTATGTCTCTGTCTGTCTGGTGAGCGCACGTGCTCTATAGCAAAAACCTCTCAAAAAAAAAGTGCAAACAGACTTATAAGAGTGCATTTGAATATGTGGTGATTTCTCGCTTTCTGTCTCTATGTCTCTGTCTGTCTGGTGAGCGCACGTGCTCTATAGCAAAAACCTCTCAAAAAAAAAGTGCAAACAGACTTATAAGAGTGCATTTGAATATGTGGTGATTTCTCGCTTTCTGTCTCTATGTCTCTGTCTGTCTGGTGAGCGCACGTGCTCTATAGCAAAAACCTCTCAAAAAAAAAGTGCAAACAGACTTATAAGAGTGCATTTGAATATGTGGTGATTTCTCGCTTTCTGTCTCTATGTCTCTGTCTGTCTGGTGAGCGCACGTGCTCTATAGCAAAAACCTCTCAAAAAAAAAGTGCAAACAGACTTATAAGAGTGCATGTAAATATGTGGTGTAGACTTTTTGAACTATGTATCACAGCAGAATAAAAAGGGTCATTAATAATAAAATACATATCCAAAAAATAGAACTAGTGAGACTATTACAGATGAATATATCTATATCTTTGATTTGATTACTACACACTGTAAGTTTGTTTTGAAAAATCAAACAGTATCTCCAAACATGTACATTGAGCATACATAAACTAGAAATCAGGATAATTAAAAAATGACTGCTCTTTATTGGGAATAATTACAATGCTCCACCCACACAGTTAAGAGTATTTTAATGAATTCCTTGGAAAATAACTGGCCTCTGGGAACACTGGTTTCTCATAAATTGCTTCTTTTGTCAACTTCCCACAGTCCACCATAAAATAGCCATTTGCTTACTGCAATATAGATGACAACTGTCAGAAGAGATACCCTGGGGTCTGCTCAAAATACCCAATTAATATAACCTCCTAAAAGTTTACCTGTTTGGGTTAGCCTGTAACCTAATGACTAAGGGACCCTGATCCCACATGACTGAACATGGTTTGAAACCCAGACTTCACAGCTTGACAAATTGAGCGGGTATATGTACCCACAGGCCCCAAATCCTAATAGGATGAAGCTTTGTTGGAGAAGCAATTGCAGTGACTACGCTCCATAGAAGGGTGCTTTCTCCTTCTCTCTTTCACCCTGTCTCTCTCTTGCTTACGTGCCCTCTAGTAATTAAAAAAAAAACCAAATCTATCTGCCTTTGGGATCCCAAGTTTCCTTTTATCACCCCCAGGAAAATACAGCATCATGGTTTTGTATTCTTGGACAAAGAACAGTAGAAGAGTTTATTGTATCTTTGTTTTTGTTCTATAAAGAATTCTAAATTATAGCTATATAGTAAGATTGTACTCTGTGTATTAACCCTTAATAGCTAGAGTTATATCATAAAATATTATTATTTATTTCAAAATATAATCATTACAGGATGAGGGGTAGCCAGTATCATAAGGTAACTGGATCCCACATGGTTGACTCTGGAGTTTGAGTCTCAGAGGAGAGGATTCAAAAACATGATGGGCACATGTGTGTGCATGCCCAAAATCTTCAGTGGAGAATGGGCATGGGATTGCAATGTGGCTGTTACCCCTGGGGAAAGTGATTTCTCACTTCTTCTCTGTCTCTGTTGAAGACAGCTGCCCTATGGCAGAACAAACAAACAAACAAACTCATTATGTTTAGCCCTTATAAAAAATGAACAATTATTTTTCCTTACTGCAAAATGAATTTTACTGATATTCTAATTATGCACATTACCTATTTTTATAAATAACATTCAGAAAAATATAGCAAATAAAGTGAAATCCTACCACTTAGGCATACAATCTATTAATATTTTAATGCATTCTCTATCATATTTATAAATATATATATTTTTATAAACTTATTTTTACATACCCACACACAAATCGATGGGTAGATACAGGTTTTTTGTTGTTTTATTAAAAGGTAGCTATTTTTGGCAATGATTAAGACATTATCTACGGTCATGATTTTGGCTGCTTTTGGACAGAACAATTCAGTATTAGCATTGACGATGTATACCAGAAATGACATCTTCAGCAAATTCTTTTTACCATGTGGCTTACCGTTAGTAAGCCTCTCTTAGTTCTTGCCTCCTTTCTCTGACTAATGTGTTAGCCTCCCAAGGAACTCTGTAAACCTTAAGATGTCTTCCCAGTAATGACATATATATTTTTTTCTTCTTATGGTAACCAACTTGAATTTTTTATGTAACTAAAAAATTTTATTTATAATCAACCAATATCTACATTAATCATTTTATTAGAAGTCCTATATTTGCTTCTTATTCTGGCTTCTTGCTATTTACTTAGAAAATGGGAAAATATGGAAAGATCCCTCTGTCTCACACACATTCCACTTCTCTCCAGTTACTTGTGTTTGCTACCACTGATGCAGCACATAGCAGTACCCCCCAAATCGATTTCATGTTCAACTTCTATGAAGTAATGCTATCTTTTTATTCTTTAGAATATCTAAACCACATAACATTTCCTATTATTAAAAAGACAAACAAGAAGAAAACTCATACATCTATGATAGATGAGGCACTATTCAAGATATTTTTTATAATGTTCTAATAACCTTATGTGATAGAAATCATGTTGCCCATTTTATGTACAAGAATATAGAGCAAGAGAAAATGATTTGTTGAGAACCACAGATAAGTGACAAAGCCAGAATGCAACCTAGAATCTTCTGACCCTAATTTGATATCATTTAGAGAATATTATCCTTTCATTCTCTTCAACTTGCAAATATATCTAATGGCCTATTGCCTTACAACTGTACAAGTCAAAGTGAAAGAGAGAATATGTAAAAATATGATAAATGGAAATCTTGTAACTCTTCCAATTTCCTGTTAATAATCAGTAGAAAGGACTAAATCTTACCTTGGGGCTCACTTCTATGCCTTCAAGGATCAAGGAATCTCATACCAGAGTTAATGAGAATCAAATCTGCCTAGAGGATTGCATTTTTGAAAAAAATTTACTAATCTTAGGACAGTGATATGAGAACACTAAGTCAAGTGGGGAACCCCTTCAAGTGCGAAGACCTGTGTGACTGCACAAAGTTGTACCCCCATGAAGTTGGCCCTGAATTATACATTTGCTTACAAATATACACACTGGGTTGGTGATTGTATAAATGAAAAATATCATAGATTGATCATTATTAAACTTCAATGATAGGATGGGAGTCATTGAGCACTATTCTTTATATATAGTTGGAATTTTCTATAGCAGAAAAGAAAAACTTATGAAAATATTGAACCAAGAAACACTCAGGTAGGTAGAGAACTATACTAATGTGTACATAAATGAAACAAAAAATAAATAACAGAATATTATAAATGTAAAGAATAGATGAAAAGTCCTGATAATACAAATTCATTACTTTCAGAGGAATGGAACAATACAAAATATATTTAATAATATTGTAGAAGAAAGCTCGTCTTAAATTTTCTGGAAGTAGAAATATTCAAAACTGTGGATCAAAAGAATACTCACTGTATGAAGACAAAAAGACACAAAATAATCAGTATCTGGTTATAAAAGGGTGATATTGTTGGATTATAGTAAGGAAAAATTCATATGAAAAGTCAAGCAGAAAAATTACCAAAGCAATCTATAAATGGCATAAAATGCAGACTGCCCTCAGATTTTCCCTTAATAAGATTTTATGAAAGGAGATTATAAAATAGGTATAAAGTCAGGATGAAAAAGAATATGCCCCAAGAATTTCTTTCAAGTATAAAGATAGCAAACAGGTATTTAGACTTTTAATAATCCAAGGAATATAGCAAATTTAAACCTTGAGAACAAATGAGAAAACTTTTCTTGATCATGAAATTTAGACAATCAAAGCAGAGAACTTAGGAATAGAAAAACTATAGTAAAAGCTCTGGTTGTTAGTACTGAATATTAAAATATAAGACTTTGAAAAACCCAAAACTCTCTATACATAATAATTATTTTTAAATTAGAAAACTAAAATCTATTTTTAAATAAACAATGAATATTTATCATCAGGAGAGTTGGACAAAAGTGCTTTTAACCTGATATTTCTCAGAAAGAGTTAATAGCCAACATCTAAAACTACAATTAGTCACAGAATTTTTAAAACTCTACTAATTTATTCATGTTTTTAGGTAAGGGGGATTTTTTGTAAAGTAATATATTTTTTTTCTTGAGGAACCATTTATCTAAACTCAACAATTCCTTCAGTTTTCTATCTATTTTTGTTACTTCTAACATTCAAATGCAATTTTATTTTGCATTCCATTTAAGAACAACGATTCCTTTCCAGCCTTTCATCTCTCTCCTTTACTGTCATTGTAGAACCTTCTGTCTGCATATATTTGAAGAGTCAATTGGGATGACACACACCATATATTGTCAAAGACTAATTCTAGGAGATGAGACACCCAGTGGTTTTACTAGTTAGGTTTTAGTATCTTTGTTTCTTTTAGGATATTTATCTATTTAAGTATTTTCTTAAAAATTAAAATTCAGCCCTTTAAAATATCATTTCTGACTGCATAATAATATATATTTTGATTCATTTATTGCTTTTAGTTTGAGTTAGTTTGTATAAAATACAAATGAGTACAATTAAAATTTAAGTTGTATTTGATATGTTAGCTAAAGTTTTTTATTTTTTAATTTTTTAAAATTTCATTTCTTAATTGTGTATAACTGACATTTTTTTCTCTGCTGTTAGGCCTTGCTGCACAAACTTCTTGTGGAAAGATAAATTTCTAGCTCCATCTTTCAGTTAATTTCCACATATACTCTCTTTAAAATGGGTTTCCTATCCTTCATGAGCAAACTATTGTACTATAAACTGAGAATGGTCTGATTGCCATTTGAGTCTTTATTTTCACT
>NW_006159654.1:427471-440015 GCF_000334495.1 Tupaia belangeri chinensis | reverse complement strand
TTTCCTAGCTACAAAACTGAACCTAGGTTGCCAGTCGTTCATTGGGATCTGCTGCTTTTCCTAACTCTGAAAAACATCTTTACCCCTAAAATGTACACATTAGCCCATCCTTTATTCATAATAAAAAAATAATTTGATATCACCACAGAGTTTTAGAGACATTACAGCTATTTTACCAAATATACTTGTAAGGAGATACAATATAATCTTAAATTATTTATAAGCATTAACAATCTTAAGGATATCTCCTCATAAAACATTATCATTAGATGTATTATTTAAACATAGCTCTGTTTCTGTGACTCAGTTAATAGAGCACTTAACTGTAGTTCTGGAAACCACATGGCCAACCTCAGGTTTGGATTCCCAGCCCAGTTGTCCAGAACCATGCTATGCACATGCTCATTTGCCCAAGATCCTGATGAACTGCAGGGCTGAGGGGATGGGAATCAGACCCTGATGGGGTTTTTCCTTTCTCATACACACACGCAAACACACACACACACACCTATGCACATGCTTCCATGAACGCACACACACTTGCATGTGCATGTACTATCATGAATTTTTAAAAAAACTGTCTAAATCTGCTTTATTTCCCACACAGAACTCACATGTTATCATCTATCTCTATATTTTCAATTCCTATGAAGTACATTCCATTCAAAATTTTTAAATAACATCAGAGTTGTAACAAATGCAACAGAGCAAAAACAGCAAAAGTTTTAAAACAGAAAGCAAACATTTGTGACTCTTCTGTCCAACAGAGAGTCACCTGAAGTGCACACAGAAGTACTCCCCGAGACAAAGGGATCTGAGTCAAGATGGAAGATCATACCAGGAACACCCCTATTAAGCCTCTCTGGCCCTCCATATTTATTCGGGCAAAAAGAGGAAGGAAAGTTAATTTTAGAGAAAATTGCCTCTTAAAGGGTTAGAAAGATAAGGGTAATTCCTGGAACAGGGTGGTTTCAGTGTCTATAAGGAGGGTACAACTCAATGACTCCAGAGGCTGGACAGAACACCTTGTAATCTGGAGAATGCATTTATCAGATCACACACCCATCTAATGACTTCTGTCATTTCCTTTTTTTTATTTTTAAAATAATTATTTAATTTTATTTATTCATCCATTTATTTTAATTTAACTAGAGAGAGAGGTAGAAAAAGAAAGAGGGAAAGTGAGAAAGCAAGCCACCAGGTCCAGGACTCAAACCATGGTCGGCCATGTAGGAGTGTCCAGTACCTTTAACACCATGCCAACTGCTGGTCTCCCTTCTGTCATTTTCGATCAGGAAGGCAAGAGGTCGGTCATTTTCACCAAGCACATCTTCAAGCTAATCAGCCTCCTGTTGTTTTCCAGCAGGAAAACAAGAGGTTAGGCATTTTTGCCATTTTCTGTTCAGTCATTCATTCAGAGTTCATAAATCCAAGGTGTTCTAGAAGCATGGCACTTCTGCTGTTTCCTAACAAGCATTGAATGCAGACTTTACCATTTCTTAGTTTGGGAACTTACCTAAATATTTAACTGGAATTTAAATATTCAGTTTTTTTTTAAATTTATTTATTTACATTAATTCACTATACATCATTACAGCATACAAAATCAGATTTCCCATCCAGAATACACTGTATATTGGCTCAATCAAGCACATCAAAATACATGTTATCAACAAATAATTTTCCATTTCTTATTTCCTGTATATTTGTCTTTTTTTCTTTTTTTTTTTTTTTTGTACAACTTATCCTTGATTCCCTATCTCTCACCCTCTGCCGGGTCCCACTCTCCTCCTCCTATACTGTCTCTGGTATCCGTGGTTGCTTTCTATGCCTTTTCCCCCCATTTAATTGATTTGCTAATGAACTTAATTAGTCTAAATATTTCCAATAGCAAGTGCAGCTGATATATACATATACATGAACACAAGTCTGACTTTAGGCATAAACCTCAGTGGGTAGAGTGTACATACTCTAAAGTATCACCTAGCTTAATGATGAGTAAAATTGGTTGGAGGAAGAGAGACGCCATCATTCGAATTAGCCTCAAGCCTGTCAACATCCTGCTCTGGTTCTCCTGACCTGATCGCATGCTGTTCCAATCATCTGCTCCTCATCAGGAATGCAACTACTGGTTCCCTAGCCCCCTTGTTATTCTGGACTCTTGTCTTTTCTGTTTAGCTCATAATTCTTTTTCTGCTCTACCTTACACATCTGGCATTCCTCTACTTTCCAATTCACAGAGACTATTTCTACTGCCTTTACCATTTTTTTTTTGGAGAGTTGTTTTTTTTTTTTTGCTATAGAGCACATGTGCTCGCCAGATAGACGGAGAGACAGAAAGCGGGGAATCACCCCCCAGGGGGGATGGTCACGCCGCAATCCCTTCTCCTCCATTCTCTTGGGATCGTGGGCACGCACGCACACGCACCCGGCGTGAGTTTAAGTCACTGGGTCCGGGACTCAAACCACGGTTGACTACGTGGGAGTCCAGCGACATAGCCATTATGCTAACTGCTGGTTCCTGCCTTTAACATTTTGATGTACTCTAAGGTCATTTCATAATTTGTACTTTTTTGTCATGGTTCATGTTTTCTGTCGCCCCCATTACTTACAGTATCAATGATGGTTAATACAAAAGCCTCTCAGAAGAAAACTAACTTGCAGATATTATTCTATTGTTGTGTTGGAAAAAGTTTGTTCTCCCTTGTATATCTTTTTATACTCCTTTAACCTGCTGTTGATACTTAATATAAATTGTATGTACCTGAAATGTTAAAAATGAATTAAACATATATTAAATCAAAAGAGGCCAGTAGTACGTAGACGAAAGGTACTGCAAAGGCTTTAATGTCCATTAATATTCAGGAGATTAAAATAAGAACTGAGCCAACCTGAGGCCATGTTGCTGATGAGAGACCACCTTGACTCACAAGAGACAAGGGGTGTTGGTGTCAGTGCGAATCTCTTCCCAGTGATTTTCCCAGAGCACTGAACTGAGAAAAATGAAAGGATCCTAATCTATGGGCTCTACCAGAAATGAATTATTCATTTTTAAATGCTGATTAATTTATGGTTATTATAAATCATGGATACATGTCCTCATTGTAACATTTGATTGGTGTGATGATCTGTAAGATGGAGCTCCTCTAAATCATGGGCTTAATAACTGTCCTTGATTAAGTGAAGATTAATTTTTATCAGGTAAAGAAAGTAAATATGATTAGAAGCAAACTCCCAAAACACTAAGCAGGTTTTATTCTTAAAAAGAAACATAAAAGTATTGAGAGCACTGAGACTAGGTATATTCATTCAGACACTGCTACGAATATAAATGCGATGATCCACTTTTTAAAAGTTGTAACAGATGCATGCAACACATTTTATAGATAATTGTAATGGACAGCTTCTTCTACAAAACATAATAATTGGGCCAATTGTTTTGATTAAGACTTAATGTTAGGTTTCAATGCAAAATTGGGTGGGAGAATTCAGATGCAAAAATCTGTGCAGTGTGAATGACTAAAGAAAAAGTATAAGAAAATGGAGGCAGACATTTATTGTGGCTATGAACTGGTTTTCATAGCTAAATATTGACAAAATAACCAAAATGTAAAATAAAATCTAGAGCCAGCTGGTGGCATGGTGGTAAGTTTGCTGGATCCCACATGACCAACTCCGAGGTTTAGGTCTTGGACAAGGTGATTTTGAATACACACCAAGCGTGTGTGTGCGCATGTGCCCAAATTCTAGAGAGAATGGAAGAGAAAAGATTGTGGTGTGGCCATCCTCCCTCAGGTGTTTACTCACATTCTATTCTTTCTCTTTCTCTCTCCAGTAAATGCACTTGCCCTATACCATTTTTTTTAATATCTATTGTTTGTTTGGAACCCTACAATAGATCTTCCCTGAATTAATTTCCTGGGATTACATTTTAAAAATGTACCATTGATGATTTAAAGAACAAAATTATTTTCCCAAAATTCTGTAGCACAGAAGTCTAATATATGGTGCCAGCAGAGAACTGGTTTCTTCTGAGGTCTCTCTCCTTGGCTTATAGAGGTCATCTTTTCCATTAGGGCTCTCTTTAAAAATCCATGTCAAACTAAAGTCATATACTGAGGTACTGAAGTTAGATCTTCAATATATAACTTTTTTTTTTTAAACTTTTGCCATAGGTCATGTGCACTATGCAGAGAGACAAGAAGAAAGGGAAGGTAAGAAAAGGTAAGAAATCACTTCCCACTCCTCTTGGGAGGGATGGCTATGCTGCAATCCCTTCTTCATTCTGCTTTTCGGATTTGGGGCACACGTGCACATACACCCAGTGCATTTTTCAAGCTGTTGGGTCTGGAAGTTGAACTGTGGAGTTGGCCATATCAGATCTAGTGCCTGAACCACCACACCACCTGCTGGCTCATCAACATGTGGATTTTGAGGGAACACAACTGAGTCCACAGTATGCTCTTTACAAAAATCTTTCATGTCTTTCAATATTTTCTTGTCCAATTTGAAAATACCTGAGTTTACTTAGAGGAAAAGAATTATCCTAGGCCCTAAAAATGAGGAACTAAAAAAATAAAATAAAATTGGATTTTGACTTTGGTGAGTTTACTATAGTGTAAGACAAGACAGATATATGAATTAAAAAGTAACATTAATTTAAAAATAGAAGTCTGTAAGAGGCAGATACATATTGAGAAGGTATTTAATTTGAGAATAAGGTTTTATAGAAAGATTTTGCATGTAGGTAATATTATTAGCTTTCCAAGAATTTTTAATATTTTTCTGAGTAGCTAAAAAGAGACTTTTATGACCATGTAAATAAACTTTGCATAAGAAAAAAATTTAAACTAGAAATACAATTCTTAACAAATTATACTATACTTGGTGTAACATGGTGTGCAAAGGGAAGTCCCATAAATGAGCCATCAGAATATGGCTTATCTCACAAGAAAAGGAGTCTCAAAATTATTATGCAGAGTAAAGAAAAGCTAAACAAAACAACAATAAGGATACTTACATCATTATTTCATTTTAAAAAATTCTAGAAGATGCAAATTGATCTACAGGAAAATGTGGAAATTTGGGTGGGGGTCACAAACACATATTCATATTCTTGGTGGTGATGATGGTTTCAAAAGCCTGAGGCAGTAGGATGCCAACAAGGAAATCCTACTTAAAAGAACAAAAGAAAAAAAAAATCCCAGGAGATGTGGCAGATTATACAGCTGGAGTAAATACTAGAAGGGTGATAAAAAGATGCCCCAAATTCTCCCAAATGAAAAATGACTGAATTGCCCTGGAAGATGGTAGAAGGAAAGAAAGAGGCTGAAAGCGGTGGGCGTGTTGAATTATATATAAGTCCCAAAATGCCACTGAAGATTAATTTCCATGAGAATGTTCAAAGGAGACACAGTTCAGCAAAGCCATCAGGAGTGTGCCAGTGAGAAGAGCACAACCTCACTAACAAGTTTCTTGGTGTCTTTACTTGGAAGGCCATGGAAAGCAGAAGTTAGGGATTTAACAGAGTCAGGTTTATTTACATCTATTGGGAGGAAGCAGTCCACCTGTCCTTCCCTCTCCCCAGCCCTGCAAACTTCCATGGTGACCTTTATCTGGCAGGAACTTAGAGACTACAATTACCATTATGACTGGAAAGGTTGCAAATGGAGCCAAGAGAATGTGACCCATAGGGTATTTCTTTCAGGAAAAATAGATAAGCAATGAGAGAGCTATTTAACATCTCTGACAGCAACAATTGGAGAGTCAAGAAGATGAAGGAACAGCAGGTGGAATAGTGGTTAAGGACCTAGACTACCACATGACCAACTGTGGTTCAAGTCCTGGACCTGGTGGCTTGAAAATCATGTTGGGCCCGTGCAATCCTAAAAGGATAATAAAGGAAAAGGGATTATGGTGTGGCCATCTTCCTTGGGGGATGATTTCTCACTTTCCCTCTCTTTCTGGTAAGCACACACGCCTTATGTCATATATTAAAAGGGGAGGTTTAAGGTAAATTTCTCAAATTAAAAATTATAAACCCTTGCTCAGATTATAGACATGAATGAAGTTTAGATCTTCAACCCACTGACAAAGAGAAGAGAGAAGTCTCTGGAAAAACAACCCTGAAACAACAGTACAAGCAGATATTTCAACAATTCCGTAAGTCCTTTTCCAAAGAAATCTATAACCATTTATCTTAGGAGTCTGAACACTGAGGAAAAGGGAATAGTTATATATTCTAAGAACACATGGACACAAATGAGAAATTGATATGTATAACCTAAGACCTAAACTATTATCACAGCCCCTTGTTAGAATTGAGGTTCACAAGAACTTGATGATAGAATACTGGAAAAAAATCAGTCTTGCAATGGCTCTGATTACTCATCCAGCAGTCATATCCCCAGACATCAACTACATATTTGGAAATGATATACTTGGTAACTGGAATAATTGTCACATTATATCTCTGGTCTGTAAAGTAAGAGCTGTTATAATGGGGAAGACCAAAAGGAAAACTGAAACTCCTCCTCTCACCTCACAGCCAAGATAGCAAATCACAAGCAGTATTATATCCTGGTTGGCATATGGAGTAGAGGAGATTAATACCACCATTAAAGATACAGGTGTTGTCCATAATTTATCTCCATCTAATATGTCAGATTAACCCCTGTGATAGCCAAATTGATCCTGAAGAATGACAATAGACTATAACACAAGTGTATTCTCAATCTCAGCTTCAATGTCAGACAGAGTAACTTTGCTTAGAGCTGATTAGTAAACCTTGTGGTCATAGTGAGTAGTCATTGCATTGATGTATTCTTTTTTATTGCAGTTATAAAGAGGACCAGAGCAGTTCACAGTCACCTAACATGGATAACAATATTCATGCATAGTTCTACCTCAGAGTATAAGTTAAGCATTTTTTCTCTGTCATAACATTATGACATTATAAGCCAATGTACTAACACATAGCTGATTACATCTTCAGTTTGCACTCATATACTGTGCAAGGATATTTGGACAGGCTGGGTATTTCAAAGAACCTAAACCTGATCTTACAAGAATGACATAAGCTGTTTAGATAGGGTAAGCAAGAGGAGCAAGTAAGGTAGACTCCTTGGTAAAATATGTGCATCCTAGGGGGCGAGGAGAGAGCCTATAAAGATTCATGGACTAGCCACTTCAGTGAAATAGAAAACAAAACCAAACAAACTCTGGGTATATGATCTACTGGTCTCTAAGTGGGTCTACTGGTCTCTAATTGGGTCTACTGGTCAAGTGCCCACTTGTCAAGACTATGCTGGCATATGTCTTCCAAAGTCAAGAAAAATTATTGCATCTTGCATCTACTACTACAAAGAATAAAACTAAACAAAATTAAACAAAAAGATAGCATCTATTACCCATTAGACTGAAGCACCACATTCCACACTAGAAGATTAATACTTTGGCCATATTCTACTGGAATTATATGGAAAGCTGCCAAATTTTCATGTGGCAAGGAGCAGGAAAGTATTCTGCAAAAAGTTCAAAAGCTGCCAAATTTTCATGTGGCAAGGAGCAGGAAGGTATTCTGCAAAAAGTTCAAGTCAATGTGTATGCATCTCTGGCTTTTGATCCGTGCAACCCACCAGCCTATGTGATAGTGGAGATGCCAGTGGAGAGAAAGAAGAAATATGGCGCTATGCTAAGCTCATATTTTCTGAGGCAGAATATTTGATCACAGGATATCAAATAACCTTATGTATATGCAACTTCCCATTATGATTTAGACTCTGTCAGGTCTATCAAGTCATACAGGTATATGAACCCAGTAACAAGTTGTTGAAATATGAAAATGTTCCATGCAAGCTCAAGCTTGCACAGACAAAAAAGCATAGATAAGCTACACCAGTAGGTTTCTAAGAGCTCTGTGCCAACCACCATCATCACATAAATATCACTGTCTGTGTGTATGGTTAGGTGGGAAGACTCATATGACCAGTGAAAGGTGGAGAAAAGATTTAGTTTGGTTTATAAACAGGTTGAATTAGAACATTGTTACAACCTGGAAAAGGATGACTGCTGCATTACAGCTACACTCAGAGGCAGCCTTAGGACGGAGAAGGAAGCTCTTCTAGCAGGTGTAATTGAAAGCAGTGCATATAGTTATCCTTTTATGTGAAAGGGGAATTGTCCAGGTGACCTCTGAGCAGGGACCAAGGACCTGACCCTGGAAGGAAGACTAGATGCTAAAAATAAGGATGTCTGTGTTAAAATTCTGTTAATAGACAAATGGTAGTTGCTAAAGTTTTTTTTATGTAATGTGTTAATACCCACCAGAAAACATCCATTATGAAAGAATTACTGAGCAACCAAGGAGACAAAATGACTCAGTCAGTGGATGTAAGCTGGCCTTGATCATCACCCACTGCAGAACTGGTACAATGGGCACATGAATAACAAAGACTCTCCTTTCATCTTTATAGCTCTGCAGCAATTTTAGAAACTGGAAATAAAGCCCAAATATTATAACATAAGACACTCTTACTGTTGTTATCACTTAGAAAATTACAAAAGTTTTAGAAATGCTGGACAGGGACAGAAACTAGAGATGAAGGCCAAAACATGTCTGTTGTACTATATCACATCACGTCCTGATGCTGTAGAAGATTATCCTTTCTGTCATTTTGACTCTTCATGTCTGCTGGCCTTTCGGCATCAGGATTCTGAAATGTCTAGACAGTGGCTTACCTAATGGTTTCATAGCACCCCAGCTCTGCCTCTTGTTAAAGGCATCTTTAGTAAACGATATCTCTAAACCCCATTATGAGAGGGGTAACAAATTCCCTAAGAAGATTACTTAACTCCCTAAGAGATTAGTGGTAAGAGATCCACTCCTGCTTTCATCCTCTCCTGTCAAAGTCATTCATTTGCTGTAGAACACCAGGCAATAGTTTTTGGTCACTTGGTATGTTATGAAACCAGTAGGTCAGATGCCACCATATACCTACTGCTATACCGCCATTCTAAAAAGTAGTTTCTAAAGTATGATGTAATGCCATGTGGAATCCCATGCTGGATATAGTAGAACCTTTAAGCTCTTGGATAATGCAACGGATAACGCCCAGTTCCATCATGCCTGGAATCTACCTATTCTAGGCATGAGTTAGAACAGATGCAGTTTCAAATCACTATGAATCTCTTCGCCTTCCAGAGTAGATAGCAGGCAGAACACCCAACCTACATCAAGTAGTTTGTTGATCTTTCAGGGGAGAAAGACCATATTGAGATTGACAGTAGTTTTTGTTGCTGGTAGGTTTGACTCTCAGCAATGGCACTAACTAGGTCATCCTTAGTGAGCAGGAGCTTAGACTGTTAAGCCCATGCTTAATTTTAGCTTCTGTTACTGTGGCTGAGTCATTCTGTCTACATTGTTATTCAGTGCCTCCTCTATGATAAGTGATTTGTGGTAGGCACTGATGTGACAAAGAATGTCATATGTTATATCTATATCCATAAGTCAATCCATATGTCCTTTGCCCTGCTCTCCTTGTTCCCATTCTACCAATATTTCCCTTTCCAAGTTCCTGATCCATCAGTGAAGTTATTGACTACTGTATCTTAGTACATATATATTCTAACCTTATTCTTATGTTATTTCTTTTTAGCATCAAGGGTGAAACTGAGCGCCCACTGGGCACTCGCTTCCATTTGTACCTATATTCTGGGCCAAGCCTGAGTGGGGCTAACATACAACCAGAGTAAGGTTTTATTTGGCACCCATATATTGACCTATGTTGAGAAAGAAGTAGCAGTACAATAGTGGCTGATTACATCACTGTCTGGGAGATTTTCTTATGCAGTTTACTTTTGCTCTTTGGTCTTATTCATGCACAATGCAACGTATATCACTTACATCTTAAATAGATTGCCTATTCCTTATCCAAAATGTTTGGGCATGGAAGCATTTCAAATTTTTTGCTCATACCTTTATACCTTGGAATATTTGCAAATATAAAATATCTTGGGGATGGGATCCAAATCTAAAAATGAAAGTTATTTACATTTCATATATACTTTATACTCATAGCTTGAAGGCAATGTTATATAATATTTTTGTATTACAGGGAGGATTCTTTTTTGTGTATTAATTTTAAAGGCTGGGAGGTGGGTCTCGACAGGGTGCAATCCTCCTGCTTTAGCTTCTCCAAGTTGTTTGGATTACAGGTACAAGACACCACACCTAGCATTTAGGTTGAATCAGTAATCAAACCTGGGCCTCTCATGTTGTCCCAGTATGCAGAGCATGGTGTCTTACAGCACAAACCACTGAAGTTAAGCCTTCTTGCGGAAATTTGACTGTGACCAGTCCCAAAAAGGACTGATTTTTTTTTTTAACTTGTGACATCATATTGGTGTTCGAGAAATTTTGAATTTTGGAGTATTTTGTATTTCACATCATCAGAATAGAAACATTCAACCTATAATGCATTTTAGTTCATTTAATGTGATTTTATGATCTAGTGGGTATGGTAGAACCTAGCTCATGAAGGGGAGTTCTGACTATGTGGTCACGAATATTCTAGAGCCCGGAAATATTACAAGATCCGTTTTTCAAAACGTTTATAAATGTCTATTGCAGGTGACAAGATCTTTTTTTTCTTTTCTTTTCTTTCTTTTTTTTTTTTTTTTTTTGGAGAGGTTTTCACTAGAGGGCGCGTGCGCTCGCCAGACAGACAGAGAGAGACATAGAGACAGAAAGCAAGAAATCACCCCCCCAGGGGGGATGGTCACGCCGCCATCCCCTCTCCTCCATTCTCCTTTCGGGATCCTGGGCATGCACGCATACGCGCCCGGCGTGAGCCTTAAGCCGCCGGGTCCGGGACGCGAACCGCGGTCGACTACGTGGGAGTCCAGCGACATAGACATTACGCTAACTGCTGGTTCCCAGGTGACAAGATCTTGATCCATTATCATAAAAGTCTAGCTTGTAACTCCCTTAAGAGTTTGTCATAAACATCACATGGCATTTTTCTTCCCACAGATTAAACTACTATTTAATCTTCTAGGCCATCTGCCCCCTGAGGAACAACTACTTATATCTCAGTCTAGACCTTCCACAGAGCCTTATCTTATCTTTTTCTGGGCTCCATTTGAAGTTAGTCGCAATTTGAGTCATTCGGCATATGGGTCAGAATAATGTTCTTAAATATAAACTGTGATTCCTCTGAAATCGTAAAAGGTCTACTGGATAGTTTGCTTCCTTCTCAGCAGTGGCAATTTCAAGATGCAATAATATAGCCCTTATTTTCAGAAGATATTCTGGAATACCTCAGAACCTGGGAACTCTGACATCTATACCAGTGTGGAGTTTGTGTCTTACCAAAGACTCCAGTTGACTTGACACTTTGCTTATTGAAATCTGTTAACATGATGTTATTCTTAGCGTGCACCCGTGTACTGTTCTTATAGACATCATTGTCCCCAGAACCCTTGAATTGTATTATGACAGAAGACAAGAGAGTTAACATAGTCTGGGGCAAGACCATTAAAACATATAAACTATTTTTTTTTGGTGTCAAATAATGGCAAATTATTTGTGATTTTCCTTACTAGGAGAGGTGAAAATGAATACATTTACCAGTTTGGTAGCCATATATCATGTATGCAATGGTGTGTTCATCTGCTCTAGCAGATACTACCTTTGCCATACTTACTGTAATAGGGGCTACTGGTTATTTGAGTTTATGGTAATTTTCTGCCATCCTCCAGGTTTTATATGTTTTCTTGGGGGGAAGGGGGTAGATTTTTGCTATAAGGCATGTGCACTCACTAGATTGACAGAAAGAGACAGAGATACAGAAATTGAGAGCTCCCCCCCAGGAGATGGTCATGCCACAGTATCTTCTCCACTCTCTTCTAGGGATTTTGGGTATGAGTACACATGCACCTGGCATGAGGTTCAAGCCTCCAGGTCTGGGACTTGAACTGCAGTCAGCAATCTGGGAGTCCAGTGACCTAACCACTAGCTATCTGCTGGTCCCTTTATATGACTTTTTAATGGAACACCTTGATGGATTTAATGGTATTTATTTGTATTTAATGTTGGCACTAATCCCTGCTGTTTTTATATTTTTTCTTTGTGGATGGAGAGAGGTGGTTTCAAGGACTTTCACACCTGTGATCATTACCTGTGATCGCTCATACCCAGAGACCAAAAAATCAATGTGAAGTTTTGACCATTTATCAAATGCATCCCTTTGAATTATACATTTCGCAATTAAAGAATTGATCACCAGGATTTACCTCTGTGAAATTATTGAACATACTGTGAACCAGAGCTCATCACAGACTCAATTTGTCTCCTAGTATTCACACATGCACTCCAAAGAAGCCCATAAAATGCCATGAATTTTCTGATATCAAGGTGAATTTGGACCCTGTATCCAATAGTCCTTCACATGTTTGAGTATTCTTCACTCCCAGTATGGGAATATCAAAATAAAAGGCCAAACACATTGGAAAAGATTCAAGAGCTCATTTTCGAATTTCCCTA
>NW_006159654.1:401314-427265 GCF_000334495.1 Tupaia belangeri chinensis | reverse complement strand
CTACATGGTTTTCCATGGCCCTTGAGTCTTAGGGCCAGGCCTTTTTTACATTCATTAGGATCTGGGCTTTAAATCTAGCACATATTCAGAAACAGCCAGTGCAATACATTTTTATTTCAGGTGGCTGCCTCTTGATTACCCATCCTTGATTTCTTTTGAACCATATTCTTGTCAGCTAATAATCTATTATATATTGCTCCTGAGGATGCTATTACATTACCCATCACCTTTGATCTCTGCAGGTAATCATGCCCTGCTTGAAACTCTGAACTTTCCTAGCTCATTATAATAATACTGTCCATCTTTTACTTCTGATGGTTAAGCACTTCTACTTGTCTTCTATTATTTCAGAATCAGGTCAATCCCATTGCTATCTCAGTTCTATAATGACATATCCTACTGTCAATTATGGTCTGCAGAGAGCATCCACAACTAATCTTTTCAATGTCCATATTACCAGCACATTCCCTTTGCTTTCATAAATAAAGTATCTTGGGACCAGCAGTTGGCGTAATGACTATGTCACTGGACTCCCATGTAGTTGACCACGGTTCAAGTCCCGCATCTGGTGGCTTAAACTCACGCCAGGCATGTGTACATGCGTGCCCAAAATCCTGAGAGGAGAATGAATGGAGGAGAAGGGATTGTGGCATGGCCATACCCCATGGGGGGGTGATTTCTTGCTTTCTGTCTCTCTGTCTCTCTCTCTGTCTTTCTGGCAAGTGCACGCGCCCTATACCAAAAACCTCCCCCCCAAAAAAATAAGAAAATAAATAAATAAAGTAAATTCTGGGGCCACTTACATAGTATATTTAATGGGGAGCTTTTAACACTATGTAGTAACATACTCTAATGTATCTGCTTCTTTGAGTCTTTCCATTTCTTCTTTAACATCTCTCATAGATTTGGGATTTTTATTTCACATACTTCAGCTGTAACTTTCCCCAGGTTCGTAAGAGCTCTCCTAACCAATTTTGTTTGTTTTGTTTTCAGTATAATCTCCTAGAATCTCTTGCTAGGATGTTCTTAGAGGAGAAGTCTTTCATACTAAAAAACTTTCCTTTGCTAGAGTTTATGTTTGTCTTTCCAATCCCAAATATATTTTAGCTTCTACATGGATAGTTTGCAATATCCCAAAGATCTTTTAGATATAGCTCTTTTTCTCTTAGGAAATTCAGAGCTTAATGGGGTGTATTATTAATATATCAGGGTTTTGTATCTGCCATTGGTATGATAGGTAAGAGGAATGATGTGAGATAATCAGAGAAAGCACTGATGTCTTGAAGGGCAGAGACATCTGCATCGTTTTCAAGGAAGGTGGCTAACTAACCATGCATGGGAAGGAAAACCTACTTTTGCTTTTTTGTGTGTGTGTAATCCCTTAGAATTTCTGATTCCATGCCTTACAATTTTACCCTTTTCCAATAGGGCATTGAGTTTCTTGTAACAGAATGTCAGTGTTGGAATTTCAACATTCTCTGAAGCAATACCAACCCTTACACACACATCCTGTGCTTCATCTGTAGCTTCTTCTGCCCTCTGGCAGTAGCAGATAACATTCTCTTTTATGTTAAGGAGAACCTCTGGCTTTTACATTTTGTAGGAAATTTGTCTTTAATCATCTCATAGTTTCATTATCTTTTTCTCCTTTTAGGTATCTTTTTTCCAATTTTATTTTATAAATTTACATTTAACTGTCACACTTCTTTACAATATGGTCTTTCAAAGCATGCACATGGTGTGCAATAATTGAATAAAGGATATTATCATATACACTGTTTTCAACAAAGAAGCTTACATTTGTATTTTTGTTAAACCCTGTGTTACCTAATTCATTATGAACAACCATAGAGCTTTTATTCTTGATTATTATAATCATCATTTTTCCAGTATTTCCCAAATTCCTGATAAGTCACTTGCACTGAGACATCTACTTTATCAATATGCCTCATAGTTGAACACTAGTAAAATTTTAACAGCACCAACTGCACATACTGAAAGTTATGTGTTCACATGACCAAAGTGATGAGGATGATATACAATGTGGTCTATTTTATTACCAGATCCAAAATTGTATCTCAGGGTTTGCTTTCACAAACCACTTTGCATGCCAGTTGATTCAGTTTATGTCCTCTGATAATAACCCCAAAAGGAGATTCATGTGCAATATTATTGGAAATGATCTCGAGATCACCACCAGGGAATGGAGGGAGAAAGTTGAATTTACAGAAGGGCAGAGTTTAGTATGATCTGAAGCTGGTTTAGCTCTAGAATTGCCTGCAACTGGGCTGTTACCACACTGACCAGTGATGAGACTGGGAGGTATTTTTTTTTTTTATAAGAAAGTTATGCTAAGGCAATGGCAAGTATCAGAGAAAGACAGAGGTGAAAGTTACTGAGCACCAGCATTTGCAGATCATTAATAAGTACTTTAGCCTTCTGGTGAACAGAAGTTTGATGAAGAGCACTGTTTGTAAATATAAACTCTGGAAACAACATACATGTACATCTGCAGTGGGATGGTAAGAGAGTGATAAAAGTGGATCTTTAGATACCAATATTGATGGTTCTGAAAATACAGAAATTGGATACTAACTGCAACATATGGAATAATATGCATGCATAGCATTTACATAAAGCTGCACAGCCTAATTGTCTATATTCTTCACATATGGATCAGTGCTTATGGAAAGAACTAACTAAAATTTAAAAATAAATGTATTTGAAATGTTATACGGGAGAAAAGAGGAAAATTAAACTGGAGAGAGATGCACAGAAACTATAAGTTTTTAAAATATTTTCTTACATTTATATAAAAATATGAGCGTAGGTACTAATAGTATAAAATTTTAAACTTGGGTCTCTTCTTGAGTGCCAGGTAAATGTCCTTCCCACAATGATATGTAGCAGCCTCCTAAAACATTTTTTTAAGCACTGTGTTGTATTACAAAGCAATCCATTTAGATTTTCTGTTCATTCCACTGCTTCCCACTGAATTCATATTTTACCATGTTTTTAAAAATGATTTAATAGCATCTCATACTTATTAGCGATCTGCTCCAATCCATCTTCATATTATTAGAAAACAATACTATTCCCAATCACACCACTAGTAATATTACTACCCTGTTCAAATCTATCATTTGCTTCTTATTACTTACTAAATTATAATACAAATCTACAGAGACATAAAGCAGAAGATAAGAACAATTCAGGGTATAAGCATCTAAGTAAAAAAGAGTAGTGAAAACAAAATAGAGGAAAATTTTCAAACAGCATCTTTAATCTTAAATTATGCCTACTTCTTTTATTTATTTACTTTTTACTTAAAAATCCCCTCCAAGTATGAAGTGATAGCATTCATGTATTTTGCCATTAGAAAAAACATATGTCCTACTTTGCTTGTGATGATCTTAGTTGACCTGGTTATCCTAGCATAATTATTAATTGTACTTCTTTTTACTTTCAAAAACTGTCCCAGTTTGGACCAAAATTTACATATTCATTGTATACCAAGTCTTGTTTTTTTGTTGTTGTTGTTGTTTGTTTTCAAGTCAGATAACTATGGAGTATTCAATTAGATGAAACTATTATAGTTGAGCCTTGAATACACCCATTCCCAGTAAAATGTATTGTGAAATATTATGCCAACACTCTCCATGCATTCAGAGGGGGAAAAAAAAGAAAGCTACTTCGCAAAGCAGTGAGAATAATACAGGGGTCCAAATCAACTCAGTAACATTGAAATGGTGCAAGATAGTCACAATTCACATGAAAATGTGTTTTGAACTTAGAATTATGATTCAATAATCACATGAAAGAACAGAATAAAAATACTTTCAGATGTGTAAGAAGACAAAGGTTATCTTGTATATACTCTATTTTTGGAAGACTATTTAAAGATGTTTTCAAAAAAACTGAATATATCAAGTGTGGTACATAAAATCTCAGAACTGTCAATCCACAAAGATAGAGACAGAAGTTCTCAGATGTCGCCCTGGAGGACAGGAGTAGAGATCAAGCATCGGAGTTTGGGCTAATGGGACAAAAATGTTGAAAGGCTTCAGTATTACACAAGGGATTCAGTAGAACAGAAAGCAAGATGGAGCGTTCAGAAAACCATAGGAACAAGCTTTATCTTAGTCAATGTCATGAGGAGCAAGAGCCAAAAATACAAATATGTGGTTTGAAGTTTTAGTGATGATCAGTGGAAGAACTGAGAATGTCATTATTATTTTGAGAAAAAGGGGAAGGAAAAGAGAAATGCAGGAATGTGAAACTGAGGTAAATCTCACCTATGAAAAAATAAGATGACAGATCATATCAAAAGTATATAAATAAAAATATACTAGCATGAATGTATGATTCACAGATATAAAGACTGGAACAACTAAACAAGGCACAGAATAAGACTGTTGGCTCTGGAAAAGGGCCTTAAAGGTGATTACGTGGAGTAGCTGTAGGCATGGTAATTAAGGCAGCCATCATAGATGGCCAACTACATGGTTCAGGTTCTGGACTGGCAACTTGAAAATCATGCCACACATGGGCATGTGTGCCCAAAAGCCGCAAAGGAAGAAGAAATGGAGGAGAAGGATTGGTAGCATGACCATCTCTCAAAGAGGAGAAGGATGCCTCCTCATTTTCCCTCTCCCGCTGTCTGGTGAGCACACTTGCCCTCTGGCAAATTGAAGAACAATAACAATAAAAGGGTAATAAGATTTGGGGAAAAATTCATTTATTTTGGAGTTTTCCGAGTAATAAACATATATTTCAGCTAACTAGACAATAAAAGAGGAAACAAAACTATGCATAGTGACGGTGACTATTTAATACCACCAATGCTAACCCATAATATACTTGATGTTCTGATTTTTGTTATCTCAACATGCAATTATATGCATAAGAAATATCTAGTCTTAGCAGAGGAAAAACATTAGACTGATATTCATTCTCAGGACCAGCAGTTAGTGTAATGGCTATGTCGCTAGACTCCCACGTAGTCCACCGTGGTTCGTGTCCCGGACCCGGTGGCTTAAAACTCACGCTGGGAGCATGTGCGAGCGTGCCCAAGATCCTGAGAGGAGAATGGAGGAGAAGGGATTGTGGCATGGCCATCCCCCCTGGGGGGTGATTTCTGGCTTTCTGTCTCTCTGTCTTTCTCTGTCTGTCTGGCGAGCACCCTATAGCGCCCTATAGCGAAAACCTCTCAAAAAAAAAAAAAAGATATTCATTCTCACATGCATTCATTTATTTGTCAAATATACATGAAACAATTCCTGTATGTTAAGTATTCTGAGAATTAAGGGTAAAACAAAGCAAAACCATTTTTTTCTCATTTTAAATATCTTATACTCATGAGGGTAGCAGCCTGATAAAGAGATAATAGCATGATGAATGTTATTAGCATATTTATCAGGGATACAAAAAATTAAAAATATCAAAAACATCTATGAAAGTAGCAATTACATTGACTTGAATATCACAACGGTATTAGAAAATTAATATATTCATTTCCCTAACTGTGCTAGAATACAACATTTTGCACATAAGCACAAAGTTACTTCAAAAAAATCTTATGGGAAAATGGAATTAAAGTACAAGTTTATTTTGTTGCAAAACGCAAATAATGGAAATCCATGCAAAGGTTTTTATTTATTTTTTTGAATAAGCATTTTCTATAAACTTGTTGAAGACTCCTCCTATATGTGTTTTTTACTCAGTGCTATTGAGAGTAAGACCAACTTTGTCCTGTTAAATTTAATTAAATTGGTCTGAAACGGCTGGTGTAGTTGAGTGATAATATTTGACCCTGGAATGGCCTTTTAACACCATGGTTAAGTGCAATGCACCTGGACCCAGATCCCACATGGCTTACTGTGGTTCAAGTCCTGACCCTGAGTGCTTGATGAAATGCCAAAAGTGGGTGCATTCATGCCTAGAATCCTGATGGGGTGGGGAAAGGAAAGTGGAAGAATTGCAGCAGCATGACCATGATCCACTAGAGGGTGCTTGCTCACTTGTTTGCTCTCTCTCTGGTGAGTTTACACACCCTCTGACATTGAAAGAAAAAAAATAAAAATAACTCAAAGCAATCTCCATATACACAAAAATAATGTGCAAGGAAATTGCAACCTAAGGCAAGAGTATACCAAGCAACTGGTAACCAAGCAATAGGGCCTTAGCCGATCACCTCAATCTACCCTTTATCCAGAGGATAAGAGCTGCCAAACATGACCACATAATACAAATGCCAACTCCAATCAACTCGGTTCTTTTTGTATATAACCTTTTGTCTGGCTATAAATAGTCAATGTGATGGGGTGGAACATTTTGAATCATATTCTGTCTTCTACCTGACTCTAGAATCAAAAGTAAGCTGAAGATCCGTAAAACTAAATTCTTTGCAATTTTTTGTTTTTGTTTTTGGCAACCATGAAGAGGCTCAACATGACCACTGGACACTCCCAGAACCACTTGAGAAATATGGAAAAGAAGGTGACATTTACCTCCTTTTTTTTAAAAATTTTTTTTTTTTTCTTTTTTTTTTTTTTTTTTTGAGAGGTTTTTGCTATAGGGTGCGTATGCTCGCCAGACAGGCAGAGAGAGACAGAGAGATAGAAAGTAAGAAATCACCCCCCCAGGTGGGATGGCCACGCCGCAATATCTTCTCCTCCATTCTCCTCTTGGGATCTTGGGCATGCATGCACACGTGCCGGTGTGAGTTTTAAGCCACCAGGTCCAGGACACGAACCGCGGTCAACTACATGGGAGTCCAGTGACATAGCTATTACACTACCTGCTGGTCCCACGTTTACCCCCTTTAAAGTCTTCTTTCTCACTGAACCATGAGTGTTGGAAGTCCCTCTTAAGCTAGACTGCTTTTCATATTGGGCACCAAATACTGTTTTTGGCTTTTAAATTCAAAGTTAGAGGCTATGAGAAGGCATTTGACTTTTGGGTGGATACCAAAGTTTAATTCAAGCTGTGAGAGTGTATATAACCTTTGGAAGTTGTAATAGAAACAGGATTGAGTCCTGGAGAGTGTCTTAATTTCAGATAGAACTGGACTGGGTTCACTACCTGTGTAAGACTACCCTTGGCAAAGGGAACCTAGGGTTACGGTAGCCTCAGTTGGGAAAGCATCTTTTGAAAAAGAATTGCTTATTTGTGAGGAATTTTCATTTGTGAGGAATTTTTTTTAAAGCCAATATCAAAAACCTTACCAAAAAAAAAAAAGAAATATTAATTGGTAGCTGGAGGCATCTGAAAGATTAAATACATCAAAACTTCCATCCTTAAAAGATGCTTTACAAAAATCAAATAAAAGTTTAAGCAACAAACTAAGGACATTACCAAACAAAACCATACTCTGACTGAATTAATCCTGACTACTTTTCTCTATCCATCTTTATCTTTAATCTATGAGTTTATTAACTTTTTTGCATAATTAGTTTTTCTTTTTTGCTAAAAGAGCTAGAAAAATTGCAGAAAACTTTCTAAATTCAATTTCTAATTCTTACAGTTTTTCTGCTCTCAGCTCCCCAAAAGAGATTAATAGATATTTTATATAATCTGACAGAAAAAGAAGGATGAACCAGTTTAAGATTATAGGATTTGTTTAATAACATTGTGAAATATTCTTAGTTCAAAATGCAACAAAGATTAATTCCTGCAGGACTGAAACAGTATCATTTTATAGCCTGCAATTAAACTTAGTAGCTAAGGCACAACCCATTGTAGTTTTTGTTTTTTTGTTTGTTTATTTTCAGAATAGTAACAGCATAAAATTTGGTAGAAGCCAAATCTAAGTCTTAGAAAATGAACTTTTCCAGGCTAGCAGATGCCATAGTGGTTAAGTACTAAACTCCCACATGGTCAACTGTGGTTCAAGATCCAGTCCAGAGGGTATGGAAATTCACATGGTGTGTGTGTGTGTGTGTGTGTGTGTGTGTGTGTGTCCAAAATCCTGAGAGGAGAAAGGAAGAGAAGGGATTGTACCATGGCCATCCCTCCAAGGGGTGACTTCTCACTCTCTTTCTCCATCTGTCTCTGTCTCTGATGAGCAAATGTTCTCTATAGTAAAATTCTCTCCAAAAAGAAAAGAAAAGGAAATGAACTTTTCATGTCTGATCCACATGTTGTGGAAAGTCTATTAACTTTCAGTCAAACTCGGCATCTTTCAATAAGTAGACTGACATATTATGGAATTCTCCACCTAAAACACTACAGTGTACCTTATACTGCTGCCCTCTACCCCCCCCACACACACCATTACTGGGATGATATAGAAGACTGCAATTGTGTAGATATGGTATCAGAATAACTGACCTAAAAAAAATATATACAGAAAAAAAAAAAGAATTACTGACCTCTTCATTTACAAAATCCTGTTAAGTAATATTTTCTGGTGCAGGACAAAAACTTAAAATGGAAATATAATGCAGGTTATGCTGCTTCAAACAAGTCTGCATGTCAAAACTTTCCTTTGTGTAAAGTGTTTAGTCCCTAACCATCCTGTCTTAACTGGGTTAACTCACAACTTTCCTTTCTTGGTTTAGGCAAATGATGGTATTTAGGCCTTAAGTCTCAGTTTTAGCTTTTTAAGATCTATTTATCTACATATTTACATATGTCCTTATGGATGATACATATGTGTGGTAATTTTTCTATTTCTTTATGAGATTAGGAAATTAAGTAAAAAAGAGCTATTTAATTGACTTTTAGAAATAAAAATAAGCTCTGGGACCAGCAGGTGGCATGGTGATTAAGGTGCTGGACTCCCACATGGCCAACCACAGTTCAAGTCCCCAACTGAGTAGCCTGTAACTCATGCCAGATGCACGCATGTGTATGCCCAAAATCTTATGGGGAGAATGGAGGGGAAGGGATCTGTGTCTCTCAGGCAAGCACATGCACCCTAAGGCAGAAACCATTACAAAAATAAGGAAGAAGAAAAAAAAAAGAGGCTTTCAGTAAATAAAATGATCTGTTCATTCAACATGAAGCCAAGTATACTCGGTTGGTATGTTCCAGAGTATAGTACTATCAGGGGCTCCACATTGGTCTCTTCATTTGGAAAACACTATATGCTGTTTCTTCTACAAGGGCGTATCAAAGGCCTGACTATGCTTACAAACATTTCAGTAATAACATGATCCTCACTGTATCTTCTGAGAACTAAAACTGAAGTTCAAGTGACAGTTCAGCTACCGCTGCAGCATGAAAAAAACAAGATCTTTTTCTGGTAACCCTTTGAAGGCAACAGCCAGACAGGTTCCCCAATAGATGTAGAAGAGCAATGCAATATGTAGGATGAAATCTAAAAAGGGGCTCAGCCTCAGTGGCCTGGGTGGTAGTGTAATAATCTGCAGTGCTGAAAATCAGATGGCCAAACACAGATTGGAATCCTAACTCAACCTGAAAACACACCAGGTGCACACACACGTACATAAGATCCTAATGAACTAGAGGGCTGTGGAAGGGCTTGCAGTGTGATGACACCTGTTCATGATTCTTTTTCTGTCACATATGCACCCATTCTCTTAAAAATAAAAGGTTATATGCGTATACCTAGCAAATAATGTAGCTATTCCTTAGAAGAAACACATCTTTCACTTCTGACAGGATAAACTGGCATTGGACTTCCAGAAAGCTCAGAGACAGCAAACCTGTGAATATTTCTAGAGTCCCTTTCCTACTCTCTGGAACTTACATGTGTTACCAAGGTATGGCAAATATCAACCACTTCCTGGAACACTGAAGCCTCTAAGTAAGTTGTTATCATGTACTGCAAAATATAATGATTGGTCAAATTTCTTTGTGAGTAAATTATTAAAGAGGTATGAATTTAGCATATCCTTAGAAACTACACTAAAGCTTATAACATCTATTGCCTATTATAGTAATTTTAATAAGATTTCCTCCAATGATTAAGTGCTGCCACTGGGTTCTGCCATTTCTGAATGTCAACTCTTCCAATTTTTATTATAGTAGTTCTCACACATTCCCTTTCACAAAAATTCCAAGACTTTGGCCTTTGTCATAAGACTCCTTTTGGCCACTGAGATATTAGCATATATAACACACAATGGCTTGAAAAATCTCTTGTGCTTTAGAACTTGCCCTCTTGTTCCTGGAAATTCTTCCATGACCATGTGAGTAAGTCAGGTTGGGCTTCTGAAAAGATGCTGTCACTTCCAACCACCCTATCACCATGATAGAAAAACAAACACATGAATAGCCTAACCAACAACCTGTGGAAGAGAGGAGGTATCTCAACTGAACTCAGTCCAAAGTGTGAACCCTCAGAATTATAATGAATTAAATGGTTATTTTTAGGTCCTTGAATTTGGGCATAGTTTTAAGTCAAAAACAGATGATCAATTAAGCAGTTGGTGGTAAGAATTGGGGACTATCACACATAGGATATTGTCTTTGGAACAAAATTGGAGATAGAAATGGGGAAGACACAAAGAAATACTGGGTTGTTGGAAAAGCCATGACACATTTTTGCATAGAGAAACAGAAAAAAAAAATAGGTCATGACTTTTCCAACAACAGTTAGTGGATATTGTAAAATCCATGAGCATTTCCTATGTTCTATATTGACACAATAACCTATTAACAACTGAAATCTAAAAAAATTCTTCAATGATTCATAATCTAAATATATTACTCTATAAAGATACTGTGTTTAATGGAATAGTCTGTATTTTAAAATTTTTCTTTCTTTAAAAAGTAATGTCTAATTTTTTAAGCATTTATGACATCAAATAAAAGTAAATCATAGACACTTGTAGTTATTTATCAATTACTCAAAATATTTGAAGATTATGAATATTATCATGCATTAGTTTCACAAAAAAAGTAGTAGGGCATTTAAAACTAATTGATATTTACAAAAAATATTCCTGAAAACAAATGTAGACAAATGTATAATGAAATTCTAAAGTCTCTAAGCATATCAGTCACTTGTTAATGTCACCTAAACATGAAAGATAAAATTTAGAAAAAGATAATTTTTTGAAATCTATGTATGTAAATGTTTATTGTAGATAAATATTTGGCCCTTGGTAGAGAGTTTGGAGCCATCAGGACTCTCATGTGTCAAATTCAACTGGCTTCAGGATTGCATAACTGTCTGTGGCAATAAATTATATGTATTCCTATTATTATCTCTTAAAAATCTGAAGATTTATGTCTAATATAAAATAGTAAGTATTCATACATTTTATGATAGCATCACTAATTGCATTTTCTTAACAGTTGAATCTGAATTGCTTCCAAGTTAAATGAATCCAAAATTGTTTGTTTTGTTTTTAAGGATTTTGCGATAGGGCATCTGTGCTCACTGGAGAAGAGAAAGAAAGAGGGAATGTGAGAAATCACTCACCCTCCACCTCCAGAGGGGATGGCCACACCCCAATCCCTTATCCTTTGGGATATTGGGCATACACAAACACATGTCCAAAGTGAGTTTTAAGTCACCAGTTTTGTGATGAGAACTATGGTCAGCCATGTGGGATTCCAACACCATAACCACCGCACCACCTATTGGTTCCGGAAATCTAAAGTTTTTTAACCCTTTTCCTAAGTCACAGATCACACATCAGTGTCTTTTGGCTAACCACTAAGAATCTAAAATTTACTTCTTCCATTTGTCAAAGTTGTAAGATACATACGTTTGCATTTGTCAATGCTCAGTGAATCAGCAATTAATATTTGAATATTTTATTGTGTGTAAATATAATATCAAAATAAAAACTATAAATATTAAATTACGTGAGGACATGCATGCAGAGAAAAACCTATTGATGTCTACAGTTAAAATGTAGAATCTAAGAAGGATTAAGGGACAGATAGAATGCATAATGGGTAAGTACGAGATAAGCAGCCATTGTAAAATGTTAATGATAGAGTCTGGCTGGTTGGTATGTGGAATCTTCATTGTAAAAATCTTTCCAACTTTTCTTCATGTTTGAAATGTTCATAATACAATGTCAGGAAGAAAAGTTCCAAGACGGATTTATTATCCTCTGGAATGTATAGAAATTATTATTTTCTTACAATTCTCTCTTTTCTTACTGAAAGCTGTTACTAATGTAAACTGTGCCTGTGTTTTGAGATTCCATGAACCACTTCAGTTACTTCCTAAAACATGCTTCATTGTATTTACTGTTTGTGATTGTTTTATGTCCTTTGATTTTTGTTCTGTGACTTGTTGAATAAAAAACTCAGATTCATTGTTGGATTTTCTAACAAATTAATCAGAACTATATCAGCAGCAGAAGCTTTAGTTACATGAGTATTTTTGTGTTGGCCTCTGGTAAATTGTGCCTCTAGGGACAGGCAGTCCAAGAAATAGGAAATGATTGATTACCTTGTGATCAATAGTACAGAATGTCAGATGACCCTAGACAGCAGTGACACAGAAATGGTTCCTAGGATAAGACTCTGGAATCCTTTCTCTATAGCTTGATAACATCCCTCACATTGTCCTTATTTAAAAAGCTGGGAGACCAGCAGATGGTGTAATGGTTACATTGCTGGACTTTAGTCCCAGAGCCAGTGGCTTAAAACTCACACTGGGAGTGTGTACATGCATGCCCAAATCCTGAGAGAATGGAGATGGGACTGCAGCATGGGCATCCCCCCCGGGGGATGATTTCTCTCTTTCTGTCTCTCTGTCTCTCTTTCTCTCTGGCAAGCCCACACATCCTGTAGCAAAAATTTCTCTCTCTAAAAAATAAAAAGAAAGAAAGAAAAAAGAAAGTTGAGGTTGGGACCAGCAGCAGCAGATGGCATAATGATTATGCCACTGGACTCCCACACAGTTGACTCTGGTCAAGACCCAGACCTGGTCTTGTAACTCACACCTGAGCATGTGGCCAAAATCCCAAGAGGAGAATGGAGGAGAAGAGATTGCAGTGTGGTCATGCCCGTGGTGTGTGAGGAGATGATTTCTTGCTTTATGTCCCTCTAACTCTCCAGTGAGTGCAAGCGCCCTATAACAAAACTCTCTCTAAAAAAGAAAGCCAGAGAAACCAGCAGTTAGCGTAATGGCTATGTCGCTGGACTCCCACGTAGTCGACCGCGGTTCGCGTCCCGGACTGGGTATCTTAAAACTCACGCCGGGCACGTGTGCATGCATGCCCAAGATCCCAAGAAGAGAATGGAGGAGAAGGGATTGCGGCATGGCCATCCCCCCCTGGGGGGTGATTTCTTGCTTTCTGTCTCTATGTCTCTGTCTGTCTGGTGAGCGCACATGCCCTATAGCAAAAACCTCTCCAAAAAAAAAAAAAAAAAGAAAGCCAGAAAAATAAATTGGGTAAACGGCTTTAATTTTGTACTACATGAGAAAGTTGAAATTGTATTTGAGGTTCAGAATTCATATGGTTAATTATATAAAACAAACAAAAAAATCTTAAGTGGGGGCTGGAAGGTGGTGTGATGATTAAGAGTGCTGGTCTCCCACATGGCCAACCATGGTTTGAGTTCTGGACCTGGTGGCTTGCTTTCTTTCTCTCTCATTCTGTTCCTCTCTGGTCAAATTAAAATAAAGTTAAAATAATTCCTTAAAAAAAAAATCTTAAATGCAAATCCCGTTTTCCTTCCAATCTTTATATTAAGCTGGTCACACCATCTATTTAAAAGTCCAAATTTATTTATATGATACCCCTATTAATAAACTTACAGAAGCTCACTTACTTGATTATCATATACACAAATTAAATAAAATATTTACAAATACATATATCACTTCTACATAGATATATGTCAATTGCAGATGCCCAATGAATATTTGTGAGGAAAAGGAAATGAAGACTGCTTTGGTTTAGATAATGGTTTATCACCCAAAGATTCATGTTTTGGAATTTGATCCCCAATGTAATAGCATTAGGAAGATATGAGACCTTTAAGAAGTGATATCTCATAGACTATGATTAACTCATGGAGCCAACAGCCCCGTGAATAGATTAATGTTCTCTTATGAATGCCAGTGACTTCTGGCTCTCCTGCAAAGGGGACAGTTCTCAGGAGACAGGGCTGTTATGAAAAACAGGATGGCTGACACCAGGTCTCCTCTTCTTCAAGTGCTTACCATCCTCTCTTCTTCTATCAGCCAAGTTGTGAGGGAACCAACCAGATGCAATCCTCCTGTCTTTGGATTTTCCAGCCACTGGGACCATCAACTAAATAAACCTCTATTCTTTATAAATCACACTCTCTCCATTATTTGTGTTAGCCTCACAATAGTGGACTAAGACAAGGTTGCACGTATTTTAAACGGCATGCCATCAATTATCCTAGGCAGTGTGATGGCAATTTCCATGCTCTCCCTCTATCATTAGGATACACTCTTGTTTTGGTGCCTCCTTGTATTACCTTCCACCTGTACCTCAATCATCTATCTTGCTCTGTGTTGTCTGCTTTCCTACATCCCAGAATATTCTCTTCTGAGCCATGACTATTTAAGGGAGAGTTGGCTCCCATTACATGTGGGTAAAATAGATTAGGAGAATTTGGGGATCAGCAGTTGGTGTAATGGCTATGTCGCTGAACTCCCATGTAGTCGACCGTGGTCCGAGTCCCAGACCTGGTGGCTTAAACTCACACTGGTGTGTGTGTGTGCATGCCCAAGATCCTGAAAGGAGAATGGAGAAGGGATTGCACCATGGCCAACCTCCTGGGGGGGAGGGGGGTGATTTCTTACTTTCTGTCTCTCTGTCTCTCTCTCTGTCTTTCTGGTGAGCATACGCACTCTATAGCAAAAACCTCTCCAAAAAAAAAAAAAAAGAATAGGAAGATTTGTTCTTTTCAAATAAGAGGCTTAATATAAATAAATACATGAAAAGAGAGACAAGTATGAATCAGATTTACTTTTAATTTCTCAGCACCCTTTCCTTCAAACTATATTTTCCCATGTTTTCATATCTAATAAATATTACAAAGTTTTGGCTCTAAGATATGACTATCCAAACTTAAAGCATATGAAGTTGGCATGCTTAATAAAATGATTTGTGTCACTAAGTCAAAATGAAAAAATATCTAATACCAGAATATGTTCATTTCTTTATTCTGTTTTTATAATAAGTGACTAAAAGAATTGCTGTTATGAATATAGAATGTACTTTAGAGACAGTAACATTATATAATTAACATATGACTTCCTTAGAAGGTGATTTCTTACACTGTTTTTGAAAATAATTCAAATATTTTTAAGATAACAATACTTGGGACAGCCTTATAGCACAGTAGTTAAGTGCTGTGCACAGGAATTCTAATTCCACAGGGCTGACCAGGATTCAAACCAAGGCCTTGATGGCTTGAAAGCATGAGCACACACGCATGCCTCATATCCTGACTAGATAAAAAGTTGGAAGAAAAAGTATCGCGGCATGACCAGGTCCCACTGGGAAGTAGGCTTGAGCTGCACACACTCTCTCTCCACACCCTCTCTCTGTGGTACACGCTCATCTACTCTTATACATAAAGAGAAAAACGAAATGGGCCATCTAATGGCACGGCAGTTATATCACTGGACTCCCACATGGCTGACCATGGCTCAATTCCTAGAATCAGATGCCTGAAACTCACACCGATTGCATGTCCCCAAGATCCTGGGAGGAAAATAGAAGAGAAGAAATTGTGGCATGGTCTTCCTCCCTGGGGGGGTGCTTTCTCACTCTTCCGCTTTCTCTTTGGCAAAAGCACACACCCTAAGGCAAAAATCTCCATATATAAAAAAGAGAGATAAACAAAGAACTATATATTTAATTTATATTAACTTCTACGATAAGTGTTAAAACCATACATTTGAAAGATGGTAGCATAATTAAAAATGACTGATGGCATTTTAAAAAGTGTGTTTTCTTTGTAAAATTGAAATTCTTGTCATTTAATATGTAATATAGTTACATAGTTGAAAACTCAGGAAAATCAGATGGAAACAGGAAATGGTATATTATTCTAAGTTTTAATCCCAAGCCTATATATCAGTTATTAGAAATTATTAAACTTTAAATATTATAATTATTATTTTAAGCGATTTTTGCCTTAGGGCATGTGCATTTGCTGAAGAGAGAGAGAGAGAGAGAGAGCGCAAGAGAAAGTAAAACATCACCCCCTAGGGTCATGGCCATGCTGCAATCCCTTCTCCATTCTCTTCCCGGGATCTTGGGCATGCACACATGCATATGCACCCGGCTTGATTTTCAAGCCACAAGTCTGGGACTCAAAATGCTGTCGGCCAAGTGGGTGTCCAGCAACATGACCACTATGCCATCTGCTGGCCCTAAATAATATATCATTAACGTATCCTGTAAAATAGAGTACCTAGTTCGCCTGAATAATTTTCACTTCATAATATTACAAAACAATATTTAGATCATTTTAGAATGAATGCAGAAGAATGACAAACTGCTTACTTACAAATATTAAAACAAAGCAGTTTTGACTTTTTTTTTTGCCTTGATATTTCTCTTTCGTAGCCTTATCATGTTTGTCACAGTGAGATTTCTCAAAAAACCATCTGCTATACAAGTTTTCTCTTGGGTTATAGTTCTTGTCTTACTGTGTTCTAATTAGAGATCTTTAAGCTTTAAGAAAAATGCTTGCAACTAAATATACAAAATTGGAGTTAAAATATTCAGTGCTCCTGGGAATCCCCATAACATCTGGTCTATCGTACTTATCTCACTTCTCTGGTATTCCCACATCCCTCCAAAAGTATGTCAAGATATCAATATTCACAATCATCACTTCTCATAACCATCTGAGAATATTTTGAATACTTTTTTCAGATTCATTTTCACATTATAATTCTGTTTTAAATTTCAATCAAAATTTTAACATTCTTATTTGGATTTTTTCTTTTATTTCATATTTTATAGTCTATATTTTACTGTATATTCATGTAAGATCTATTCATGTATATATATCATATGATATATATGTATGTTAATGAAATATCCTTAAATATTTCAGACTTGTAGTTTATCCAGTTAAAAGTTTAAACCAACAGTATGGCAAATTTATATTTATTCTTTTCTTTTCACACAATTGCAGACACATTTTATCCCTTTGCACTCTTAAAAATTTTGGTTACATATTGCATCCATAAAGGACCTCTTAATAACTTTTCCTAAAGCATCAACATACAGCAGTAAGAAAGACCAGGCCCAACCTGGGTGGCACAGGCAGTGGCATATGATCTGCAATGCTGGAAGACACATGGCTGACCTGGGGCTCAGAGCCCAAGGCAACCTGAAATGTAGAAGGAAAGTGCATTCCCAAGATGCAGACTGGCCGGAGGACCAGAGGAGAAGGGATCTGCAGTGAGATGAGACCCTTCTGAGGGTGTCTGCATCTCTCTCTCTCTGTTTTTCTGTCTCATGAAATAAATAAGCTTAAAAAGCTATCAGGCATAAGTGGTTTTATATCAACTAGTCATTCTTTTTTGAATTCTAGAATGACTGCCAGTTGCCCCTGAAAACTCTTAATCCATGACTTCAGTATGTTCTAATCGGCTTCCCTTAATGTGAGATGCCCTTATGGTTCATTAAACTTCAATAGTGGATTTCAAGGAAAACTAATATTTTTGTCCTGTGCTATATGCTACACACTATCATTACTTTCCCCATGTTTACAGTTTTGTTTCATATCATTTTATTGCCTACATTGAGAAAAATTAGTATTAATCAAATAATAATTTTCTGTCTTATCAAGAACAATGTTAACGACCTTAAAATTTTACTACACATGGGGCCAACAGGAGGCATGGTGGTAAAGGCATTGTATCCCACATGGCCAATTCCACGGTTGAGCTCTAGATCTGGTGGCCTGAAGGACACACTAGGTGCATGACCTTGTGTACCCAAAATCCTAAGAGAAAAGTAGAGGAGGGATTTCAGCTTGACAATCCCCCCCAGTTAGTGATTTCCCACTTTTTCTCTTTCTCTGTCTCTTTTTTTTTCTGAGAGGTTTTTGCTATAGGGCGTGTGCGCTTGCCAGACAGACAGAGAGAGACAGAGAGATAGAAAGCAAGAAATCACCCCCCCAGAGGGGATGGCCACACCGCAATCCCTTCTCCTCCATTCTCCTCTTGGGATCTTGGGCATGCACGCACACACACCCAGCATGAGTTTAAGCCACCAGGTCCAGGACTTGAACCGCAGTCGACTGTGTGGGAGTCCAGCGACATAGCCATTACGCCAACTGCTAGTCCCCTCTTTCTCTGTCTCTTTCTGACCAGCACATATTTGTGCCCTATAGTAAAAATCTTATGAGATGGCTGCCAATATGTGAGGCTGAGCTTACTCACTCTTAAAGAACTGAACCCATCAGAGACTGTTTGATCAACTCTTCATGTTTATATTTAAGCCATTACCATGTAAAATCCTATCAAGTTCTCTTTCTGCTTTCTTAAAATTCTTCAGTTTACATCGCTAAAATCTAAGTGTTTTCATACTACATGCTCAGTTTCTTTTCTTTGCACCTGAGGCACAATTGAAGGCTCTAATGAGAATGCATGAAGGTATGAAGGTATCCTCACATATCCCAGCAACTGACACATTAATGATAAAATAAGGAGCTTAAATTTTAAATATTTTTTTCCCTTGGGGACCAGCAGTTGGAGTAATGGCTATATTGCTGGACTCCCATGTAGTCGACTGCATTTTGAGTCCCAGACCCAGTGGCTTAAACTCACACCAGGCACGTGTGTGTGCATGCCCAAAATCCCAAGAGGAGAATGGAGGAGAAGGGATTGTGGCATGGTCACTCCCGTGGGGGATAATTTCTCACTTTCCGTCTCTCTCTCTTCCTGGTGAGTGTATGTGCCCTATACCAAAAAACTCTGATTAATAGATAGATAGATAGATAGATAGATAATTTTTTCCTTGACTGGCCTGCTGGAGTTTATAAAGAGATTCTTACTACAAACTCTAAAGAACTTACAATTTAGTTGTAAAGTCATGACTAACACATGTTTAAGACAATTCTCATTATAAGACTGAATTATATCTTCCTCAAAAAAATTAGGACTATGGGAATGATTTTAAAAAGATAGAAAAGAAAGAAATAAGATTTTGGTCTTCTGGTATGTTATGACATTTTCTATTAAAATCCCTTTTTGGGCCAGCAGCTGGAGTGGTGGTTAAGGTGCTGGACTCCCACATGACGACCAAGATTTGATTCCCAGACCTGATAGTTTGCTTTCTCTTACTCTACTGTGAGTGCACATGCCCTATAGAAAAATTTAAAATAGTATATTAATGATAAATAAAATCAAATAATTCTAAAAAAAGAAATCCCTTTTCAAAACATCTGTAATGGTTTTCAATGTAATGGTTTTCAATGTAGTGATTTTTCACCTCTTTGGTTAGGTTTATTTCTAGGAATCATGCTATTTTTTGGGTAGCTATTGTAAATGGAATTGCTTTCTTCAAATCTACCTCAGTTTATTATTAGTGTGTAAAAATGCAATAAATTTTTGTATATTGACTTTGTATACTACTACTTTACTGAATTCATTTATCACTTCCAGGAGATTTTTTGTGGATTCTTGTGGATATTCTATGTACATAATCATGTCATGTGCAAATAGAGATAATTTCATTTATTTGAATGACCTTTATTTTGCTTTCTTGTCTGATTGCATTAGCTAGAACTTCTATGTTGAAAGAAGTGGGGAAAGTGGGTAGCCTTGTCTTGTTTCAGTTTTTAATGGGAATGCTTTCAGCTTTCATCCATTCTGTCTGATGTTAGCTATGGGTTTGTCATGAATGGATTCTGTAGAAAGACTGGAAGAAATAACAATAGGGATGTAACCATTATGCCCGGCTGGTCCCCAGATTTTTTTTCAAGGATATTATCAATTAAAATTTTTTAAATGCCATGAATTAGAAATAACTTCAAAAAATGACTCAATGTTATGTAGTAATACAGTGTTACCTAATGCCTCAGTGGTAATGACAAATGCCTAACTGCTGTGAAATGAGTAATGTTTCTGTATGATGCGTTTTGATGTTTAAAGCTAAATAATATATAATCTAGTCCAATGTCCATTTTTTCATTTTAATAACCTCTACATTCCTTGTATAAGAACAGATATAAAAGAATAACCAAATACATGTTAAAATATGAAACTAGATTAGATTATTTTTGTCTTCAGAAATTTGAATTTTTTTTGTTTGGTTTTTGTTTTTGTTTTTGTTTTTTTGCTATAGGGAATGTATGTTCACCAGAGAGACAGAGAGATACAGAGATAGAGGATGTGAGAAAGTCCCCTCTCACCAGGGGAATGGCCATACTACAATTCCGTCTCCTCCACTCTCCTGGGATTTGGGGCACATAAGCATCTGTGCCTGGCATGATTTTCATCTACCAGGTCTAAGACCCCAATCATGGTCAGTCATGTGGGAGTCCAAGACCTTAAACACAATGCCACCAAAGTAAGTGTTTTAAGACCTGTTAAAGCCTTTTCCTAGAAGCAACACTTGTCAAGTATCTGCATATTCAAAGATAACAAATGAATGGAAACTCAATTTGGTGAAATTATGACTTAATCCATTTTTAGTCTCTCAGTTTTTTATGTATTTATGAACTCCTGGTGGAGATTTAGGTATAAGAATGAGATCCCCTTGGGCTTTCACATTACATCTCTCCTCTTTTCCTTCCCTCTTCCAAACCCTCTGAGCTCATGCATGAGGATGTTTGAAAGACTGAAATTTTTCCCATATCCAGCCCAAAACCCTCAACTGGGTAGCTGTGTTTCTTTTCACTGTGATTGTATTAGGTTGTCAGAAAAGTCATGACATACTTTTCTATGCTTGGCAACCCAATAGTATGGTTTTGTTTGTTCATGCCAGGGACATTTGCTGACTGTCCTGCTCTATCCTTAATTTCCACCTGCTCTCTCATTCACTTCTTATTCAAGGTCATTAAATGGTTGATAAATCAGGAGTAGAAAGAGGGTAGTTTTTTTTTTATACCTTTTTACATTTTTAATCTCAATGGTTGGTACTAGCTGGGATTGTTACAGAGCTCTATTTGAAAGCGCTCCTCTTATCTTCCATTCTGGTACCTATAATATCATCCTGTAACTTTTCTCTCAGTTTCCCTTCCATAATTACTCACACTCCATCTTTTGTCCTTGGCATCTGCAGACATCTAAAAATTTTACATGCAGACCAATTACTGAACTCAATCTTCTTTTGTTAGAGAATCTCTTCGGGTGGTACTAATCACAAAGTCTTGCTCCTTAGGGTTTTTTTCCCTTGTTTTTCTCTCTTTAACAACACTTTTACAAGGGTCATGATGGTAACAGGCTGTAAAATTTCTTTTAGATTTCCCTGCTCTGTTGTGCTAATTTGACACTTTCTCCCCTTTCATAATAGTCTACTGTGGTCCTGTTTTTCAATTAGAATTTTCTGATTAATTCTTCATGATTTAGAGCATCTTTATCTCTTCAAGGAATCTGATTCTGTTAACCTAGAGTAACCTCAATTTTGTACACAACGTATTTTTTTTTTTACCCTTCTTCTACCTTTTAAAACAGGCATGCTTAGATGATCTTTTTCTGGTAACCTTAGAGGAAGTTTAAAGAAGGATTTAAGGAAAACATTGTAAGAGCAGAAAGCTAATTGGAATCTCAATAAAAAAATTAATTGCCATATCCTACAACAATAAAGAGGTCAAACAAACCTCCAATGTATTTTGCCAGCAATGCATTTGCATTACAAAAGATCAATGGAAGGTAATATAACAAATTCATTTAGAAAGGGAAAATTGATTTTTTTAACCCTTATATTACCATCAAAGCTGATGCTAATGAAAACTGAAATTAGTATTTGCATAAAACGGGACTGATTCCTGTACTGTAAGGCCTCATAGAGTTTCCCAAAATATAAGCGATGGGTATAAGAGCCTCATAGAGTTCCTACAATAACACTGTTGAACCTCCATCGAGCTACAAAAATAATTTTTCAGAACGTTGTACAGAACCAGAGAAATTGAGTTCAATGGGTGGCTGATTCAAATTGAGTATATGTGTGTTTCTTACTTTCAACATTTTAATTTTTTATACAACTGTTTTATTTTCAAGTAGAAAGCAGAAATATCACCTGTAATACATACATTACTCTCATTCCTTTTTGGGCACCAATAGTTGAAAGAATCCATACTTCATTTGAAATAAACCAGATTGGTGCCAGCAAGTGACATGGTGGTTAAGATGCCTGGACTCCCACATGACTGATTGTGGTTAGAGTCCTGCCCCTGGTGGCTTGAAAACCATGCTGGGTTTGTTCATGTGTGCTCAAGATCCTGAGAATGGAATAGAACGGATTGCAGCATGGCCATCCCCTGGGGGAGATTTCTCACTTTTCCTCTGTGCCTCTTTCTCCAGCAAGTAAACATGCCCTACAGCAAAAACCTTAAAAATAAACAAACCAGGTTGGTTGTTTGTCAAAACCATTCCACAGTGGGAACCAGCAGTTAGCATAATGGCTATGTTGTTGTACTCCCATGTAGTCGACCGCGGTTCACATCCCGGATCCGGTGGCTTAAAACTCACGCCGGGCACGTGTGCGTACGTGCCCAAGATCCTGAGAGGAGAATGGAGGAGAAGGGATTGCAGCATGGCCATCCCCTGGGGGAGATTTCTCACTTTTCCTCTGTGCCTCTTTCTCTGTCTGTCTGGCAAGCACACGCGCCCTATAGCGAAAAACCTCTCCCCCAAAAAAAAAAAAAACATTCCACAGTGACATGGAAAAATGGGTTGCAGATATGCTTCTAGCAACTTCCTTTATTTTCCTTTTCTGAATTTGATCAATATCTCCTTGTAGTGTTTTTCTCTTGGTTAGTTTTCAACATTTTCTCTAATACTTTATATACAAACATATATCTACTAACACCCTAATGAGGAACATAATTTGAACAATTCTTTGGCAAATAGTATTTCCTCTATGGAGCTTGTTAATTTTAACCATATTCCTTCACAAGTCTTGTTATGTATGTGTATACACGCACACGCGCGCGCGCACACACACACACACACACACACATATATATATTTAAACTGAAGAATAGTCTTTTTTTTTACCAACCATAATGATTTGAAATATTTGTGTGTTGATGGTGAGAGCATCTAATTGACTCTGTATTTTTCCTAAGGCTCAAATATTTTTCTTAAAAATCAGTTTTCATAGGCATTATATCACTTGAGTATTTAAAATCAAACCTCTCTAAATATCTTTTCATCCTGAGCATCATAGTCTCTATCAGGGGATAGCAAACTTTTTCCATAAAGGACCAGTGTATTACGTTTCTTGTTGCTTCTATAACAAATAACCACAAATATAGTCTCTTAGAACAATATAAATGCATTCTCTTATGAACCTGGAAATATCTAAACTGAATCTAGTAGGGCTAAAATCAGGGCTGGCTTGTTCTGCAGATGCTGAAGAGAGAAACAATTTGGTTGCCTTTTATCAGCTTCTAGAAAGCACTTGTATACCTTCACTCATGATCTCTACAACTTTTTTCTTTCATCTGTACATCTCCTACTGCTTCTCATGTCCTGCTTCCCCCTTATGAGGACCCTGTGATTACACTGGATCTACCTGGGTAATATTTGGCAGAAATAGCTTGCGGTGTGCAAAGCCTTAAATCTGCACTTTTTGTCCCTCCACCCTCCTGAACTTGGAGGGTCTCCCTGCCTTTTCTCATCCCCTTGTCAGGTAAAGTGAGAGATGTATTTAAGGACCACAGAGAGAAAAATGTTTTCAATGTTTCCTTGTTCTATTCTAGCAGTCTTTTTTCTTTTATTTGAATTTCCAGAAGGTATGTACGCTCTTCAAAGATCTAGAGAGACAGAGAAAGAGAGGAAAAAAGCACCCTCAATGTATCTAAAGTAAATTATATGTGTGTGTGTATAAAATTTTATATACTTATATATAAGTATAATAAAAAATATATGGATACTAAAAAAATGAAAAATCCTTGCTATATGTCTAAAAAGGTGATACTAAAGTTATAGTATACTAAAATTTGGGTATACATTTTACTTTTCTTCTGGTTGAATATCATGTTAGGATTCTTATGCCAAACATAATAGATAGCCAAGTCTACCTGTACTCTTGAGAATAATTTTAACAAAGGTTAGTATATATGATAAATTCTCAACATACATTAGAAATTTCAGTCCACAACATTTGCAAAATCTTATTTTGCAAACAATTACAGTGGAGGCAAGTTTTGACTTTGAGGTTTGATTTGATTTTTCAGAACAATCAAACTATTTTTAAGTCATGCCTAGTTAACTTAATCTTGGTTAATCAAATTGAATTTTAGAATACTGATCCCAAATCAAGAGATAACTTACAGATATTGCCAAGTTTTCTCAGAGATCTCAAAGTTTACTTTAAAGTTAAATTCATGAAATGAGTTGAAAATATTTGAAGTACAAATACCCAAAATATAATATGCTCTTATCTTTTACAATTTTTAATTTTAATAAAATACATGTAACACTCACTCTCTTAACCATTTTTAAGGGTAGATTTAGTGGAATTCAATCATGATATTCATCATGTGTAACTATCATCACTATCTTCAAAAATCTATTAATACCATCTTACAAAACTGAAATTCTGTAACAAATAAGGAAAAATTCACAATTCTCTCATCTGTGATATTGACTGACTGATTGATTAATTGATTTTTGCTATAGGGCAGCTGTGCTCACTGGAGAGAGAAAGAGAGAGAGAGAGAGAGAGAATGAGAAATCATGCCCTAAAGGGGATAGCCATGCCACAGTCCTTTGTCTTCTATTCTTTTCTCAGGATTTTGGGAACACAAACACATGTCTGCAGTGTTAATTTCAAGCTGCCGGGTTTGGGACATCAACCACAGTTGATCATGTGGGAGTCCAACACCTTAACCATTATGTGACCTGCTGGTCCCTCTCATAGAGGAGCAATGTCTGTTTAAGTCTTTTGCCTGCTTTTCAATCTTTATGTTGTTAAGTTTTAGCAGTTTTCTACATATTCTAAATATTAATCTTTTATTAGTTCTATGATTTACAAATATTTTTATCCCATTATGTGGGTTGTTTTATTACCTGTTATATAGTGTCTTATGATAAATTTTTAAATTTTTAAAATAAAATTCAATGTCTTTTTTGTTGTTGTTGTTCCTTGTGATCTTATGTCATAGATATTTTTAAATACCTCTGCTAAATCCAAGAGTCCGGAATCATTTTTGTTTGTTTGTTTCCTACCATAAGGCACATGCATTACTTTCCAGAGAGAGAAAAAAGAGGGAAAGTGAGAAATAACCCCTGGGGGGATGGCTGCACCACATCCCTTCTTCTCCGCTCTCCTCTCAGAATTTTTGGTCATGCACACACATGCACCTGTGTTCAGGGATTGAATCGTGGTTGACTATGTGAGAATCCAGCACTTTAACCATCATACTCCTCTCTACCCCCCACCTATATTTTTTTCAGGAGATTTACGGGTCTTACATTTAGGTTTTTAATCATTTTTGAGCTAATTTTTTAATATCTTTTATTCTTTTGCACTTGTATATCCATTTTTCACGTCATTTGGTATTGCCCTTTCCCCACTGAATAGATTAGACCATATATCATTAGATCATATATGTGAGGGTTTATTTCTACACTTTTTATTCCATTGGTCTATACATCAGTCTTTATAATGAGAACCACACTCTTTTAATTATTATAGCCTTGTAATAAGTTTTAAGAATCTGGAAATTTGAGTCTTCCTCCTTTGTCAGTTTTCAAGACTGTGGTAGTTGTTTAGGTTCCTATGAAATTCTATATGATTCTTTTTTTTGGAGAGATTTTTCGCTATAGGGTGCATGTGCGCTCGCCAGACAGATAGACAGAGACAAAGAAACAGAAAGTGAGAAATCACCCCCC
>NW_006159654.1:394426-399743 GCF_000334495.1 Tupaia belangeri chinensis | reverse complement strand
ATATTATATACTTATATATAAGTATAATAAAAAATATATGGATACTAAAAAAATGAAAAATCCTTGCTATATTTCTAAAAAGGTGATACTAAAGTTATAGTATACTAAAATTTGGGTATACATTTTACTTTTCTTCTGGTTGAATATCATGTTAGGATTCTTATGCCAAACATAATAGATAGCCAAGTCTACCTGTACTCTTGAGAATAATTTTAACAAAGGTTAGTATATATGATAAATTCTCAACATACATTAGAAATTTCAGTCCACAACATTTGCAAAATCTTATTTTGCAAACAATTACAGTGGAGGCAAGTTTTGACTTTGAGGTTTGATTTGATTTTTCAGAACAATCAAACTATTTTTAAGTCATGTCTAATTAACTTAATCTTGGTTAATCAAATTGAATTTTAGAATACTGATCCCAAATCAAGAGATAACTTACAGATATTGCCAAGTTTTCTCAGAGATCTCAAAGTTTACTTTAAAGTTAAATTCATGAAATGAGTTGAAAATATTTGAAGTACAAATACCCAAAATATAATATGCTCTTATCTTTTACAATTTTTAATTTTAATAAAATACATGTAACACTCACTCTCTTAACCATTTTTAAGGGTAGATTTAGTGGAATTCAATCATGATATTCATCATGTGTAACTATCATCACTATCTTCAAAAATCTATTAATACCATCTTACAAAACTGAAATTCTGTAACAAATAAGGAAAAATTCACAATTCTCTCATCTGTGATATTGACTGACTGATTGATTAATTGATTTTTGCTATAGGGCAGCTGTGCTCACTGGAGAGAGAAAGAGAGAGAGAGAGAGAGAGAATGAGAAATCATGCCCTAAAGGGGATAGCCATGCCACAGTCCTTTGTCTTCTATTCTTTTCTCAGGATTTTGGGAACACAAACACATGTCTGCAGTGTTAATTTCAAGCTGCCGGGTTTGGGACATCAACCACAGTTGATCATGTGGGAGTCCAACACCTTAACCATTATGTGACCTGCTGGTCCCTCTCATAGAGGAGCAATGTCTGTTTAAGTCTTTTGCCTGCTTTTCAATCTTTATGTTGTTAAGTTTTAGCAGTTTTCTACATATTCTAAATATTAATCTTTTATTAGTTCTATGATTTACAAATATTTTTATCCCATTATGTGGGTTGTTTTATTACCTGTTATATAGTGTCTTATGATAAATTTTTAAATTTTTAAAATAAAATTCAATGTCTTTTTTGTTGTTGTTGTTCCTTGTGATCTTATGTCATAGATATTTTTAAATACCTCTGCTAAATCCAAGAGTCCGGAATCATTTTTGTTTGTTTGTTTCCTACCATAAGCCACATGCATTACTTTCCAGAGAGAGAAAAAAGAGGGAAAGTGAGAAATAACCCCTGGGGGGATGGCTGCACCACATCCCTTCTTCTCCGCTCTCCTCTCAGAATTTTTGGTCATGCACACACATGCACCTGTGTTCAGGGATTGAATCGTGGTTGACTATGTGAGAATCCAGCACTTTAACCATCATACTCCTCTCTACCCCCCACCTATATTTTTTTCAGGAGATTTACGGGTCTTACATTTAGGTTTTTAATCATTTTTGAGCTAATTTTTTAATATCTTTTATTCTTTTGCACTTGTATATCCATTTTTCACGTCATTTGGTATTGCCCTTTCCCCACTGAATAGATTAGACCATATATCATTAGATCATATATGTGAGGGTTTATTTCTACACTTTTTATTCCATTGGTCTATACATCAGTCTTTATAATGAGAACCACACTCTTTTAATTATTATAGCCTTGTAATAAGTTTTAAGAATCTGGAAATTTGAGTCTTCCTCCTTTGTCAGTTTTCAAGACTGTGGTAGTTGTTTAGGTTCCTATGAAATTCTATATGATTCTTTTTTTTGGAGAGATTTTTCGCTATAGGGTGCGTGTGCGCTCGCCAGACAGATAGACAGAGACAAAGAAACAGAAAGTGAGAAATCACCCCCCCAGGGGGATGGTCACGCTGCAATCCCTTCTCCTCCATTTTCCTCTCAGGATCTTGGGCACGCACGCACATGTGCCTGGCGTGAGTTTTAAGCCACCGGGTCTGGGACATGAACCGCCGTCAACTACATGGGAGTCCAGCGACATAGACAGTACGCTAACTGCTGGTTCCCCGGATTCTATATGATTCTTAAGATAGGTTTCCTATTTCTGCAGTAAACTACAAGTTTTGATAGGAATTGTGCTGAATCTATAGATTGCCTTGGTTACTGTTGACATCTTAACAATATTAACTCTTTCAAACCAGAAACACTGGATGTGAATCTATTTATTTATGTTCCCTATTTTCAGTTCATATTTTTGTTTTAATTATATAAGCCATTTACTTCCTTGGTTAAGTTAATGTCTATTTTATCATTTTTCATGTGATTATAAAAGTAATTACTCTTTATAATTTTGTTTTCAGATTATTTATTTTGGTATTACAATTGCAGGTGATTTTTTGCATGTCACTTTATATCCTGTTACTTTGTTAAATTTATTTGTTAGTTCTAAACAGTTTTTTTTTTTTTGTGGGATTCTTAGGGGTTTCTAGCTTATAGCTATAAGATTGTATCATCTTCAAACATATGTAATTTTATTTCTTCCTTTCCAAATTACATATCTTATTTCTTTTTCTTGACTAATTTCTGTACCTAGAACTTTCAACCTCATATGGCCAATAGAAAGTGGGCATTTTTTGTCTTCTTCCAGATCTTAAAGAAAAAGAGTGTAAGCATATCTTTACTAAGTATTAGGTTCACTATGGTTTTTTATATATGGTTTTTAATATATTGAGGTAATTTCCTTCTATTTCTAGTTGGCTGTGCATTGTTATCATGAAAGGGGAATAAATTTTTTAAAATTCTTATTCAGCAAAAATTGTGTGTGTGTGTGTGTGTGTGTGTGTGTTTTGTTAAAGTTGTATATTACACTGACTGATTCTTACCTGCTGAACTGTTTGTGCATTCCAAGAATAAATCCCATTTGGTCATGGTGTATAATCCTTTAAATATGCTCTTGAATCTGTTTATGTGTAATTTGTTGAGATTTTTACAGCAATGTTCATAGCATACATTGGTCTGAAGTATTCTTTTATTGTAATGTGTTTGTCTGGCTTTTTTTTATCAGGGTAAGGCTAGCCTAATAGAAAAAGTTGAATGTATTCCCTTGTTTTCAATGTATTCAGTTGTTTCCAATTTTTATAACTGAGAAATATTGGTTTTAGTGTTTTTGTTTTTTTTTTTTTAATCTGTGGGAAAATTCACAAGCAAAGCCCTCAGGTCCAATTTTTTGTTTGTTTTGTTTTTGTTTTATTTTTGGCAGAAGACTTTTTTCCTGTTTTCTGAGAAAGAAAAAGAGAAAGAGGAGAGACAGAGGTAGGAATTTTCAACAGAGTTTCCCTCTGTCACCATCTTCTAGCTCCAGCCTTCCAATTAGCTAGGATTATAGGTGCATGCAGCCATACCCAGTATGCTGAGGTTGGTATAGGAAATGAACCTGTCTCCCATGTGGCTTCCAGTCTCCCAGGTGATGGCAATAACTGTGTATCACTGCAGCTGGGCTTGTCTGGGGATTTTTGTGATTTGATCTCCTTCCTAGATACAAGGTAATTGATACTTTCTACTTTTTATAATTTAGTCTTGGTAGGTTTTTGTGTTTCTAAGAATTTTTTTTTTTTGTCAAGGTTATCCATATTGTTGACATATAAATGTTCAAAGTGCTCTCTTATAATCCTTTGAACTTCTATACAATGGTACTAATTTTCCCACTTTTCTTTCCTTTTTAAGTTTTTTGCCATAGGTTTTATGTGCTCACCAGAGACAGAGAGAGATAGTGAGAGGGAAAATGAGAAATCAACCCAAGGGTTTGGTCACATCACAATACTTTCTCTTTGACTTTCCACCTGGAATTTTCAATTTGCATGGACATGTGCCCAGTACAATTTTGTAGCCGCCAGTTCTAGGTCCTGAACAGTGGTCAACCATGTGGGATGGAAGTCCAATACCTTAACCACCATGCCACCTGCTAATTTCTGACCACTTTCATTTCTGATTTTAATAATTTGAGTCTTATGTCTTTTTTCTTAGTCTACTAATTAGTTTTCTAAATTTTGTGATCTTTTCAAAGAAACAACTTTTACTTTTATTGACTTATGTTCTATTTTTTAAATTCTTTATCTCAGTTTTCCTCTTTTTTTTTAAATTTTTTGCTAGCTTTGGTTTTAATTTGTTCTTTTTCTAGTTGTTTAAGTTGGAAATGTAGGTTACTGATTTGAGATCTTTTTTTAAAATTTGGTATAAGTAGTATGCACTTACTGGAGAGACAGAGAGAACACAAGTGTAAGCAGACCCCAAAGAGAGATGTCCATGCCACAAGCCCTTCTACTGCCTTCTAGTCTTGGAGGCACATGCACATGTACCCTGCAGCCAGGTCAAGGATTTCAACCACATAGTTGGCCATGTAAGATCCATTCACTTAACCACCACACCAACGGCTGGCCCCAGATTTTTTCTTTTTTTTTTTTGAGAGATTTTTACTATAGGGCACATGCACTTGCTGGAGACAGAGATATAGAAAGTGAGAAATCACACCCCCAGAGAGGATGGCCACACTGCAGTCCCTTCTCCTCCTCCATTCTCTTGGAATCTTGGGCATGCGCCAGGTGTGAATTTAAGCCACCAGGTCCAAGACTTGAACCACGGTCAACTATATGAGTCCAGCAATATAGCCATTACACCAACTGCTGGTCCCGAGATTTTTCCTGTTTTTAAACGTATGTTTATCTATAAATTCCCCCTTAGCACTGATTTCATCATATTCTTTCATTTTTGTATGTTGTTTTGATTTTTATTTATATCTTAATATTTTAATTTGCCTTGTGATTTCTTTTTTGATCCATTGTTAAGAATGTGTCATTTAATTTTCACAAATTTGTCAATTTACTTCAGTCATTAACTTTCTAACTTAATGCAATCATTGAATGTTTTTGAAGATCACTTATATAACTTTATATGTTTTGATAACCTATTGAGGAAAACACAGCTTAAACAAAGTGACTTGACAATCTTCTATATATATTTATATATATAAAATATATATAATTTTATATGCACAGAAAATATATTTTATATGCACAAATATATATAATTTTATATGCACAGAGAATATATTTTATATGCACAGAAAAACTTTAACAAAGTGACATTGTTTTGAATGAGTTTTTATCTCATAAATTTTTCTTAATGTCCAGGTAATATAATTTTATGATAG
>NW_006159654.1:355828-393814 GCF_000334495.1 Tupaia belangeri chinensis | reverse complement strand
TGGGCACGCCCATCCTCCCAAGGGGGATTCCTCACTCTCTCTCTCTCTCTCTCTGGCTCTGTCTCTCTCTGGCAAGGGCATGCACCTTATGGAAAAAAAATTCACTAAAATTAAATATATATATATTTATATATATAAAATATATATAATTTTATATGCACAGAAAATATATTTTATATGCACAAATATATATAATTTTATATGCACAGAGAATATATTTTATATGCACAGAAAAACTTTAACAAAGTGACATTGTTTTGAATGAGTTTTTATCTCATAAATTTTTCTTAATGTCCTGGTAAAATAATTTTATGATATAAGTGAATGAAATTATTATATATCTATGGGAAAGAGAGGCTGGGAAAAGCTAGAACAAAATCAGACAGAACCATCTTTAGAAACTTTTATAGTCAATAATTATTATCTAATTCCTTAGCCTATTAAAAAACACATATACACATAATACTGTCTTATATACCATTTTATGTTTTTAGGTTCATGTTAATTTGCAACAGGACAGTAACCTAAAGATGATAATTTCTTCTAATAAAATCAAACTAAGAATCTCAACATATACTTTAAAATGAAGTGGAACATTGCAATTAAAATACTTATGACAGAGATAAATTGCTTATATAAAAGGATCTTATGTTATATTAAAAACAATCATATGTCTTTTTTTAGGAATATTTGGCAAGGATATTTCAGAGACAAATGAAGTGACAATGAGATTGTTAATTGCCTTTAGTTCAAATTTTCACCTCTAAATGAAAAGATAAAAATGACAAGGAAGTGGATTTACCTTGACTAATTAGTTCTATAAACCCTCGATTTCTGCATTTTGCCCATGTGCAAGTGTTAGGTGGAGTAATAAAGCTCTCCACCCTTAGAAAACAGAAAGTTTGGATTTAGTCTATATGCACTGAAGGTTAGAGTTTTTGGAGAATCAATTTCTGACTTGATTTAATGCAATTGTAATTTTGTAAATAGTATGTTCATTGATCAAAAATATAAATTTGGCTTTAAATAAAACAGTAGTAAACCTATTAAACACAAACTGATTAATAAAAATAAAATAAAACAGTAAACAGCCATGCAAACTTCTTGGCTCAATGTATTAGAAATCAAAGAGACACAGACCCTAGAAAATATTTTTTACATGAAATTTAATGTCAACATATGGTAAAAATTAACTTCTATTTGGAATAATCACTTTTTTAATAAATAGATATAAAAAATGCCAACTTCTATTAAGATCTTACTTTCTAAAGAAAGATCTTAGAGTTTTAGGGAACCAGCAGTTAGTGTAATGGCTATGTCGCTGGACTCCCACATAGTCGACCGTGGTTCATATCCCGGACCCGGTGGCTTAAAACTCATGCCGGGCACGTGTGTGTGCATGCCCAAGATCCCGAGAGGAGAATGGAAGAGAAGGGATTGTGGCGTGACCATCCCCCCTGGGGGGTGATTTCTCGCTTTCTGTCTCTATGTCTCTCTCTGTCTGTCTGGCGAGCACACACGCCCTACAGCGAAAATCTCTCCAAAAAAAAAAAAAAAGAAAGAAAGATCTTAGAGTTTTAGAGTACATGATCTTTTAGTTCTTCTTCCAAATCTACTGTATTGTCAGCAAAGTCATGACATATTTTTTGTTTTTCTATGCAAAAATGCATCATGTTTTTTTCTGACAACCTAATGACAATAAAATGGATTAGATGCTTGGTTATATATAGTAATGTGTTTCTTAACCATGGGGTACATTATAATAAATTAGGCAGTGTCATTACTGTTCAAACATAATAAAATATATGTACATAAACCTAGATAGTATAGCTCAATAAACACCTAGGCAAAATATTAATAGTACAGCCTATTATAATCTTATGGGTCCACCATTGTTTATGCAATCCATACTTGATGGGATTGTCATATTTAGTGCATGACTATAATTTTAATGCAGTACATATGTTGATAATACATTTGAATATATGAAAATACATAGAATTATTCTATGTTCTCAAAGGCCAAACAGTAAGAAGGTCCTCATTATTATACCAAAAGTGACCTTTGGTATCTAGAAATGTGATTAGGATATAAATTTAATGAAAGAATATCTTTCATGCTAAATAATTAACAATGAACAGATAATTATTTTGTGCCTACTTAACTCATTTAGTTCTTTACAAAAGCAGATCAAAATCTATGTGATAGTATTTTACAAAACTAATCACTTTGTAGAACCATTTTGCATTTGCTGTTAGTATCAAACTTTATATCTGAAGAGTATAATTCAAGAGACAAGAAAATTAAAAGGTTCATTGAACAATCTTATCAGAGGACGGTCTCGAAAGCAAAGGTAATATAGCTAAATATATTATTTCAATTATTTATTTATTTATTAAGATATGTTGATAAGAAATTCCATGTCTGGACTGTGCTAAAACTTAAATAAAAATGACTACTTGTCTAAAGGATTTCATGAAATTTTAAAGAGATGAAGAAATAAATATGAGAATTTCATTTTATGGTATGAAACTGATAGTAATGAAATATACAAAATGTGAAGTAATGTCACTCTTCACACCACACTTTAATTTTGGAAAATATTCCTCTATACTGTAACAACATTTTATTTACATCAACCCTTAACAAATGTATTACTGTTTTTATAAAGTTTTTATACAGTTATTCAATTTATTTATGAATAAGGTCGTTATCAATAGATAGTTTATTTACATCAACCCTTAACAAATGTATTAATGTTTTTATAAAGTTTTTATAAAGTTATTCAATTTATTTATGAATAAGGTTGTTATCAATAGATACAACCACATAAACCAAAGTTTGATAAGGATCATAATAAACATTAAGAATTTAAGGATTCCTTAGACCCAAAAGTTTGAGAACCCTTGTTCAAAACAATGGTTCCTCCCAAGCAATGGGTTCAAAAGCTAACTGGTTGAAAAGTATTTTTTTCACCTATCTTCTTTCTTTCTTTTTTTGGAGCGGTCTTTACTATAGGGCGTGTGCGCTCGCCAGACAGACAGAGAGGGACATAGAGACAGAAAGCGAGAAATCACCCCCCAGGGGGGATGGTCACACCACAATCCCTTCTCCTCTATTCTCCTCTCAGGATCTTGGGCACTCATGCACACATGCCCAGAGTGAGTTCTAAGCCACCGGGTCCGGGATGTGAACCCCAGTTGACTACATGGGAGTCCAGTGACATAGCCATTATGCTAACTTCTGGTTCCCCCACCTATCTTCTTTATATCAACCTTGTTATTTTGCTTTCCAGATCCTGATTTGACCATTTTTTTAGATCCCAGCTATTGTTAATTGCTAGTTTTATGTACTATTGAAACATTATAACATCAAGTTTCCAAGTGCTGAAAATACAAAATAAATAAATTTGCTATGTATATCAAGAATAACTAAAACAAACATTATCCACCCTAATCTTCTTAAACTTTAGGAATTACTTCCTCTCTTTTTGAAGTATTCCTAAAGCACAGAAGAGGGTCTGAAACATGAAAAGTACATACCAGTAAGGAAAATAATTCTCAATTTTTTATTACCTAAACTACCTGCAAAATGATTATATGATCTAATGAGGTTCTTGGACCATCTGGAAGACACTTTTTTTCAGCTTGAATAGTATCTTGAAAGTATATGGATTTACAAGTTTTTTCACATATAAAATTTAATAGTTTTAAGCAGATTTTAATGATGGTTTTAAAAATATAGGATGTGTTTCTATCACCAGTGGGATTTTTCCTCTCATACATGTATATAAAGTTTAATTTTGAAATATTTTTTATTTAAAAATGTGATTGTTAGGTATAGATTTTCACCATTTTAGCCCATTTATTATGTTGTCTGGCCAAGAAGTAGATACTGATAGCCTTGTGGCTACAAACCTCTTAAACCATAATAGAAGAAATAAAAAATACTCAACAACCTCTAAAGCATTTGTCATCAAGCAATAAAATTTCCTTTTAAAATCTAAAATTCTTATAAGCTATATTTGGTCATCCCAAATAAAAGGGTTATCTATCTGTGTTACAGTCTAAAAATATTTGTCACCCCATTAATTAAATATATAATTTACACTATAATACCAAATTATAATCTTTTACTTTAACAATATTAACAGATGTTTCTTTATGTAATCTCAGAATAATTAATACAGTTGCTTTGGGACTTTATGATCTAGACAGAGAATAATGGTAAAGATAAAAATAAAATACTAAAGAAGGAGCAAAATTTCAAATATGTAAGTAAATAAACTTTTTTTCATTTTCTCTACCTGATGAATGCTTTCCTCTTTTTTTCTTTTTAAAAAGAATTTTATTTTTTTTTATTTTTATTTCATTTTCTTCCATACATTAAATCACATTATCACTTGTCTTATAAAAAGGATATTTCAACAGGTGAACATTTCTTTCTATAACAGTTGATAAAGCTACAAAATCAATCTCTCTTTTTTTAATGTTATCATTGTTATTATTTTTCCTTTTAATTTGCTAAATGGCATGTGCACTCACCAGAGAGAAAGAGGGAGAGACACAGTCAGCCAGCCACTAGGTCTAGAACTTGAATCATGTTCGACCATGTGGGAATTCAGTACCTCAACCATTACACCACTTGCTGGCCCCCATTTTTCTCTGTTGTCTCTATATAAACATACATTAATACATTTTATATAGAAAAACAATTATTCAGGTTCTGTTTTAGGTTCGTTATTCTAACATAAGTACATAATATTAAAACATGTTTAAATATTATTACTTTGAGAAATACACTGCAATTACTCCGCAACTGCTTCCAAAATTTATCTGCTGTTAGGAAGTTGTTATGTAATAATAATTTTCCTTGAGCCAACTGGAAGCATAATGGTTAAGTTGGCTAGATCCCATGTGACTAACTGTATGGTTTAAGTCCTGGACCTGGTGGACTTAGAAACACACAGAGGACATGGGTGTGAATGCCCCAAATCTTGAAAGTAGGAAGAAACTGAGGAGAAGAGATTGTGTTGTGACCATTCCCCATGGGCTGGGCTTTCTCCCTTTGTCACTTTTCTGTCTCTTTCTCCATCTCTTTCCAGTGAGCACACATGACCTTTGGCAAATTTTTAAAACAATGTGTTTTCTGGGACCAGCAGTTGGAGTAATGGCTATGTCACTGGACTCCCATGTAGTCGACTGCAGTTTGAATCCTGGACCCAGTGGCTTAAACTCACACGGGGCACATTTGCGTGCGTGCCTAAGATTCCAAGAGGAGAATGGAGGAGAAGGTATTGTGGTGTGGCCACCCTCCCTGGGGGGTGATTTCTCGCTTTCTGTCTATCTGGCAAGTGCATGCCTCCTATAGTAAAAAATCTCTCAAAAAATAGATAAATATATAAATATAAATATTATATGTATATACACACACATATATAAACATATATATATAAACATATATATATATATGTCTTCTTCAGACATGATTAAAATATGAACTATTGGGTTGGTGGAAAAGTCATGACATATTTTTTCTATTGAAAAATGCATCATAAGTTTTCTGACATTCCAATATGCCACCAGAATCATCTTCCTCTCCCAATTTTATTTAAAAACCTCTCACCATGACTGTATAATCCCATGGGAATTGTTGAATCATGTTGTGAATCCTGTTAGAATATTTATATGCACTGTTTTTAATTTAACGAACGTTAAGCTTGACAACCAGAACTGCAAATAAATAAACTGGTTCTTGGTTTCAGTCTGTACACATCTATGAAGTTAATAAAGTACTCTACTTGTCATCAAATCTGTTAACAAGAAAGAGAAACTCAATGGGAAAGATACTTCATTTTCACAATTAGCTAAGAGCTTACTTAACTGTGTCCCACAGATATATTTAAATTTTTTATGTATCAATTAACATTTGTCAGATATGAGAATTTAATAAGTAATGTAGTATCCCAATTAAAAATGTGATTTTGCAGTTTTAATACTGATGTCTTCATTTAGGTTTAATTGACAGTTGCTAAAATAATGCAATGCATTTCTCATAATCAAGGAAGAAAATAACTCTATAACTCTGCAGTAATCATTTTAATTCTGAACATTTAAGTGGAAAAACTTAAAAGCTGACTTTATTGGTTGAATCATATTTCTCAGAGGCTTGCTCTGCAGTCCAGATTACAGTGCATTAAGAAATACAGGTATATCTTGATTTTCCCCAGTGCTATAACCCCGCCTGAGCCAAGCACTGTTAGTTTTTATTTCCTTTACTAGAAATTTGTTATGGCAAAAAATTTTTTAAAGTTTTAAAACAATTTTTTATCTTGTTTTACCTTACTAATTTTTTTTTAATTTCTATAATCTTTTATGTGATTTTTTTTCTTCTGGATTTGTTATTATTGTTATTATTATTACTGCAAATTAATCAAAACCACACATTTAAAATTAAATTTAAAGAAAACATTTATTGTTATTTCTCTTCCATTTCTCTTTTAAGGATATTGTGCTGGCCCTGCAGTGTGGTAGTTAAGCGTTGTGCAAAAGAAAAGTCTCACATAGGTATATGAATTTAAATCCTGGCCCCTAGCAATACACTGGGTGCACACACATGCCCAAGATTCTGACATGGAATCTCAAGGATGGAAGAAAGACTGGAGGAAGAAAGATTGCAGCGTGGCCATGCCTAGTTGAGGGTGCTTTCTCTCTCTCGTATGTGTATGTACATGTCTATCAGGTACAGAAAGAAAAAAGAATTAAAAATAACACTTTTGTTGAAAAATTTCACTTTAAGTCTAAGCTAAAAGAATGAGCTTTAAAATTAACATATAATAATTAAAATGTTAAAAATACAAATTTGAGATTTCAACCAATGAAGACCCCCTGCCCAGACTTCACCTACCTGCTTCCCAGGTCTTGCCAGGAACCAGATAAGCCATCAGCAGCCATCTCTATGTGAGTTCTGAGTGGCCCCATTCAGGGATTTCAAACACTGAAGACTGCTAGCACACTGCGTAGTTTTCATTTTTTTGAAAAAAATTATTTTCTCCTCTTTCTTATATTTTTGTCCTGATTTTTTCCCTCTTTCTTTTTCTCTCTTTTTCTTTCCTTTTCTTTTTACCTTTCTCACTTTTCTTCTCAACTTCCATATACTGATTTTCTAAACAGGTCTAAGTGCTCAGTTGCCCAATATCTGAATAATTTTAGTGTCAGATTAATCCTCAATTTTCATTGAATCAGTTGTACAAAGGGAGAAAACCGGTACTATATACAGGCTGCAAGTCACTACCTTTTGCATTTCTCTGAATGCTCAGATTTAACTTCAAAAAATAGGAAAAAAATGTATAATCCATCAGATGTCCAGAAACTGCAATAGAGGTACAAGAAATATGAGAAACAAAGAAAATATCTCTCCTCTAATACAAAGAATAACTCCTCTTTTTCCACAAAGAATGCAAGGGGACTCATGGAAATGTCAGTTAAAGAATTTTAAATATTCGTAGTGATGAAGCTAACAGAGATGAAAGAGAAGAGAGAGACAACAAATTCCAGAAGATGCGGGAGAAAAGAGGCAATCAGTTCCAGGAGGTGAAGAAGTACATGCATGATCTGAAAGAGGAAATACACACCATAAAAAATAACCAGATGAAATTGTTAGAGATGGTTATAATACATGAAATCAAAACCTCCCTTGAAAGTATTAAAAGCAGATTAGATCATTCAGAAGATCAAACTTCAGATTTAGTAGATAGAACCTCTGACCTAGAAAAACTCATTAAAAAAGACAGAAAATAATCCAAAAATTGAGAATAACAAGAGTAATACTACATACAATTAAACACCCAAACATCTAGATCATTAGTATCCCAGAAGGTGAAGAAACTAATAAGGGCATTGATAATCTATTCCATGAAATCCTGGAAGAAAATTTTCCAAACCTAGATCAGTACTCAAATAACCAGACCCAAGAAATACAAAGGACCCACATACAATTAACTCAAGATCTTTCCCAAGGTACATCATAGCCAGATTGACCAAAACCACCGGAACCAGATACTAAAACTGGCAAGAGAGAAACATCAAATTACTTTCAAAGGATTTTCCATAAGAAGAGAGAAACGTCAAATTACTTTCAAAGGATTTTCCATAAAGCTAAGGTTGGACTTTTCATTGGAAACAATGCAAGTAAAGAAAGCATGGGAAAATATATCCAAAGTGTTAAGTGAAAACAATTTCAACCAAAAATACTATACCCAGCAAGATTATCTTTCATATGGGAAAAAAAGACAAAACCATTCTCAGATAAACAAAACCTGAATTTACCAACACCATACCAGCTCCTAAGAAGTGCTGAAGGGAGTGCTGAAGGAAAATTAAAGTCAGACACACAGAAATAAGGGTATAAGACACAACCAAGAGAATGGACAGCCTAAGGTAGGGACAAGTCCGGAGTTGAATGTTAACTTCCAGAATTTAAGTGGAAGGATCAGACCACAGTAACACTGCAAATTCAGTAGAAGAAAGATTAATTACTTGAATTTGAACTAATGAAATTTTTTTTTTTTACTTTAGACCAAAACATTACTGAATTTTCTTCAATGCTTTGATTTCCATATTTAAGGATTTTTGTCTTGTCTTGAACTGTTGATAGGTCCATCTACCTACTATTTTAACTGAATCCTAACCTTTTTCTTGGCTTTAGTTTTTAACCAAATTTATTTTAACAATTTTTTATTTTGATCTATTAAAACTAAAACTTTTTTGAAACAAAAATTGCATTAAAATACCTATTAATACCTATTTAATGACTGTAGTAAGCTATACTACCTCAGCAAGGTTTATGCCTTAAGTCAGACAAGCCCACATAAATATGTATGTATCAGCTGTGCTTGCTATTGAAAGTCCTTAATTAGGGTCTTTAGTGAATCAATAAAATGAGGTAAAAAAAGGGATGGAAAACAACTGTACATACCAGAGACAGTGTGGGATAAGGGGGGGATTGGTAGAGGATGAGAGGTAGAGAATAAAGGGAGGGAAAAAGTCAACTATATAAGAAACAACAAATGTAAAATTATTTGTTGATGATAACATGTATAGTTATATCCTTGACTGAGCCAATGTATACTGGATGGAAATTTCTCATTTTGTATACTATATTGATATACAGTGAGTAACTGTAAATAAATAAATAAATAAATAAATAAATAAATAAATAAAATATAATTTGAGAACTTCTAAGCGATATGGAATATGTTATTACATTTAATCTTTTTATTTTTTATTTTATTATTTTTTTTTGCTATTGACCATGGGCACTTACCAGAGTGAGATGATGAGAGAGAAAGTAAGAAAGCAAGCAACTCCCACCTCCACATAGAGAATGATCATGCCACAATCCCTTCTCCTCTATTTCTCTTTTCAGGGTTTTGAGCAGGCACATTCACCCACCAACTGTGTTTTTCGAACCACATTCTGGGACCCTAACTATAGAGTTGGCCATGTAGGATCCAGCCACCTTACCCACCATGCCACTGGCTGGCCCACTGACACATTACATTTATTTTTAATGATACATCAGCTGACAATTCTATTAAGCAATACTGTATTTCTTTAAAAAAAAATTAGAAACTTCTTTTGAAGAGCAATTCATTGCCCAGTAATAAGAATATTTTTTTTCAGCACTATCAGCAATAATGAGAAATCTCCTTTTATTTGGAAATGTCTATTTCCTAGGGCCTTGAATAAATAAGAGAAAAATTACAAAAAACATACTGGAAATATTATTCAGGTAGATAAATTTTAGTAGGAGTATGTACATGTGGAATGTGATAATCTAACATTGATTCCCTTAAAATTACCCATCTCGGTCTCCAGAGGAATGTAAATACAACTCTTAGGAGTGTATAAATTGATGTATGCAGTCAAAACTGATCTGTGTACCCCTCCTCCCCCTTTCATTCATTCATTCATTTATTTATCTTTAAGAGAGATTTCTGCTTTAGGGTACATGCGCTCACCGGAGAGACAGAGAAAGACAAAGAGAAACAGGGAGACAGAAAGTGGGAAATTATCCCCTAGGAGGAGGGCAATGCTACAACCCCTTTTCCTCCACTAGTCTCTCAGGCTCTTGGATATGCACACACACATGCCGGGCATGAGTTTTAAGCTGCCGAGTCCAACTGCGTTTAACTACGTGGGAGTCCAGCCTTTGTGCCATCTGCTGGTCCCACCACCTTCCCCATTTATATTCCTGGAATTCTGACCCATCTTCAGTTTTTGCTTCCCTGATTTTCAGTATGTAAAATTGTTTAAAATCTCCCACTTAAAATCAAAACATCCTCTAGACCCTCATTTTCCCATCTTGTTACTTTTCCAACACTCTTAACATATTTTTAAAATACTCCAAACTTAATTTTATCACCTCAAATACACTTGTTTCTGGTTTCCCTCTCTAGTACATCAACATTATGCTTACTAGTATCACTAATAACTCTACGTATATCTATTTTTTTTCTTTTACTGGATTATTCTAATTTCTTCAGCCATCCATTAACATGAATTTATTTAGTATACCCTATGTGCCTAGGACTACATTTGGTGGTAGGGATGCAATAATGAAAAAGTCAAAACTGGGACCAGCAGAGGAATTAATGGTTATGTCACTGGACTCTCACACAGTCAAGTGTGGTTCAAGTCCTGGACCCAGCAGCTTAAAACTCATGCTGGGTGCATGTGCATGCATGACCAAAGGGACTATGGCATGGCCATTCCCCCAAGGGATGAGTCTTGGTTTCTATCTCCCTGTACTCCCTCTGTCTCTCTGGAAAGTGCATGTATCCTATAGCAAATTTCTGTCAAAGAAAAAAAAAAAAAGAAAAATTCAAAACTTCCAATGAAGTCACACTGTTGACAATTTTCTTTCTTTGGTACAATTAATATTACATCCATTATACAGTAATGAGAAATGAGGCACATAGAGGAGAGATAAACTGTTGAAAGCCACATGGCCAATAGGTGTTGAAGCCAGGCTACACAGCCAGACAGTCTGACTCCAAGTCCCAGACCCTTTATCTGTTCACCTCAGTGCCTCTCAAGCCACTGTTCAGTCATTTACATATCTCAAAGGGTAGATTACCAATGAGATCCATTAGAAACTAGGTGTCTTATAAAACTCTAAAGGAATGTTCTGCTTATCATGATGACATTCATCCCACCACATCTCACTCATCTGTTTCCTTTAGTGAGGAAACCAGCTCCATGGACATCTTGCCAATTAGCTCTACCTTCAGAAACTCTTTTGCCTTTGTCACTCCTAGAAACAGAAACAATTCTCCCTCCAGAGTTTGCAATGTAGACGGAGAAAATCTACATCATTTGGTTGTTTCTTTAAGTGCTGGACTCTAGGAAAAATTCCTTTTCTATGCAATTTTCCAACAGAAGGGTGTACAACCCCAACATGGAGTGATAAAAACTGGGCAATGAAAGAGAATAGTTAAATCCTCCTAGAATTGAGGTACAAGGGAAGAAGCAAGTAGTCAGCCTCTTATGCTTTCTTTATGACAGCTGTCTGATCTTTCAATAAAGAAATATAAGGTCCAATATATTATTCTCAGTATGGGTTACATTAGATTGGGGTAAATTGTCATGGAAGGCAGGAGATACAGTTCTATTAATTCAGCTCTGATGGATCTATACCCTAGTATCACTGGTTCTCTTCACTCCAACTCCACACTTCAGCAAAGCACACTTCCAAGGGGAATAAAAAGCCCTCACACAGCCTGGAGACGATTTGATTAAATAGATAAAACCAATGCCAATCAGGAAGGATAGTTCATGAAATGTGGGAAAAAAAAAGATTACATTTGGGTGATAGACTATTTGTTGTTTTAATGTATCATACATTGTTCTGTAATAGAAATTACTTTTAAAAGTAATATAATGTATGTACACTATATGTTACATGTAATCTAATTTTGGATAGATCTTTCTACTGGGCCATCAGAAAAGTTATGATTCATTTTTGCATAGAAAAAGAGAAAAAATATGTCATGAGTTTTCCAACGACCAGATATTACAGTAATTCTCTATTTTCTGTATGTCTTAAAACCTCAAATATGTATTTAGAGAAGGGACCAGTGGATAGCATGATGATTACATTGCTGGACTCCCATGGAGTTGACTATAGTTCAAGTCCTGGACCTGATGACTTGAAACTCATGCTGGGTGTGTGTACGTTGGTGCCCAAGGCCTCGAGAGGAAAATGGAGGAGAAGGGATTGCAGCATGGCCATCTCCCCCTGGGTGGTAATGTCTTGCTTTCTGTCTCTCGATCTCTTACTCTATGTCTCTCTTGGGAGTACATGTGCCCTATAGCAAAAATGTTTCTTAAAAATTTATGTAGAAGGCAATGTTTTCTCACCATCTTCAAGTCCACCATTATTCAGTACAATAGAAACATCATGTTAAGAAAAATCTGGAGAGAATACTTTACTGTGGTATCTCTTTGACTCACTAGCTCTTCTCAGTGGAGCTATCTGCCTGCTTAGGAAGACCATAAAACAGTTATCCTTTGGTTTGCATTTCTTCCTTGGGTTCATTTAAGTATGTGATGGCCCCTGACCATAGGCGGACTATATCTCTTCTGAACTTTGTACACCATAAATTATGGTGCCATAAGGAACAAGTATTTGACAGGATGGAAGCCTTCTCTTTAGAACATAGAGATTTGCAAATCCCAAGGCCTTGATTTGGAGTGAACCAGAAGACACAGGGACATATGATGCACTGCCCTACCTGTAAAAATATAAAACTTTTTAAAACTGAACTACTGTATTATCAATGGCCTGTTGCCAAATTACATGGTATCAAACTCAGTGAACCATGGAAATAACATATATATTCCATTTACAAACATGGCAACAGCAAAGCAGAAACATAGAAAAAGAGAATATTAAATAAAATAGATGGGGATGAATTTAAAAAACAGAGACCTGATTATCATTTTAAATGATATGAAATTATCCTATCATTTTGAATTAACCAATTATTTCAAAATATAATTTTAGGTATTAAATACACTGAGGGGGTATCTAATGTAAAAACTGATTTACCAACAACAAGCTCTTGCTTGGATTTCTCTCTTCTTACTTCAAATGCATTTGGAATACTTTTACCTAATTTTATTTTGGATTACTTGTTTATTAGTTTGCCCCCCTTCCTTTTTTTTTTTTTTTTTTGCTACAGGACATGTGCTCTCCTAACAGAGAGAGAGAGACAGACAGACAGACAGACAGACAAAGAAGGGGAAATGAGAAATCTCCCAAGAGGGGTTGGCCACACTATAAACACTTCTCCTCCATTCTCCTCTTGGGATTACTTTTTTTAAAATTACTGTGGGACAGGGCTGGCATGTAGTATGGTGGTAGGGGCACTGGACTCCCACATGGCTGACCATGGTTCTGGTTCCAGACCTAATGGCTTGATTTCTTATTTTTCCTTTCTACTCCCACATGGCTGACCATGGTTCGGGTTCTAGACCTAATGGCTTGATTTCTTACTTTTCCTTTCTCTCTCTATGTCCCTCTCTTTTGAAAAATAATAATAATAAAATAATTACTTAAAAATTACGATGGGACAAAAGATGGAGAGTAATTCACTGAAAGTTGTCCTGCAGCACAGGTGAGCCGGACAACACAGGATTCTCTGCCCCTTCTGTATAAATAATGATTCCTCCCTGGAAAAGCCCCACACAATTGTGAGGAAGAGGAAGAGAAGATTTAAATAGAATGTATCAAGTAGTGAAGCTTCTGATCACAGATGGACCAAATCCTTCAAATATTTCATTAAAACCACCTTTATGTTGACATATCTATGTTGGGTCTTCTCTGAAGATTTTTATCATTTTTAACATAAGCCTGTTAAAAGAGGAGCTATCTAATATCTCTAATAGTTACGATTTTATAAATGCAAAGATACCTTCACTTATCATTTCATAATAGCCTATATTTTCAGTAACTTAGAGGTAGGTATGATCCTGACCACTTTCTATGTATTTTCTTTCACTAGCATATATTAAGATAAACTCCAACTTTACATTTTATTCGATTTTCTTAAAAAGATTTACTACATATATATGAAGTTGTAATATATCATTTCATTTTAACACTTTACTGAAAAGAAAAACATTCCATCTAAAACAAGAGGTGGTAAATATAACAACATGACATGAGTAGAAAAGTCATCACATGACTGACTTAGACGAAGCCCAGATTAACCTGAATGTTATAACTGTGTCAGCTTACATTTTGTTCATGCCTTTTCCAATAGATATGCACATTGTCAATCCTACACTTTACAATTTGCCCTGTTTTGTATTTTGAAATTTCACCCTTCAAAACACTGTTTAATCTCCCTGCAGATTTAATTTCTGGGCCTGCGTATTTCAGTGAAAGGCAGTTAGGTACAATCTCGAGGGTCAGCCTCAGTCTCACAGCAGTAACCATGTTCTGCAATGCGGTGACCCTGTTGGAAGGTCTCAATTTCCTGTTGGAAGGTCTCAATTTCCCGTTCCAAGGTCTCCTATGCAGGCCAGTGTGCCTGTGATCCTGGAGGCTTGAGGTTAAGGGTAGGATCGTGGCATGAAGATCACGTTAGGGGTGCCTCTGTGATCATGTGTATGCATAGGGGTGTGTGTGGTGTGTATACATGTATGTCCCTGTCTTGTGGAATACTTGAATGAACAAACTTGCCCTGAGCAGTAAATAAATGAATATTCCTAAATGCATGATGGAATATTTCATTTTTTTCTGAGCCTGTCAGAAAACTGTCTTGGACATTATATTTGGACCTGATATGATATGGATATATATATATGTGTATATATATATCACCATATTAACATAGATGATCCGAGACTGAAAAGTCTGTCAGTTTGTCTACAATTAACAAAGGGTACAGCAAAAGATGTAGTGGTTACATCAATGGACTCCCACATGGCCAACCACAGTTTGAGTCCTAGACCCAGTGGCTTGAAACTCACACCAAGCACATATACACTCACATCAAGCACATATACATACTTACCCAAGATCCCAGGAGGAGAACACAGAAGGGATTGCAGCGTGACCATCCCCCCAGGGGATGATTTCTTACTTTCTCTCTTACTGTCTGTTTCTCAATCTCTCTCCAGTAAGCACACGTACCCTAAGTCAAAAACCTCTCTTAAAAAAAAAGGGAGTGAAAGTGTTCTTTGTGTCAGTTAACATTAATAATCACATCACCGATACATGGCTTTACCTTTATTCCAGAGATACTCAGGAATATCACTGCTTAGTTTACGTGGACAAAGGTAATTCAGTCTTACCATAATAAAAAACAAATGAACTGATTCGGAAATCTTCACTAAAAAAACTTTTAAACAGAGGTCAGGAAGTAGTCAGTTAACATTAATAATCACATCACCGATAAATGGCTTTACCTTTATTCCTGAGATACTCAGAATTATCACTGCTTAGTGATAGTTTACGTGGACAAAGGTAATTCAGTCTTACCATAATAAAAAACAAATGAACTGATTTGGAAATCTTCACTAAAAGAAAACTTTTAAACAGAGGTCAGGAGTTATGAAACTTTGTGATAAGCAGTAGTTTGAAGGTACAGGAAAAGGATAGTTTTAAACTGCAGATATGTTTACTATTACACAGGTGTTTCTGGTGAAACTATATGGGCATGAAAATGAATTAGGTGTGTGGGAACTTGGGTTATTGGAAAGGAGACATTCAACACATATAAATGTAGTATTTACTGTTTATGAAACAAATCTTGAATAAAAATGTATGGCTGCCAATATTCTAGGAAGGTAGAGACAGTATTTACTCTCAAGGAATTTGCATTATACTAAAGGGAAGCAAACACTATGTACAGGAGAAAACTATTTTAGATAAGGCTAAGTTCTATGCATATTCAAAATACTACAGTAATACTGAAAGCTACTTGTGACCTATTTTAGATTTAGTAGGTTAGTAGTTCAAAAACTATATTAGGATACTGACGAGAAGTAAATAGCTCACTAAGACAGGGTGATTGAGAAAAGTTTAATGGAAGAACAATTTGTAAAGAAAGATGTGGGTGGGGCTAGAAAAAAATAGAAAACAATAGGAATTTGTAAATTCCTTGGGGCTAACAACATAAAAGCCAGTACTACCCCTAAACCTGAAGAAGCATGTGGAGAAATTCATCAGAGAACCCCAGATAATGTAGCTATAGGAGATGCGTGAGTTAGAAAATGGAGGACATTGTGACAGGGACAAACAGGAGAGGGAGTCGAGAGAGGAGAAAAGAATGACCCCAAGTCAGTTTTTTATCATGATTCAAACTCTCTCAGTGACCAAAAATCAGAGATCAGGGATTCATCTGAGGTACTCCGCAAAGGTCAGACTCTTCAGGACATAGCAAAGTGAAGAACAAGACAGAGTGGCACATGGAAAACAGTCATTACAGAATGCCTTTCTGAAGATGTGGTATTTAATCTAAAAATGAATGACTAGCAGAAAATCTGGTTGTAAATATCTGAGATTTGAAAGGTGCTATGAATTGGTGACCCCAAAACTGTACTCAGCAATTCTTGTTTGTAATATTGTAAAAGCTGAAAAGTCCACCTTTCTTTTTATGTAGAAGTGTCAGCGTGACATATTTCTAGCTTAATACAATGAAATCAAAAATATGAGAGTAAGGCTTTCCTACTAGAATATTGGAATAAATTCTTAGAGGAATAAGACGTCAAGACCTTTGCATGATATGCTATCTGAAGGTAGAGCAGACATCTTTCTTATATGAAGGCGGAAGGTAGACCCAAAACCTGGCCATGCAGAGAGTTAAAAGGATTCTAGTCTTTAGGATATGGTTGAGCCACTAGAATATTCTTAGATACTCCACACTTATATTTTTGTTATATGAGAACTAAATCCCATTTTTCTTCATGGCATTCTGGTAAAATTCTTTGGTTATTCATTGTTGAATATAATTATAACAATTATATCTGATGGGCTTAGAAACTTAGGTGAAGTAGTAGCTCATACAGAAACCATACCCTGGAAGTCAGGTAGCCTACTTCAAGATCATGTCATTGGAGCATATTTTGTGAGCTGTTGACCAAACTTACTTAGGAGTTCTGAGTTTATCAACTGGAATTTAGATTACTTCATAAATCTAGTGAGGAACTGAAGAAAAGCATCAAAGTAAATTGATATGACATTTACTAAAATTCTGTCTGTGATAGGAGTAAGGTACTATAGAAAAAAAGGAGGATTAGGAACCAATGAGATTATCACGACATGTGGTAGAAACTGTTCTTGTCTACCATATCTTTGTTCTTCCCTTATTTCTGACATACATCTAGACTGTATTAGCTATCTTCCCTTGCAGTGACATCTGGCCATGTGACTGAGGTACTGGTCATAGAGAGTGAGAAGTAATGCATGTCTTGTGAAAACTTAGCCACTGCTTCTATTGTTTCTTCTTCTCCTCTCATGTCTTACTCTGTGTTTGTTCCCTCTCTCTGACTAGCAGGGATGGTAATATCCAAGGGTACCTTGGAAGTTATATACTGAAAATGGCACCTCATCCTGGTTATATGAGGGAGAATAAAAGAGCTCTTCTTATATTTAACTCATCAAACAAAACCCAAAAAACACACTTCTATTTTTGCTGAGCATTTACCTTTTAGGGATATTTGTTAAACGTCCACTTTATACCATTAACTAGGTACACTGTTAGATGTTATGGGAGAAGTAGCTTCTCAGAGAACAATGTCATAAAGTATTTTATATTGATAGAGTTATAGCTATTTGGGTATCTGCCACCTGTAATTATTCAACTGTCACAAGTTCAGATTTTTAGAGAAGTTTGTTTCAATTGAATAAAGATTTAAAAGCAGAATATACATTTAAAAGACACAAATAGAAGGTTGGCTGTGGAAAAGCCTAAAAGAGAATGTCTCAAGAGGTATTTTCTGATAATGAGCACTAGGGATTAGGAGTTAGTAAATGGATACAAGATGGTTATGCAAATTTCATAAAGTTGGCTGAGGAGCCTGTCAAGCTAACTAATTCTGTCATTCCAACTGGGGTTTTGCTTCCTCTTGTGGCTAATTAATTCTAACATGACCATATTATTTATCCTCCAAACTGAGACACTTTTGAGAAGGACTGGAGGTGAAATTTACTAATCTATCATAAAAATATACATCAGTGGGGACAGTCTTGGCCAAACAGAAATGAAAGGCAAATAGATCTCCACAGTAGTTAATGAAGAACTAGTGGAGATAAGACCCTTCCTCACCAAACTTTCAGTCTAGACGCTAACTTCTTGAATTAAAAGCTGTCAAAACTAAAGCACTCTACACAGATGTTGCTTATCTAATTTTTATAGGCTAACTTTTTGTTTATTTATGATTTTCATAGGTTGCATATTTCTAATCAATTCTGACAAATGCAGACTCCTGTCAAATTACAGAGCATTTGAATATCCCAGAAAATTACTTCTGTCACTTTCCAATCTTCCTCCCAAGTACCCTAAGTTCTGATTTTTGTTACCATAAATTACTTTGTTCATTTTATGACTTTATACAAATAACCTAACATAGTTCATCCTTATTTTGTATCTGATCTCTCACATCGAATTTTGAATATAAAATTCAACTTGACTGTTTTACCTGTCAATAGTTTGTTCTTTTTTATTTCTTCTGGATCTAATCAATGTTTTTATTAATTCTCTGAAAACATATTTTAGTCTTACAAGTTCATTTCTTATACTAAAATAAGTTCAGTCACACATGGTCCCTAATAACATTTAGATCAGCAATGACTGCATATATGAATGTGTTTCCATGAGATTATAATGGAGCTGAAAAGTTTCCACCGCCTAGTGACTTCATAGTTATTCTTATTTATACAGTTTTCAGTTTTTGCTATAGGGTGTGTGTGCTGGTCAGAGAGAGACAGAGAGAGAGGTAAAGTAAAAGATCCCCCCTCCAAGGAGTATGGACATGCTGCAATCCTTTCTCCTTCACTATCTTCTCAGGATCTGGGGGAAAGGGGGGTGGGCACACATATGCACACAAACACACATACACACACAGCATGTTTTCAAGCCAATGGGTCCAGAACGCTAATAGTGCAGTCAGCCATGTAAGAGTCAGCGCCTTAACTTCCCTGCGACCGGCTGATCCAACCTCATAGCTATTCTAAGGACACAGTACAAAGCATTAGTCAGTGTTTGTAATATAAATGCTGCTATAATAAGCTTATTGTGCTGCTATTCATATAAAAGTATAGCACATACAATTATGTACAGCACAGAATACTTAATAGTAATAAGCAACAATGTAATTGGTTTTTGTACTATGTAATGATTTTATTATACTATAGTATGCTACTTCTTAAAATATTTATGACAAATAATGCATACATGTCACATACATGTGCATACACACATACATATGTGCATGAGGGAGGGAGAGAGAAAGTGGAACACCCTGGCAGGGTGTTCTCACACAGTAGTCACCTTTACCCAGCCCGTCTGCTCTTCAGGATCATGGGCACTTGACATGTTTTCAAGATGACCCATGGGAACCAACCTGTGGTCAGTCTTATGGCTTACAGCCTTGCAGGGCACTTGCATTGCTGCTGCACCATATCAACTGGGTCTAAAATATGTGGTATAAATACATACACACACATATATTTATATAATATAAAATATATTTAGCATATTATATATGTATTCATGTGTAAATATATATTTTATTTATGTACAGCCTTCTTGTAATATGTGTGTATATATGTATATGTGTGAATATGTATATACATAATATATATGTTTACTGTAAATAAGTATGCATGTTACCCCAGAAGCAGCCTGATATATCTCATATTTGCTACATCTATTGATTATATCATTGCCCAAAGACCTTGCTGTGGGACAAGACGTGGATGTCGAAGATGGGAAAACTGATGATCCTGATCTTGTATAGGCCTAGGCTAATATGTGTACTTGAGTCTCAGTTTTTAACAAAAAAAAAAAAAGTAAAAAGAAAAAAAAAACTGAAAATAACAAAAGCATAAAGAACGAGAATATAAAGGAAAAAACTACTATACAACTGGACGTGTTTTAATCTGTTATTACAAAAATCTCAAAATGTCTATAAAGTCAAAAATTTACAGTAAACTAAGATCAATTCGTTATTAAAGAAAAACATATTTTTATAAATGTAATGTAACCTACATGCACTTATTCATTAAGTCTATAGTTGTGTACAGAAATGTCCTAGAACGGGCTGGTGGGTGGCGTGGTGGCTGAGGCACTGGATTCCCACATGGTTGACCGTGGTTTGAATCCTGGACCTTGTGACTTGCTTCTCATTCTCCCTCTCTCTTTCTGTATCTCTCTGGTCAAATTGAAGAAGAAAAATTAAATTAGTAAAAAATGTTTTAAAATGTCCTAGACCTTCACTTTACTTGACCATTTATTTATTCACTGACATGCCCACAGCAACTTCTAGTCTGGCCACCTCCATTCACTATAAGTGTCTTGAACAAGCATACCATTAAAAAAAAAATCTTTTCTACTGTATTTTTGCTATACTCTATGTTCAGATAGATTTAGATACACAAAGTCTTGCCATTTTGCTATAATTATAACATAGTGTGCACTTATTGGACTTAATTTATGATTTATTATTTGTTCTATTGAGTTAAATAATAAAACTAGAAACTCAATTGAACATCAAGCTTCCAGAAATTTTTGTTTTTAAGTGATAAGAACAACCAGATATAAAGCTCTTCAATAATTATTTTTATAATATATCTGATGATTTCTAAAGATTTGCCTATATGAGTAATTACTAGATTTTATATAATTGAGTAGCAGAGATTTGCCTAGGATAAATTTAAGCAGGGAACAAGGATTAGTTATATCTTTTAAATTATTGGCTATGCTATGCCTTCTCAAGTCTATTACAACCCATTCTTCAGAGAAGATTTTAGAGAGAAGTAGCAGAGGTAGAACTGCAATTTATTTATATTGATATGGTGAAAGCAATAAGACTTATTGGGGCAATCTATCTCAGAGAGGCCAAATATATTAATATCTGGTTTCTATCATCTCGTTATTGATCTAATGCTCCAGTTTACATTTTTTTTGTATAACTAAAGATCTACTACTGGAACATAGGTCAATAACAAATGTATGATTATCCTCTTAATGTACAAGATTTTCTGAATTAATGTGCACTTATTGGACTTAATTTATGATTTATTATTTGTTCTATTGAGTTAAATAATAAAACTAGAAACTCAATTGAACATCAAGCTTCCAGAAATTTTTGTTTCTTCTTAATTCATTAAGCTTATATTCTGTCAATTTAAACTTGTAGTCAACTTTCTTGTAATTAAATAAATGAACATTTCTGACAGTAAGCAATCATACTTTGATATTCATTTTTTAGGGAGAAACTTGGGAAGAAAAAAATTATTACTCTATTAAGACAGAATTTCCAATCTTCATTTTCATTGTTTTGTACATTTATTAATTCAATCACATTTTACCTGGAGATTAGGCTGCCTGCTGAGAGTATAAAAATGAAAGAACTGGGACCAGCATATGGCATAATGGTTATGTTACTGGACTCTCACATTAGTCGACCACGATTTGAATCCCAGACCCTGCAGCATAAGATTACACACTACTAGGAGATAAAAGTAAAATAAATGATTAGAAATTATAGTGTACTATGGATAAAATATGTGACTAACAGAAAATGATGTGTAGAGTGGAAGGAGACATGGTAAGAAGGGTCAAGCAATTTCACTTTGAGCAGAGAATTGGCAGGGTTAAGAATTATAAAATTAGGAGCAGTTAGGATTGCAGTAACCTAGGAAATTCAAGTCCCGGCAAAAGAAGTAGCACATACAAAATCCCTAAGCAAGGAAAAAGCTTGACAAAACTAAACTAATACTCAGCAATGAAGAGAAAAGTGGCAATGCATGAATTCAGAAATAAAGGTTAATGATTGCAGAGATGAAGTCACTGTAAAGACATATTTAGATTGCAAAAATCTCAGCACTAGGGAAGCAGCAGTTAGCGTAATGGCTATGTCGCTGGACTCCCACATAGTCGACCGCGGTTCGTGTCCCGGACCCGGTGGCTTAAAACTCACGCCGGGCGCGTGTGCGTGCGTGCCCAAGATCCCGAGAGGAGAATGGAGGAGAAGGGATTGTGGCGTGACCATCCCCCCTGGGGGGTGATTTCTCGCTTTCTGTCTCTATGTCTCTCTCTGTCAGTCTGGCGAGCACATGCGCCCTAAAATGAAAATCTCTAAAAAAAAAAAAAAAAAACTCAGCACTAGAGAAAGATATACCTCTCTAAACTGTGAAATCACTTACATCATGTGAGCTTCAGCTGGAAAACTTTAAACTACTTTATTTCTTTTATTTTAAGGGAGATTTTTTGCTATAGTGTGTTCACACAAGAGAGAGGGAGAGATAGAGAACAAGAAATTACCCCCAACCCTCGGGGGAATGATCACGCCACAATTCCTTCTTATTCTCCTCTGGGGATTTTGGGCATACATGCACATTCACCCCGCATGAGTTTTAAGCCGCTGGGTCTGGGACTTGAACCACAGTTGTCTACATAGGAATCCAGCCATGCAAACATTATGCCATCTGCTGGTCTCTAAATTACTTTATTTTAAAGAATACTTACAATATTCACTTGGGAAGCAAATGTTAAAAAAACAAAATGTATAATAAATATAAATACAATAAATATGTTAATGCTTTAGCATGGAATAAGCCAAAGAGGGATGCTTATTGTATGGAGTGATAATCAAATGCCTGTTGTTTCAATGAAAAGGATTTTGACTTTTCCTTTAGACTATGATAGATACTACCAGAAGAATTGGTACTATATCTCAGTATTTGTAATAATGGGACTACTTTATCACTCAAAATGCTGAAAGGTCGAGGTTACCTAAAATCTAGGGACAGAGAAGGATAAAAACTTTTGTCTTTACAACCACTTACAGTAAATCCACATGACATCTTGTCCTAACATTACTGTCTTCTAACTCCAATTACCCAATGTAATTGGTACTGGATAACATAAGAATATTCAAGAAATCTCATCAAATAGTATATTCAAGATTTATATACTTCATAGTATATAAGGTTAAAAAGGTAAACAACTATTAATCTCTGTTTAATTATGAGCACCATTACATTGTTCACTGAAGGGTATTGATGTCTGTCATCGATTTCTTAGAAATTCATAAAAAATTAGACATGGTAATGAGGATAGAAGACTGGATACACAAATATCCATGTGATAAAGGAAATATAGCAAAATATTAATTGCAGAATCTAGGTGACAAGTGTATGAGAATTTGCTAGATAATTCTTTTGACTTGCTTGTACGTTCAATTATTTTTTTACTACAAGGTTAAGAGACTATAAAAAGGTAGGGGAAAAAAAAGACATGCCAGTATGAATCAGACAACTACTTGAATATCAGAGAAAGAAAACTTTAAAGCATGATGAATTACAAGAAATAAATAGAAACATTATATAACAGTGAAGGCTATAGTCACTAGAAAAATACTGCAATTTTAGTTTATATGGATATAATAACATTGTGTCAGAGTATGTAAGGAAAATATTGTCAGACCTAACAAAAGGACAAATAATTCTTCCAAGTAAAATATTTAATATATATCTTCTAATAAATAACAGAGAAAGTAGACCAAAAAGTCAACATGGATATAGAAGATGCCAATCATAGCCTAACACAACCACTTGACATTTTTTTCAGATAACCATGCATGTGCACACAAACATAAGGGTAAAACACTATATAGTACAAACAAAATACAAACTAATGTTAAATTAATGTGGATTACTTACAATGCCTGTATTTTGGGCCAAGAATATATGACTCAACAAATTTTATAGAATTAAATTTACTCAGAATACATTGTTAGACAAAGGTAGAACTTAAGTATAATATTTTTAAAAACAAAATTATAAAATATTTAGATGTTTGGAAATCAAGCTTTAAAAAAAAAAAGAAAAACAAAACAAAACAAAACTATATGGCATGTGCTAGAGCAAGAAAGACAGAAAGAAAAAAATCACTTCCTAGACAGGAGGCCACATTTTAATCCCTTCTCCTTTCTCCTCTTGGGATTTTGGGTATACACACTGGATGTGTGTTTTTCAAGACATTGGGTCCAGTTTTGAACTGTGTAGTTCATCATGTGGGATCCAGCCACCAAGCCACCTGATGGCTCATAATAGAATTTTAAATAGCATATTGGTTGAAAGAAATCAAAATGGAGACCAGTAGTTGTAGTAATGGTTATGTCGCTAGACTCCCATGTAGTTGACAGTTTGAGTCCCAGGCCTGGTGGCATAAACTCACGCCAGGCACGTGTGCGTGCATGCCCCAAATCCTGAGAGGAGACTGCAGGAGAAGAGGTTACGGTGTGGCCATTGTCCCTGGGGAATGATTTCTCGCTTTCTGTCTCTCTGTCTCTGCCTTTCTGGCAATTGCACGTGCCCTATAGCAAAAACCTCTCCCCCCTCCCAAAAAAAGAAAGAAATCACATTATAAATTTTATATTATATGTGTTTGTGTGTGTGTGTGTGTGTATGTGTATACACAAATTAGCTTAATGACAACAATACAGTATTTTTTTTTCCTTTGGAGAGGTTTTTTTGTTTTGTTTTGTTTTTTGTTTGCTATAGGGCAATAGGGCGCGCGTGTGCGCTCGCCAGAAAGACAAAGAGAGACAGAGAGACAGAAGCGAGAAATCACCCCCTGGTGAAGATGGCCACACCGCAATCCTTTCTCCTCCATTCTCCTCTCGGGATCTTGGGCACACACACACACGCGCCCGGTGTGAGTTGAAGCCACTGGGACTCAAACTGCGGTCAACTACGTGGGAGTCCAGTGACAAAGCCATTATGCTAACTGCTGATCCCAACAATACAGTATTTTAAGTTTTATAATATGCAGCTAAAATATATTTTAAAAATAAGAACATTCGAGTGCAGCAGGTGGCATCATGGTTAAGATGCTGGACTTCCACTTGACCAACCATGGTTTAAGCCCTAAACTTGGTTACTTTGGGCACGTGTCCATGCATGCCTAAAATCACAAGTGGAGAATGGAGGAGAAGGGATTGTGGCATGGGGATTTCCCCTGGGGGTGAATTCTCCCTTTGCCTACTCAGTCTCTGTCTCTCTCCAGAGAATATACACACTCTATAGTAGAAACTTAAAAAAACAAACATTAAATGTACATATTTAATGGAGAAGGCTGAATAATTTAAAAATGGGTATTTAAAACCCAAATAACTGCTAAAAAATGTAAAAATGATAAAACTGAAAAACCCATATTAAACACCACAATCTAAAAGTACAAAATAAGGGAAGAAAAGATGGAAAAGGAAATAAAGTATGAAAAAATATGGAAATAGTAAGGAGACAGTATGGAAAAAATAAGAAAGTATGGAAACATTTGATAGAAAAATGTAAAGTTCTCTGTTAAAAAATAGAGTATACATTTTAAAATGTATAGAAAATAGGAAATATGAAGATGATAGTCATAACCTAATTAAATCAGCAGTGATAATAAATATGTGTTATCAAACGATTCTACTAGGAGAGGAAGATTGTCAGATGGGACAGTAAAACTAGGACTAAATTATATTTTGTCTACAAGATATACAAAGAGATACAGATACACCCTGGCTGAAGTGTGAAAATAGATATTATGTACATTTAACCAAAAGAAATATGAGTGCTATATTAATTCAGAAAAATATAGACATTAGAATGATATATATTGCTAGAGATATAGAAGGATATTTCATAATGATAAAGAGTCAACTTATTGGGCCCAGCAGATGGTGTAATGGTTACGTTACTGGACTCCCACTTAGTCAACTGGAGGTTTGAGTCACAGACCTGGTGACTTAAAGCTCATGCTGGGTGCATATGTTTTCATGCCCAAGATCCTAAAAGGAAAATGGAGGAAAAGGGATTGGGGTGTGGCCATCATTCTCGAGGGTGATTTCTTACTTTGTCTCTCTGTCTCTGTCTGTCTCCCTGGTGAGAACATGTGTCCTATAGGGAAAATCTCTCGAAAAAAATCAAAAGATCAATTTATCAAACACACATAATGATCTCTTATACACCTACTAGTAGTGCTTCAAAATGGGTGAAAACTGAAAAAAAAATTGAAAATTTGGAAGATTTCTCAGTTATAATTGAAAATTTGACACACCTTTTTAAAAATTATTATTTCAATTTCTTTTATACATTCAATCACATGTTAATTAGCTTACAAAGTGAATATTCCAACATGTGTACATTTCTCACCAGTCCAGTTGACAATACTATAAGGTTATCTTCAATAGATAATAATCAATTTCTTTGTCCCATAAATGTCTTGCCTCTCATTTTTCTCCTTAATATCCTCCCTCAGACCCTACTCCTTCACCTGCCTTCTCCCTACACTGTACCTAGTATTCACAACCATTTACTAAGTTTCTATAACCTTTAGTCATTCAGTTTTCCCAAAAAATGGTGGACACTCCGTTTATATTAAGCGGAGACATACAATGCCTCTCGTTCATAGCCTGGCCTGTTTCACTCAGCAGTAAATCTTCCATATTCATCCACTTTCTGTCAAAAGCCAGGGTCTTGTTGTTTTTTATGGCTGAGTAGTATTCTATAGAGTATATGTGCCATATTTTTTCAATCCATTCATCTGTTTGTGGACATTTGGTTTGGTTTCATGTCTTAGCAACTGTTAATAATGCCTCTATAAACACTGATGTGCAAGCAATTTTTCCTATTGAGAATTCTTCTGTCCTTTGGGTAGATACCAAGGAGTGGAATTGATGGATCATATGGTAGTTCTATTTGTAGATCTTTGGGAACACACCTCTTTTATTAGCTATTAAAATAACTAACTTCCAATATGGTAAAAAATCAAAATGATAAAAATGTGTTATATGTGCACTACTAAATGACATGTTAAATTCATACAATCACATTGGAAGACTGGTGTTATCTAGTAACACTCAACATTTTCTCTATAATCTAGACAGCTCTTCCCTTGGAATATGCCGAGTAGAACAATATATGTATAACACATATGACAAAAGGCATTGCATAGAAAGGCTCAGCACTCATTTAACACTAAACGCTGGAATTAACTCAAATGTCTGTCAAAAGGAGAGGGGATAACTAATGCAAGACTTTTGTACAAAGTGCTGTATAGCAATAAAAATGAATTGTCTACAATTACAGTAATATGTAGGAATCTCTCAGACATTATGTTGTGTTAAAGAAGAAAAATGCAAAAAGTGCATACTACATTATACCATTTACATGAAATTTAAAAACAAGAAAAACAACTTATATTGTTTGTGCTCAAGATAGTGATTCTCTTGCTGGTTTAGTGACTGAAGAGTAAAAATAGGGTTCTTCCCAGATGCTAGTCATGTTTAATTTTTGGATACGTGTACTGATTAAGTAGGTACATTCACTTATAAAAATGTTTTGATATGTATACTTATGATATCGCTGTGCAGATTAAGCTTCAATAATCTTCAGTAAAGAAACAAAGAAAAGAAAAATCAGGATAGGCATGACACACAAAAATGCATTCACAAACAGAGACATAGTGTGTGTGTGTGTGTGTGTGTGTGTGTGTGTGTGTGTATCTAATTGAGGACTATAGCTATTCCTTTATTTGTTCATAAGACTTTGGAGTAATTGCTTAATGTCTCTTGGTTTTACCTCTTCTTCTCAATAACTAAATCTGGAAAGTTATGGTATAAACGACTATTTAATTTAAATATTACATATTACTATATAAGAAGCTGTCACGTCACAAGTACTATGGGCAAATATTGCTATAATAGAACATGGAGCCAGACAATGTATAGAACAATCAGATTGGATGCCTATTTGTTTAAGTAAAAAAATTGAAGTGAAAGAAAAACAAAATGCTAGAAATGCCTGTTACTTTATGTATCCATTTATGTGTAATTTAAAATCTTTAACACATTTCTTTTTTTAGGATTAAAAAATGTGTTTGCAGACAGTTTGGTAATGTATCCAGCTTGGAGATTTAAAATCACACATGTTATACAATATGTATAAAATGATCCTTCTGTTTCTCAAACAGATAGAATACAAATGCCAGGAACAGAAGTTATATTTTCTCTATAATTTTAATTTGCATTATTTGTTTCACAGTCATGATAGAATATTCTTCTAATATACTTTCTAAACTGGTCATCTATTGAAGCATTGAACAGAAATTCTGTGGTATGGAAGAAGAAAAGAATGCCTATATTTTTTGAAATGCTACAGTCCCAGTAATCTTATATTTATAATATGAAGCCTCTTCACTCCCCTCAGGATCTGATGCTGGCACATTTCTTTAGAACTTCAACCAAGCAGAATAGGTGGAATTAGGCACTATCTCTCAGAAAATCATGAGATACTTTACATATTAACCCTAAGTACATATACTTTTACTCCATGCATGCACTATGTAATTCTCTTTCTAACTCATTACATTTAAATATGCCCAAGAGGAGTATCTTCTATTTCCCATTGCTTCTTCATTTTTTAAAAATAATATTAGCATTTTTCCCTTTAATGCATAATATGTAATAAGGAAATAGTCCCTAGGAACTAGACAGTGGTCTAGTGGCATGCTCTGTGAGACTAACTCACATGGGAAGATTCCAGATGCACATATGGAGACCTCCCTGAAATAAACAGGTACATGTGTGCTCATGAGCTTAGCAGATGTTTAAATTGACTTTCACTTGGATGTTTTGTTCTACAAAGTCCTTCTCATCACTAGACATTCAACACTTACATTTTTCTTGTAGGACACTCATGCATTTTTCTAGCTGATTGCCATCAGCCCATTGCCATCTGCCCATAAACTCTAAGACAATCTCTTGCCATCACTCAGGTGGAAAGGTGATGTGTCTTTGACCCATTAAGATTTAGGGCAGTCTAGTCTTCTGCTTTTTACTCTACTTAAGACACTACCTCGAGGCAATACTCTTTATCAGGTGTAAGTCACAAGTCTATTTATTATAATGTTCACATAATACATCATAAAATGGAACCATGGTTTTATTATTTCCTATCTGTTCCTATCATAATTAACTCTATTTCTTATAATGATATATTATGACTTTCATTTTTTAAGAATACTGGCAATTTGTGGCCAGCAGGTGGTGTGGTTTTAAGGCTCTGGACTCCCATGTGACTGAACATGGTTCAAGCCCTGGGCTCTAAAGCTTAAAAATCATGCTGGGTATGTGTGCATGCATGTCCAAAATTCCAAGAAGAAAATGGAGATGAGATTGTGGCATAGCCATCCTCCCTGAGAAGTGATTTGTCACTTACTTTCTCTCTCTAGAGAGTGCACACACCTTATGGTAAAAACTTAAGAAAAGAAATAAAAAAGAAAAAGGAAAAAGGAAAGGAAAAGAAAAAAAAGAAAGAATATTAGCAGCTTGTCTTCAGAGATTTTGCACTCTTATCAACTAACAGTTGATAAGATTATCTATTTCTCTATACCCTAACTGACATTGGTGCATTGATGTGGCAAACATTCTTATTTATCTTATTGCTTAAAAGCTCTCATGTTCTCATTATATAACTCTGAAGATCCCAGGTCAAGGTGAGAAATCATGACTAGTTTAAGCTAGCAATTCTAATTTAATTCTCTCTGCCAGTCTCTGGATATGCAACTAAATTAGCCAAAAAACAGAAAGTATTTACTGGAAATCTTCAGGAAAAGATTTTTCTCTGTTCATCACATACAAAAATGTTGTAATTAGATCCGAAGCAATCATGTTATTGTGTGATGCCAAGGGTAAAACTCAATCAATTTGCAGATGGGAGAGCAGAGACTGCTACATTTTAGGGCTCTGGTTGGCATTGCTGACTGCCACATCAGTCATAGAACTATTGGCTTATCAAAAATGTCATGAGGTATTTTTTCCATGCAAAAAAGGGTCATGGCTTCTCCAATGATACAATACTTAAAGTAGGTTCTTTTTCGTTCGTTTGCTTTTTGTTTTAGTTTTTATATAGGGCACATGCACTCAACCAGGGAGAGACACAGAGGGACTGGGGAGGGAAGAGTGAGAAATCACCTCCCAGGGTATGGCCAAGTAGCAATCCCTTCTCTATTTTCCTCATGGGATGTTGATCATGCACACACATGCACTTGGCATGTTTTTTAAGTTGCCAGGTCTCATACTCAAATCATGCAGTCAGCCATGTGGGGTCTAGCACCTTAACCACCATGCCACCACACCACCTGCTGGTCCCACAATAGATTCTTATTGTATGAGATAAAGAAAAAATCCTCCAGCTTGAGGAACTTGGAGAAAGTGATGTTTTAATTGCAGTTGAAAGTAATTTTATTGATAAAACTTGGTATTACCAAACATTTTATAAACTGATTAGTAAAAAATTAAACCTTATCAGGACCAGCAGATGGCGTAATGGCTACGTCGTTGGACTCCCATGTAGTCGAACGCAGTTCGAATCCCAGAGCTGGTGGCTTAAACTCATGTTGGGCACATGTGCGTGCGTGCCCAGGATCCCAAGAGGAGAATGGAGGAGAAGGGATTGTGGCATGGCCATACCTTCGGGGGTGATTTCTCGCTTTCTGTCGCTCTAGTTCTCTCTGTCTTTCTGGTAAGCGCAAGCACCCTGTAGCAAAAACCTCTCCCCACCCCCACAAAAAAAATTAACTTTATATCTTTTAGAGATAAACAGGCATATTTACTTTCTAAAGTAAACTTGAATTCTTCTGCTTTTTGATGTTTAGAACCATCTAATTTGTCTTACCTCTGAATTAGTATGTTACTTTGCATTTATGATTAGATAACCAAGAAACATCTAGTTACTGCACTAGGCTGTAGAAAATTACAGGTGTTTGCTTCTAGTTGCCACTAGATCACGTTTCATTTGAGTAAGTCTGCAGAATTCAAGTTCTCATACTAGAAACAGACCTGGATTTCCTTACACATGAAAGATTATACCATATGCTGATAAGGAATGTTGGCTTTCACTTCCTCTAGAAAAATGTTTCTATTGATCTATCATGAAAATTAGATCGGTATCTATCGTTCTAGTATATAGCTCTAAAAGGAAGGCTAATAAACCTCTTATTTTTCTTTCTCTCATTCTTTTCTCCTTGGTTTTTATTTTTTGTTTTTTACTATATGTCATGTGTTCTCCCTGGTGAGAGGGAAAGTGAGAAATCACTCCCGGGGGGTTGGTAGAATGACCAGGCTTTAATCCCTTCTCCAGGACTCTAACTTTGGTCAGTCATGTGGGAGTCCAGTGCCTTAAACACCATGCCACCTGCTATACCTATCTCCTCTTATCTTTTTGATAAGATTGAATAATTATAGTCAAAAAAGTTTCCTAGCAACAAAGACTCTCTCTTTAACCAAATGGTAGTCAAGCTTTTCTGAACCTTCTCAATCTTTGATTATAGCCTGCTACCCCATTCTTGGGCCACAGAGTTCAGTTTTAGCAAAGAATCCTGCTGTCAGTTTAGTGAAAATCTCCCACCCTTGATATCTGATCCAGTGCCTCACCCTCCAGCCTTGATATCAAAGGCCTTGATCCGCCTTGAACAAGAATCCTGGTAAGTCAATTTAGCAAGAATCCCCCTACCCTTAATGTCTAATTAGGTTCTTCTCAGTAATTTTCCACCCACTGACCCTCTCACTCTGCTCCTTGGTGACAAATCCCCAGCTGTCTGCTGTATTTGTAGTTGAGATTAGTTCTTTGCAGAAATCTCTCCCTCCTACTGAGATAACTTAAATAAAATCAGTCTTGACATTTTTAACAAGTAGCTGGTGCAGAAGTTTTCTTTTAAACTGGGTTAAGCTACTAGAGTACCAGGAAGAATTAATTTAAAATATAAATGTTATAAATGTTCTCTTAGCATTTATATATTTTATTATTATTATTATTATTATTATTTTGGAGTGGTTTTTGCTATAGGGCGCGTGTGCTCACCAGACAGAGAGAGACAGAGAGACAGAAAGACAGAAAGCGAGAAATCACCCCCCAGGGGGGATGGCCACGCCACAATCCCTTCTCCTCCATTCTCCTCCAATCTCCTCTCTCGGGATCTTGGGCACGCACACACACACACGCCCCGGCCGGCATGAGTCTAAGCCACTGGGTCCAGGACTTGAACCGCAGTCAACTACATGGGAGTCCAGTGACATAGCCATTATGCCGACTGCTTGTCCCAGAATTTGTGTTTTAAAAGAGATGAAGCCAAGACTTGGAGACCTCTCTGGATCATAAAAACAGAAGACATCTACCATTCACTTGGGTTTTTAGAAAACATATTTACATTCAGAAAGGTTAAGTGAGAATCCAGCATCCCTTTTCTTATCAAAAGAGATTTTTTTCTACCTTCTTTCAAGAAAGGAAGGAGAGAGAGTTGCTTCTCTCTTATAGGTAAATGAAGTGCTGGTATCCCTGAAAATATTGAGGGTTATTATTCTGTCCCATATATCCTTGTGATAAATCAGAACTGAGATTAAGAAGTCCTTTGGCAGTCCAGGAACCAGTCAGTTATTCTCTCAGTAATGTGGCCTAAAATGAACTGGCAATACAGAGGTAGTCCCTGTTCAAGAAAAAATGAATAAAAAAAGGAGAGAGGGAAGAAAGGAAAGTATTATGAGGAGATAAAGTATCAGATATGCAAAGAGAAGTAGAAAAAAGAGAAGCTAGCAACTTCCAAAAGTTGGAACTATGAATCTTAATTTTTTCCTTTCCTATTATAATTTCCCTTAAACTTGACCATTTTCTGGTTCCCAACCCTTTTTTTTTTCTGTGAGAGTTGTTTCATTTGTTTTCATTCATCATCATTGCCTCCCACCCCACATTAAACTTAAGCTTGTTTTCTTGGATTTCTGTGTTTTGTTTTAGATATTTGCTACAGGGCACGTGTGCTCACCAGAGACACAGAGAGTGACAGAGGGACAGAGGGACAGAAAGTGAGAAATCATCCCCCAGGGAGGAATGACCATGCTGTAATCCCTTCTCTTCTATCCTTCTCTTGGGGTTTCTGACTAGGTTCTGCAAAATAATCCACATGCATCCAGTGTGAGTTTAAACCCACCAGGTCCAGTACTCTAACCATGGTCAAGCACATGGGAGTCCAGTGCCTTAACCACTATGCCACCTGCTGGCCCCTCGATTTCTATTTCTTACGACATATATTCTCTGGATTAACTATGTATTTTCCTTGAACTAGGATTTTAATCATGCATATATTTAATTGCTAGAGGATATGTGTACTCACCAGAGAGAAATGGTGGGAGAAGAAAGCACCTTCCCAATAGAACCTGGTCACACCCCTATTGCTCCTACATTTCTCCATCCCATCAGGACTTGGAGCACACATGCTCACACATCCCGTGCGGTTTTCAAGCCACTGGGATCAGAACTCAAACTGCATTCAACCATGTGAGTTCTGGCTTCCTTTAACCACTAGGCTACAGAGCCAGCTCCATACACATATTTTAGAGAAATACCAAGTAAAGTGGTGGAACATCTGTTACCACCATTCTGACACTTGGTAATTTGCATATAATAAATTGTTAATATATCTGCCCAAAGTCACCTACTGAAAGGTGCACATTTCTGGAAAAAGGAATCTTAGAATTTTCCCCTAAATTAACTCCTTCACCTTTAAATTTTAGAAAAATGTACTTCTACCTTATAAAATAGTATGTAGAAAGATACATTTGATAAGAAACATGCTTCTTTCTTTTTTCTTTTTTTTTTTTTTTTTTGGAAAGGTTTTTGCTATAGGGCACATGTCCTCATCTGAAAGACATAGACAGAACAAGAAATCACCCTCCAGCAGGGAATGGTCACACTGCAATCCCTTCTCCTCCATTCTCCTCTCGGGATCTTGGGCACATATGCCCACATGCCCAGCGTGAGTTTAAGCCACCGGGTCTGGGACTCAAACCACGGTCAAATACATGAGAGTCCAATGACATAGCCATTACGCCAACTGCTGGTCCCAAGAAACATATTTCATTTTAGCAAAACTTTCACTTCCTATGCTATAACATTCCACATATGGTCTCTCATGATAATGGATTCACAAGAATTTATTCATAAAATTTAATACTGAGTTCATTGTTATATATCGATGTTTCTTAAATCTGCCTGAATAGCAGAATCACAAGTAGCACTTTTAAAGTACATATTATTTCCCCTCATTCCAGTGCAATTGAATAAGTTACTCCAGATCTAAATCTGAATAATTCCATTTTATTTAAATTACTAGAAAGTATTCTAATAATAAATTATGTTTGGGAGACATTTACAGCTCTCAAAATAAGCCGCATGGTGGTATTACCTGAAACCATTAAAACAACAAATAAAAACTGATATTCACACATACCCCCAGGTATTCTGAATTAAAGTCTGGCGTGAAGCCTGAGCACTGGAATTTTTTCACTGCTCCCCAGGTGATTCTAATGTGCAGCCAGATTTAAGAACCTTTACTGAGGTGTGCCGCAGGGGCTATCATGCTTACAATGAGCCGTTCTTTGATCTGTCCCCGGAGAATTTAGTAATATTGTTCTCATCAGATCTCTATCTCTGTTATAATCTCTGTACCATTCAGAAACTTCTGGCACAGAAAAAGATCTCAATCAAAATCTCACAGCATCCAGGTACAGAATTGCTTAACATGGCATCTGAATAAATGAGGAGACCTGGATGGTACGGAGTATGACAAAAGGAAATGAAGCTTTCTGGCAAGCATAGGGGTTCAAGGTGCACTCTGGAAAGTTTATTGGTTCATCAGTTAATTCAGCCCTCAATTCTTTATTGAACATCTACTATATATCAAGTAGTAAATATTGAGGATACATATTTAAATCTGGGTTAAAAAAAAAAAGAAAAAAGAGTCATTAACCAATTACAGGCCCAGGCACCACTGTGGGAGTTTGGTGCCACATGGGAAGTCCAAGTTCAGACCCTCTGCCCACCTAAAGAGGATGGCTGGTAATACACACTTGTAATCCTAACTATCTGGCAGGTCAGGACACAGTATCACAGTATCACGATGACAAGGTTCTGCAAAATAATACCTTTCTCTTTCTCTTTGACCTCTTTCAGTGTCTTTCTCCTCAACTAAATAATAAATATATTAACTATATATACTCATACATATATATACACACATATATGTGTATATACATATGTACATCAATATATACATATATATGGGTATATATATGTATATCGATGACTATAAATACAAGAGGGGAGGCTGACAAGAGAAACTATAGCACAATGGCAAGACTCAATAAAACTATATGTAAAAAATTATGTATCACAATGGCAAGACTCAGTAAAAAAAAATTTACCTCTCTATTCTTCCAGTCTCTTTCTCAATTAAATATATTATATAACTTGTGTGTGTGTGTGTGTGTGTGTGTGTATATATATATATAAAAACAACAACTATAAATAAAAGGCTGACAAAAGAAACTACACTGAGTATAAATATAAGCCTCAATTAGGGATAAGTATAGCCCTTTTTTAAAAAAGAATTATTTTATTTAACTTTATTTATTTATTTATTTAAATTTGACTGGAGATGGGGAGAGAGAGAAAGTGAGAAAGCAAGAAAGCAAGCTGCCAGGTCTGGGAATTGAACTGTAGTCAGCCATGTAAGAGTCCAGCACCCTTAACTACCACACCACTTGCTGGCTCCAGTGTAGTCCTTCTTAATTATTGACATTCGTAGCATGTCCAAAAAATGGAAATATGTAGGATAAAATTATGCATGGATTTTATTTATTTGGTTTTTGACCAAAATGGGCTGATACATTAATTCTACTTTTCCACCCTTTCTGAAGTCCTTTTATATAAGGATTTGAATAAAGAGTTTTTGTGGGATAGATGCACAGAGTTGATGAGACAAAGACGAGAAGCAAATGTGTGTCTAGGATTGAAGTGAAACCGTATGGATCGCCACAGTGAACAAAAGCAAAATGTATGACACGGTGGGAGGGATGGGCAGAGTCAAACTGCAGTCATAAAGGTGTCTTTCAGGATTTTTTTCTTTATTCTATATTCATTTTAAATCAATTGTGGATTAAAGCAAGAGAGTGAAAACCTGGGGTAGTGTGGACCATGATGGTTGCAATTGAGATGGAAAATGAGTGACAACTTTGAGATACATTGGATAGATTTGGCAAGAACCATTATTTTTATTAGATATAGAAAAAGGTAAGAGAAAGAGGTACAGCTGGAAGAGTTAAGTGTTAGATGAAGCTACTGGGGTATCACTTGCTTGGGAAAGTATTGGAGGTTGGGAAAGATTGTGAGTTCCATTTATGTTGAGTTTGTATATAAGTGCATGTGAAAAATTAAAATAAAGGTATTTAGTAGGCAACTTGATATGGTACCCTAGAGATCAGAAGAGCAGCAAAACACTAGGTGCATTTTAAGAAGACAGAGCTTTTGCATCCGTAGGAGAGAGAAAGGGAGGGAGTGAGGGAGTGAATGTGTAAGGGAGGGAGGAAGGGAAGAAAGGAGAAAGAAAAAAAGGAACAGATTCTCTGTGTGGAGTTGTGCCCTTAAGAAATTAAGTAACTTCTTTTGTTAGACAAACTTTTATAATTCTGTAGAAAGGACAGCATACTGCCTGATAAGTTATTATTAACAAATACAAATAAATATTAAACATAGTATTTACATTACACAATTTTGTTATGTTGGGCTTTGGATTTTTATGTACTGCTTATTCATTAATTCTATTATGCTTTAATGACATCAGATGCACTCAGTCAGGAGCAGCTCCAACTTCCTGCAATGACAGCCATAAAAAATACATTAAGTAATAAATTGATATGTCTGTATGCACCATCCTGCATTCATTATGATATCTGGTTGTTAAAATACAGAGAAAACATTTAATTATATTGTATCTTACTAGCCTGGTGTTAGCCTGCAGTAAGAGCTCTATAAAGATTTACCAGCTCATCTAACCAAAGCCAGGAGCCATCATCTAAGAATCCCCAAAGGACCTACATAAAGACCTAAATTATCTAAAGTCTGACTTCCTGGCAATCCACTGCTTTCAAACTGCAAAAGAATGACATAGAACAGTAATAAAAATGTCAGGAAAATAAACAAATGAGAGGCAAAGGGAAACAACTTTAACCACAGATGCTTAAGAGGAAATGAAGTGCAGAAGTATGGAGAAATGAGTCTGAGCTAGGTTAGATTACCAGGTCCATAAGAGTAGGATCCACTATGGCCAAAATGAGGATAAAGGAGATAAATATCTCCACATATTGAGACATCCCCAGCTCTCTACCCTCTGTCCATCTTCTATACTAAACCATCTTAAAAATAGGTTACTGTAGGAAGGTGGGGTATTCTGCTTTCTGTTGGAGCATCTGGAAGAACACCTAACCTATTCAAGAATAATAAAAAGTAATATTGAATGATTTTAGTACTTCCTATCTGTAACATATAATTCTAATATATGACTGTGTAATAAAATTACTCCTTTCAATAGCCCATGAGATAGGTACAGGTATGACCACCACTTTCTTGATGAGAAAGCAGATAGCATAGAGATTAAATACCTTACCCATGGACGCTCCCGCTACCAAACAACAGAATAACAACTTGAACCCAGATGTTATGCTACAGAAGGTAATCATTCAGAGTATTTGAGCAATGTGATTCATGTGCCTAGCTCTGTATTTTTCACTTTGAATAAATAAGCCAACAAAACAGAAGATTCCTGACATTGGGGAGTGATGTCAGGAATGCAACCTCAGTGATAGAAGT
>NW_006159654.1:337551-355612 GCF_000334495.1 Tupaia belangeri chinensis | reverse complement strand
GCCACCTCAGTGATAGAAGTCATTACTTTATTCTAGAATGGCATGTAATAGTTCCATCAAACATTAGCACCTAGCAGAAATTTGCAATAACTGATTTTTGTCTTTAATAAAATAGCATATACCTATATTTATATTAATACACTAATGTGAAGAAGTTAAAAATTAACTGAATTCTAATATCTTACAAAGGAATTTTTATGCAAAGAAATCATGTTTCAGATTAATTCCTTAACTACTTTATCTATATCACATTCACCTCTATGTCATTAATATGTACTATCTTAACTAGTTTTTCAGAATTATGACACTGGAGATGGAGTTTAAGTCTATGGTAAAAGTGGTCTTTGCAAGTTCATGGAAAATGCATATTGGGAAAAAGCTATGCCTAGATGTAAAAATGGTTTTGCATCAAAATGAACTCATGCTCTAATACTATGTTTGTGAACATTATGATGCTCCTATTTTATTAAGAGAATAAACTTCAAAATTTATTATATTTAATAATACTCAGATGAAGTAAAACATTAACTCTCAGTTAACAGGAAAATTTAATTATCTGGAAAGGGTCATTCTCCAATGATATTAACAGAAACCACTCATAAAGCCTATTTCTGATGAGAGGTAAGCATTATTTTTGAACTTTTCATATGTACATCAAAGAAAATAAAAATGTATATGTCTGAAACTAAAATTTTCTCTAAAACATAGAATGTATTTAAGTGGTCTTTGTAGATCCATACAATAAAACTGAACATTGAAGTTCCCCATTTATAGCTTTCTTCTTAAGCTTACTAACTTAACCAACATTCATGAAAGAGAGATACTGTTCTAATTTGACATGTGATTTTTTTTTTCTTCAAATTCAGCTAAAAACTTATGTTTTCGGAAAGTATCTCTAACACTATTTGCTTGGGAGTTTTCTCACAAAATAAACTTGATAGCTTTATGTTAAAATTGTAATTTTACATGCATAACAGTAATATTAATAAAAACAGCAGGAAGTTGGAGAATTGTTAAATTAATAAATATTTTACTTTTATTCTTTTCATGTAAAAAGTATTTTGTAAATATGAGGCCAGAAGGTGGTATAGTGGTTAAGGCACTGGACTCCTAAATGGCCAACCTTGGTTTGAGCTCCAGATCCAGTGGGTTGAAAATCATGTCAGGTACATGTGTGTGCATGCCTACAATCCTGAGGAGAATGGAGAAGGGACTGTGGCATGGTCATTAACACCACCCCCCCCAATCATTCCTTCTGAGTGGCGATTTCTTAATTTTCCTCTCTCTCTTTTTGTCTCTCTCCAGCAAATGCACATGCTCTATGGCAAAAACCTATAAAAAGAAAATAAGAAGTATTTCACAAACCTAACTTTACAGAAACATATACATACAGCAAATTTGGATGTCGTGTGATTTTAAAACACTCAAGGAAAGCAAGCAACAAATGAAATAACTTTTGTAATATTTATCCAGTTAACAATGAGATCATTGCACTAAAGAGTTTATAGGCAATTTCTCTATGAAGTGAAATGTCTTTCTTTGATTCCAAGTATATGAATATTTTTATATAAAAAAGAGTACTAATAATTGTGCAATACATAGCAATAAAAAAGCAATTGATGTTGATTTTAGGGACTGATTTTTATTTTAGCTAAGAAATGCATAATTATATCTCATTATCTTCAAGTTTTTAAGCATTGCTACAGATAGCATAGACATGATTTTAAAAACTAGTAATAATTCAAAATAATAAAGAAATGACAGTAATACAGAAACTCAAAAAAAATCCCTTTTTTTTATCAAGCACAATGCTATTTGCATAGCTTTCAACAGTTTCCAAAGTATTAGCAGAATTTAAATTTAAATAGTTCAACCAAACAATAAAATTTAGGATACAATTCAGGCATCATTATTTTCATCTCAATGTTCGTTCTATTCAATCACACATTGAATCACATAAGCTTTCCATGGCATTGAACTCTTGGCGGATTAAAAGTGTCAAATATCCAATCAGTGTCAAAAATGGGTATGGTCTTTTGAAAACTTAATTAAAAAGCAAGTAGCAAAGACTAACATAACACTCACATCCTTCAATAATGCTCTAATCTCTCAGAGAAAGTTGTCTTCATGCTTCAACTATAAAGCAATTCAGTTAAGTGCAATAATACTGCTGCCTTTATTTTTTCTTACAGCCTTCCTGGCCATTTCAGAAAAAAAAATTCTAGTCTTTTCCCTTCTCCAAAATAACTTAACATATTCTCTTGGTTCTATTCCTTTTGAACTACTTTCAGATACTAAACAAGAATTACCCACAGGGTTTCTGTTTTCAATGCTTACTTTTAATAGGGAATTCTATCATTTTGCTACTTGTGCAATAAACAAAGTACCAAAATACGAGGTTATGTCTGAAAGAATTTTGCCTTCATATTCGAAAGATATTTTCAATGGGTATGGGATTTTTAGACCAACACATTTCATTTCAATACTTTAGAGATGTTTCTCCAGTATTGTCTGCCTTGCTTGATAAAAGGTCAATGGTTGACATTTTCTTTGTTCCCTTATACATAATGTTCACTAAGCCATGACCATGTTTATCACCTATTCCTCCTCTTTGAATTATTATTCTGTGCCTTGTATAATTTTCTTTGTGTTTATTATTTTGGGCTTCACAGAACTTCTTGCATTTGTGAATTTATTGCTTTAATCAAAGGAGATACATATTATTCCTTTTTCAAAATATTTTATATCTGCCCATTTTTCTCTTTTTTCTTTGGGAACTCCATTACTCATATTTTAGGCCACTTGAGGCTATTTTACAGCTCACTTATGATTTTTTTTTCTTAATGTGATTTATTTGGGTTAGTTTCTATTTTCCTATCTTCAAGTATTTGTGTCTTCTCTTCTACCTATGTATTATTGTTCATCCCTATGGAATATTTCCCCAATCACATTGTTGTTTTCATCTTTAGGAATTTGAGTTGGTTCTTCAAAAAATATATCTTTCATTTCCACATAAACCATGTTCAATATTCTTCTAGCTGAAGAGACGTGGAATTAAATTATAATCACTATTCTACTTTACTTGTCTACTCATTCTTGGTTTAGCATTTACTACATGGGCTGGAACAATAGTTCAATCTAGGGATAATTTTTTGAACCTTGTACAGAACTTCAGCGCTCTCCCTTTCCTCAGTTTTCTATTGTCTGATAGTCTACCTGGTCATTCTAGTCACACTGACATCCCTGGAATTCAGTTCTCTCTCTTCAGTTCAGGAAGGTTCCATATTCTACCTGGATTTTGTCTCACTACTACACTGAAGAGATACTATCTCTAAGAAGTTATGCAGGAACAATTATAGGTGCATGTTATTTTTTGCCCCATTTCAGGGGGCAAAAAAACCTATTTCAATGTTTAGTGTCATACACTGCACAACAGTTTGATAAACTGTTGTTAGATCAGTTTTACTCATTTTTTTCCCATAGACTGCAGGATAAATATGGTACCTCCTTTTCCATTTTACCTGGAAAGGAAAACATACTAATAAACAATAAATTAAAGGTTATTAACTTGTTTTGTTGTATTTCAGCACTTAATATCTGAAATATAACAGGCCATCATAAATGCCTATTGAATCAATTAATTAATGAATTAGGGAATAGATTTCCCATACAGAGAAAGTAGAGACAATATTTCCTTCAAGCCTGTGTAAATGTGAATATCCTTCTCTACTGAAAGCATCAATCTGCAAAAATATTCACGTTCTCTCCCCCCCCAAGACACACATTCTCTCTCTCTTAAAAAATTCTTCAGTAAAGTGAAAGAGTAATGTGTATGAATTAGAAGAATTTCTAAGATCATAAATTACATTCATTTCTTTTATAAAAGAAGCAATCTCCAGTAGACTAGATCCTATTCTATCACTCATCTGACTTTATTTTACATAAAACCTAATTTCAGAATCAAGTACCTGCTTTAGCTCATATTTTATTGACCTCTTAACAATCTGATAATATAATCATCATTTCCTTCATAAAAATTTGCTTCCTTTTCTCTTATTTTTCGCTACTACCCCAAGATGCTGGCATGGCTCTCATTAAAATGAATTCTGGATCCTAATAACCTAAATAGTCATGCTTTTATTTGTTTTCTTCATTGCATCTTCTTGCATTGATTGATTGAGGTTTTTGCTATAGGGAATGTGTACTCACCAGAAAGACAGAGCGAGACAGAGAGCCAGAAAGTGAGAAATTACCCCCAGGGGAGATGGCCACACTGCAATCCCTTCTCCTCCATTCTCCTCTTGGGATCTTGGGCATGCACACATATGTGCTCCAGTGTGAGTTTAAGCCACATGGTCCGGGACTTGAACCATGGTTGACTACATGGGAATCCAGTGATGTAGCCATTATGCCATCTGTTTGTCCCATCTTCATTGCATCTTCTTACTAAGCTCTACATCTTGCAGTGCTCTAAGATGTATTTTACTACTCTTTTTTTTTTCTTTTTCTCTTTTTCTCTGTTTTTATAGGCAATACCATATAAGGCCAATGGTTTTCAGATGTCTACACAAAATGATACTTTAAAATTTACATCTATAATTTACCTTTTTACTGAGTTCTAGACATTTTTTATCTGAATGCTCACTTATCATTTTCAGATGGAAATCTAGCACATATTACAAGACATAGCCCAGAAAAGAAACTTTAATTTTCCCCACCCCAATCCATAAATTTCAAATTTTCCTAATACAGTAAATTTTTAGAATAAAATTGTGACTTATTTTTTGAATCCTTATTTCCTTTCACATTTCATATTATACTAGTGATCAAGCTTTAAAAATAAATTTCAAAACTGGTCACTTCCCAACATTTTAGCTCTACCACTCTTTTCTAAGTCATCACCTTCCATCTAGATTTATGAAATTCTTAATAATTTCTCCACTTTGACTAATATCTTTTGCTTTCGTTTTAATTCTCCAAACAGCAAAGTGAAGTAACAATTATAATTTATACATTGGATTATATTATTATTTTGATCAAAATAGTTCAATGGCTACTTATTGCATATAGGATATGTAGAAGTATTTATCTGATAAATTAATTTTCTACGGCTGTGGTAAGAAAGTACCACAAATGAAGTTGTATAAACAACAATTTATTTTTTTCTCAGCTCTGGTAAAATTAAGGCGTAATCAACTTCCTCTCCTTTAAAGGTTTATGAGGGAAGAATGTGCTTCACATAGTCTCTTCAGTTTATAGATAGCCATCTTCTCACTACGTTCCTTCTTTTCTCTATGTTTGCCTATCTCTGTGTCTAAATTTCTTGATATAAAATCAGAATTCATATTGAATTAGGGCCCACTCTAATGACGTTATTTTAACTTGATTTTCTATGTCCAAAGGAGGTCATGTTCTGAGGTAGTAGGGGTTAGACTTCAACATGTCTTTGTTGGAAGGAAATAATTCAATCTATAACATCTATGTGTAAGATTTTAAATAATCTAGTCCCTTTCTAGTTCATTGAATTCCCATTCTTCCACTTTCTCCTCTTCTCACTCTTTTTTAGATATGATGAACTTTGTGGTTGCTGGTTTATTATTGTTATCATTGTTTTTGTATTAGGAAGTTCATTTCCATCTCCCTATTTTACAAATAATACTTATTTTGCCAGAAACACTTGGTCCTAATATCTTCATGTTGTTCATTGCATTGCTTTCAAGTTTCTGAACAAATATCACTTTTTCAAATACATTTCCAATGATTGTCATTGCTAAACTCTCCAGTTTATCACTCTTTATTTTCTCAAACTTTATTTTTAAAATTATTACTCCTAATATATAAGTTTTAATTGTTTACTTAATTTAAATTCAGTGATAAAATAACTGTGTTTGAATTATACATTTTATAACCTTAGAGACTAAACTATTCCTGGTACTGAATATTGGATGAATGAAGGAATACGCAGTCAAGTCCAAAACACACAGAAGAAACTTTGCGCTTCAGGAAGAAGAAAGTTTTCACATTTGAAGTTATGACAGTTTTCATTTTTTGAATTAATTTTAATAGTAACACTAAATGGCTTTCTGAGATGGGAACTGTAATGGACTTCAATAACTTACTGCATTTCATACTTTTGGCAGTATGAATTTAGAAACACTAAAATACAAAAAAGTGTACATAATTAATGTATATGATTTGATGCATTTGGAGATAAATATTTACCCATGAAACCATCACAGTCAATACTATAATTATGTGTCACCTCTAAAAATTTCTTCATACCATCTTTATTTTCTATAATTTATTCTTTAAGATGTATTCCTGACCTAGTATTTTGTAAGCTTCAATTAAGTGTACTTTTTTTATTGTCCAGCCCTTTTCTTGTATGGTTGCTCAACTCTTTATTGTTTGTTTATGAGGATATTTCTTTTCATCTCCAGTAATTTTTTTAAGTCCACTGAAGAGCTTTCTGGTGTAACCATATTGATTTACTCTTCTCATTGGGACCAATTACATTACCAGAACATATTCTGAGATTTTTCTAGCTAGCTCTACTAAGTTTATTATTTATTTAGTAATCTCTGATCAAATAAGTGTTCTAAATGTTGAACATGCCCAGAACATAATCACTGGTGCATTTATTTCCTTTTCTCTAGAGCAAAAGGTTCTAGTCCTTAACATGTACATTTTGATTAATGCATTTTCCTCCTGATATACAGCTTTTCTTCCTGTCCTCCTTATTCTAGTGATCAAAATTACTCCAGTTTTTAGTTATGTATTTCTAATGTCCTTTATACTGAAAGATTGTCAGAAATTTATTTTGTTAAAGAGCTGCAGTTTTTGCTTAAATTACTTATATGCAAGCATTACAGGAAAATTGTAAGAAATCTTATATTTGTCCAAATTAAATTGTCTTTGTGTGTGTGGGGGGGGGTGGCAAAGGGCACACTGGAGAGAGAGAGGGAAAGAAATCACCCTCTCAGGGGGATGGCCATGCCACAATTCCTTCTCCTCTAGGAATTTTAGGCATGTATGCACTTACACCTGGTGTGATATTCAAGCTGTCCAGGACACAAACAGTGGTTGTCCATGTAGGAATCCAACACCTTAACCATTATACCATCTGCTGGCCCCTTAAAATGTCTCTAAACTACCAAAATCTTTCATTAATTATTTAATTTTAACAGAGGCTTTGTATTATTTTGAATTAGGTTTGCCTTCAAAGGTTAGAAAAATAGAGAGTGACAACTCTTATAGAAGAGTTAAAACTCTTAAAGAAGATATAAGTTTAACGCTGTCTATACTTAAGGAGTTATGAAATAGGCAGATTAAGAGATACAGTTACTGTTCTATACCTGCTGCAGTACCCTGCAGTTTTACATGTGACTGCTCAAGTCACAAACACATCTACTTTTCAGGAAGCCAACATAAGGAACAATGAATGAAGGAAATCCTCTCTTCCTTTCTGTTCTTATTTAACATAATACAGAAATTTACATGAAGCAAATATCTCATTAAGAGTCACAGGCATTTTTCTTTCTTTGAGAGTTTTTTGCTATGGGTGCATGCACTCTCCAGAAAGACCGTGAGAGACAGAGAAACAGAAAGCAAGAAATCACCCCCAAGGAGGTATGGCCATGGCCCAATCCCTTCTCCTCCATTCTCCTCTCGGGATCTTGAGCACACAGGCGCACACAAGGGACTGGAACACCAGTTGACTACATGGGATTTCAGTGATGTAGTCTTATGCCATCTGCTCGTCCCAAGAGCCACAGGCATTTTAACACTCACTCATCTCTAGAGATCTGATCATGTCACATACTACAAAAGTCCTCTGTTGCCACTTCAAAATCACAACTCATTTTATCCCTTTATAAGGATGGCTATAGCTGACTATTGCTGTAAGTTTCTTACTTTCTCTTACAAATTTATCCTTTAAATGAATATTATTAACTTTTCATTATTTACTTTTGCCTGATGTTACATTAGTTTATTTTAATCTATATAATCCCTTCTCTCTGTTCTTTCATTTTAAAATTTTTGCTTGCAAATTATTGGTTGAAGATCATGTCCTACAGAGTTTTTCACGATCAAGATTTTGCTAGCTGCATTTTTTTGTTTGTTTAGCATATTTATCCTATCCCCTGAGTTATATGTAAATTTTAGATAAATATAGAGCTTAAGTATGATTCAGGAATTATGTTTCAGCAAGATTGGCAAGGTGTCAATGTGTTCTTTAGACAGCATACAGTTTGTGGTCTCTTTTTGTGATATTAGAATGTAATAATAACCTGTATTAATAGCTCCATTAATTTATTCAAAGTTGCAAAAGAACAATATTACAATTTAATTATTCTCTCTATTTTCTGGTATATTTCTGTGAAGAGAAATTGTATTTTATATGGTTACCTAGAGGTAAACTTTGAATAGGAAAGGCAAGATAAATGCAAACTAGTTTTATATATAATATATATATTATATAAATATATATATATACATACACACAATAAATATAGTTTGCATTTATCTTTCACAGTAAAGAGGGTGTATAATAGAAAATATTAAAATAATAGTAAAAGGGAATTTCTTTATACAGGCATTTAGACATCATTACTAATATGCCATTATACATTTTTATTAGCATGTCTTTACGGTTATCATTTGATATTATTGTTGGTTGATATTATTGTGAAATCTCCAATGAGCATACAATATGATGTAGTAACGAGTCAAGAAATACAACAGGAAATAAAGTTTAAGATTTAAAATGGAGTAGTCAGGCCAGCCAGTGGCATGGTAAGTAAGGTCACTAAACTCCACTTGGCTGAATACATGGTTCGAGTCCTGGATCTGGGAACTTAGAAAATACTATGGGCATGTATGTGTGCCCAAAATCCCATGAGAAGGATTCCATGAGAGGGGATTGTGATGTGGCCATCCCTCTAGAGGATGCTTTTTCACTTTCTTTCTATCTCTTCTGCAAGCACATGTGCCCTATAACAAAAATTATTAAAAAGTTATAAAAATGGAGTAGTCTTCTGAGTAATAGAATTAATATTCTTTTTGGATGCATTAGAGAGGTTTTGAGGCAAAAGCTACTATAACTGAATTGTAAGGATTTCAATTAAATACACAAAGAGAGGTTATTTGGCCATGTGGATTCAGGATAGTAAGAACAGAACAGATTGCCTCCTCTGACAAAGAAATTCAAAACCCTGGCTAACCACGAATTTAATGTTTAATCTCAATAGGTAATCGGAGAGAAAAAGACCTGGGGAATCTTGGAAAATATTTTTCTTCATTTCCGATGAGTTTTGTGTGTCTCTCTGTGTGTGTTGAATAAGCTTAATTATGTGCAAGTCCTGGCTCTCCTTATCCTTTTTCTCTTTCTATCTCCAAAGAGTTGGAGAAATTGGCCTGAATGACACGTTTGGGAAGAATAACTAGAGTTCTGACTTGTATCTCTTCCAAGTCGACTGTAAGATGGAAAAGATCTCTACTCTTCAAGGACAATCCTTCCATCCAGTCAGACCTGCCCCAGGACATAATACTTCCAAAAGGGTGGACTAGAGTATAATTCTGGCATTAGTGGGGAAAAAAAATCCCAAATATCTGCAAATTTCAAAACTTATCCCAAACCTATGATTTCTAACCAATCCCAAATAATGAGGGGGTTGTGTGTGTGCCCGTGTGTGTGTGTTTTAAGAAACTACTGAAAAATTTCAAGATAAATTAAATTAGAAAATCATATTAATTGTAATTATCATAATTAATATGAAAGGAAAATCATTAGGGTAATTATTATAGGGGTGACATTTGGAAAAGCAAGAGGAGTTAGGCCATTATCCTACTGCCTGTGTAAACAGATCAGTGGTCAACAGATTTTCCACCCTGTTAGATCCCTAAGAACTATTATTCAAAGAGTCATTGAACTCATTATAGTGGTCATATGAATCTAAAGTAATACTTAGAGAGGAAATAATAGCAATTAAGGATTATGTGGGGAAAAAAATAAATCAATTGCCTCAATTCTCATTTTAACTTTTTTGGAGCAAATTCTGACATAAAAAGGAAGTGACAGAGGTAATAAGAATATGAGTAAAATAAATAGAACACAAAAATAAGAGAAAATTAATAAAACCAATGTTAGACATATATAACTAAACCTCACTTAACAAATAATAGCTTGTAATTTAAAAATCTCACAAAGAATCTATTAGGTGAAGATGGTTTTCCTGATAAATTATACAAGACATTTTTTTATAAAATATTTCCAAAATTTTCAGGTAAATGTAAGAATGAATGAATGCTTCTAGTCCATCTATGAAACTTGCATTAGCCTAATACCAAAACTAGACAAAGATAAGAAAATACAGCTCTCTATCCCTCATGAAGAGAAATTAAAACATTCTTTATGATATTTATAATACTTTAGAAAATTTGGAATATTTGAAATATCCAACATTATGCAAAAAGTATACTGTATTATGAACAAACATGGCTTAAACTTACAATTCAAAAATGATTTAAACTTTAAAAAATCTATTTTAGCATATGAACAGACTGAAATAGTAAAATAACATGATTATTTCATTATATGTTGAGAAAAACATTACACAAAATTTAGTCATATTCATAAAAATAAATTTACTTATTTGTTTTTAAATCTTTGCTATACAACGTGTGGACTCTCCAGAGAGAGAAAGTGAAAAATTACTCCGCAAGGGGAATAGCCACACCACAGTCCTTTCTCTTCCATTTTTTTTCTCAGGAGTTTGGGTACTCACACATGTCTTGTGTGATTTTCAAGTCACCAGGTCTGGGACTTAAACTGAGATTGTTGGAATAAGCCATGTGGGACCCAACACCTTAACCTCCACACCACTTGCTGGCCTCTATGAAAAAAGTTCAATCTATGAGAAGATGGAACTTTTTCAACCTCATAAAGCCATTGACAAAAACTTAGAGGTGACACAGCCACATCTACTGACACACTACTGTATGTTTTCTGCCTAAGACAAGAACAAGGTAAGACTGTGTGCCCTCATCACCTCTGCTCAACATTATGCCAAGATTCTAGTCATTACCAGAATGCAGAAATTGGAAATAAAGGATATTGAGATTTTTGGGGTTGTTTTAGAAAAATAAAGATTCAAATATTACAAAAATATAATTAAAATCAGTAAACATAGTCTTTCTTTCACTTTTTCTTTCTTTATAGAGGCATTGCTACTATAGGGCACATGAGCTGGCTGGAGAGACACAGAGATAGAAACTGAGAAATCACTCCCCAGTGTGGATGCCATGCTGCAATCCCTTCTCTTCACTCCTCTTGAGATTTTGCACACATGCATGTGCACCGGGCATGAGTTTTAAGTTCCTGGGTCCGGGGCTCAAACTGTGGTTGGACATGTAGGAGTACAGCAATATAACCATTATGCCATCTACTGGTCACAGTAATCATATTTAGATAAAGCTTTAATGTATGAATTATATATATATATAAATAATTTTATGGAAAAATGTTTTTCAGGACTTCAAAGAAGTAGTTCTGATGGTTTCTGTCTCCTCAAAGTTTATTTAATTTTCATTGTTCTTCAATTCTTGCATTTTGAAGTATATATATGTATATACATGTATGTGTGTGTGTGTATTTATTAATATAATACCTCCTTTAGTGTAGATTTTCAGGTAACAGCATGTTATCCACTTTTAAAACCTGTCCTTTCATTTACTGCTTAATTTTTAAAGATTTTTTTTTCTGACTATAGATTCTGGCAAAAGTTAACTTTTTGAACACACCAAAAATGATATTCCGTTGTCTCTGACTTACCTTATTTCAATTGAGAAAACTATTATTTTTCTTGATTCTTTAAAAATATTTTTTTTGCCCTCCCTTAAAGTTTTCTCTCATACATGTATTTTTGAAGATATTGTTTAAATTAATATACTTACATGTGTTTTACTTTGTTTTTATTAAAATAGTTTTCACCTGTTTTGTGATTTTAAAGTTTCTTTAGTCCACTTTCACTATCTTCTACCAGTTTGGAAAACTTTTGGTCACTATCTTTTTCAAATATACTACAGTCCCATCCTCTCCCCTCTCTTCCTCTGTGATTTTATTTATATATCTTTTTGATCTTTATATTGTTCATGTTCCTTTATATTCTTATTTTTTCTTTCTTTTATGCCAGAAATTGTATGTGTTCATTAAAGAGAAATAAAAGCAAGCCCTCCAGTGGGATCTGGTCATAACTGCAATCCCCTATCTTCCACGTGTCCCTTCCCTTCAGATTCCTGAAAACCTGGTTCCAGCTTAAAGAGTTCACCATCTTAACAATGAATCACTGTGACTGGGTCAAAACTAAGTTACTTTAAACACATGATTGACATGCTTTGTGAAACATAGTTCATGTTGTAATACTTCCAGAGTTCTTCAGTTAGGGGAATTCTCTATGGTAACTCTCTGTTCATTGACTGGAATTCAGTAGTTGTCCCACTCCTATTACAAATATTTAGTAAAGTGTTTGACTATATTGCAATATATAGTAAATATGAATTACTTTTGTGGTTGCCAACATAGGAATATAAAGTTATGTTGATGTTGAATTTTTCTCATCTTCGATATGCAAAATGAAAATAGAGCATAGGATATGCTAAGATAAAACCTAAGTAAAAGCAAACACTTGCATTTTTAGATGAATGCAATTAATATTCCAGAGGGTAGACTGCATTATCAACTATAAAAGTCACCAATAAATGATTGAAAGAATACTATGATGGTAGAAAGATGGGCAGAAATAGAGAATCAATTGTCTTAGAAAGCTGACTTTTTTCCACAGATCTTTAAAATAGTAACTACCGACAGTAGTGTAGTAATAATAGCAGTCAAATAAAAAGCACATATAAACTTTATATTATGTGTAGATGTTCTAAGTACTTTCATACAATAACTCTTAACTTTCTCCAAATTCTTCTTTTTGTAGATGGGAGAGATTTATATTTTCTCCACAAAGTAATTTTTCTTGTTAAGAACCTATCCTTACCAGGACTATCCAAAAAGGGTAGGTAGTAGCATGATAATGATATTTGTTCTCTTAAAGGACACATGTACTCAGCATCATGATCAGACTACTAAAGTTATAAATCAATGGCATGGGTGCAAAAAAAAAAAAAAAAAAAAACTACAATAAAACATTTTCTTTAAATGCTTCACACTTTCCAAAGAACAAAAACTAAAATAACAGATTATACAGTAAGTCACAAATACAGTTCTTGAGTCTTTTGCCCATACACATGAGTATTGTCTAAATCCTGTCTTCTTTGTAGCAGCTAAGTCCCACACCACTGTGCTTGACTGAGTTCACATCTGCTGTAACCTGCAGCTCCCTGTCACTTCATTGGTTCTCCTCTGCTGCTAAGCTTTGTTTCCTGGCAGTAATTAAAACTTTCTGCCAATACCATAGCTGCTGCTGCTGGAACTGCCATAGCCACATTGATTTCATTGTTTGGCAAGTATTATTAGCCTCCTCCTCCATGGGGCCAGAGCTTCTGTCTCCAAAGCTTCCTCCCTTCATGGGTTCAAAGTCTGAAGATTGATTGCTGTAATTGTTAAAGTTACTGGAGCTTCCACCACTTCCAAAACTGCTTCCATTGTTATCACATCCTAATAGCCATTACCACTTCCAACATATCCACCACCACCTCAGCTGCCACCAGAGCCATCATGACCTCTCAAGTTTCCTCCATAATAAAAGTTGTCATTACTAACAAAACCACACCTATAATCACCACCAAAATTTCCAGCACCAGTTCCTCTCTTGGGCCAGAGTAAACACCAGCCATCTTCTCACTGGGCAGGGCTTTTCTTACTTCACAGTTGCATTCACAGTATGTTAGTTCTGAATGACAACTTTATGCACAGGATCATAATCATCTAAAGTTACAAAAACAAAGCTCCTTTCTAGGCTACTGCCTTGGTCAGTCATGATTTAAATCACTTAAGTTTTCCCATACTGTTCAAAATATTCTTCTACTTGATATTGAACATTTTAATAATTGTCAATGTAGAAGATAAATAAAACAGTCTTTGCCTGTAAGAGTTAGCAATATACATGGTAAAGCATTCGTAAGTTAATACAGTACTAGCACATCACATAAATGTTGAGGGAATTTAGAATAATGCAAAAACATACAGGATTAAACCCAAGAAAGATAGAATGACTTTTGAGTTCTACAAATAGGTAATAGATTATAAGTCATTAGATACTACACATTAAGGAATAAAAAAATGAGGGAGATACGTGAATAAAACAAGTGTATTTCTTTAGCTAGAAGAAAAATTCTGAAGATAATGAAAAAAGTTATAAAAGAGATAGGGAAGATATATGGCTTTACAGGGATATCATCGATTTACCTATATTATAAATGTATTTAGGTAATATGAAATTAGTATAGGTACTTACACAAAGTCATATGATGGAATAGTGTTTAGAAAATTTTACCTAAGAATAAACTAAAGGCCTGTAGCCCAACTGGGAGCTTTCTGCAATTGACTTGGAATAAATGTGAATGGAGTGAAACTAAAAGAGAAAATTAATGGGGAGAAAAGATCTGCAGGACTTAGGAATACTGAAAGACATATGAAAGAGAGAAGTCAAAATTACAGCCTCTTATCAGTCTGACAGTTGAAAATTTCAAAAAGTAAATAATAAATTTTGTCCCAAATAGCCTGGATGACTTAAGAAAAAAAAAAGGGGGGGGGAGGGGGAACCAGCAGTTAATGTAATGGCTATGTCGCTGGACTCCCACATAGTCGACCGCGATTCACGGCCCAGACCCAGTGGCTTAAAACTCATGCCAGGCGCGTGTGCGTGCGTGTCCAAGATCCCGAGAGGAGAATGGAGGAGAAAGGATTGCGGCATGAGCATCCCCCCTGAGGGGTGATTTCTCGCTTTCTGTCTCTATGTCTCTCTCTGTCTGCCTGGCAAGCGTATGCGCCCTATAGCAAAAACCTCTCCAAAAAAAGAAAAAAAGAAAAAAAAGAAAAAGGAAATATAGCTTTTGAAGAATAGGTTATTCACATTTCCTCTTAGTTACCAAATGTTACCCTAAAAAAATAGGCATGATTATTTATTTATTTATTTGCTATAAGGTGTCTGCACTCGCCAGACGTAGATGAGGGGGAGGGGGAAAAGCTCTCAGGAAGGATGACCACTCCCCTCTCTTCCTTCTACCCTTAGGACAGGGTCTCTTCAAAATATTCTAAGTATTCTTCAGTGTCTTCTTTAATGCCACAACAAAGACCTTTTTCACAGTGAAGTGAGCCCCTTGGTCTTTGAGAATCTTCTCTTGAGACAGCCCTCTTTGGTTTCAAAACTCTTTGATCTACTCTTGCTAGGTCTTGCCCTCATAGCTGCATCCACCTCCTCCACAATGGCATATGCAACAAACCCAAAGCCCCTAGAGTGCTTGATATTTGGAACTCACATTACCATGGAGTATAGAGCACCTGCCTCCATTGTTCAAAATGGCTCCTCAGGCTCTCACTGGTCATTTCAAAGCTCACCCCTCCAATGAAGACCTTCTGTTCTTGCTCTTTAGGAGACTCTTACTTAGATATCATGGCAGTGGGAAGAGAGATTTCAATGACACGTTCCCTGTGGTATCTACGGGCAGAGAGTGATAATGTATGATTTTACTACTCACTAGCCATATTCTCATAGCTACCATATACAACCTAAGCTTTATTAGTCTTTGGCTACAAAAAAGTTAGCAATGAACAATAATCATTTATTTTCTTTCTACTTCAGAAATATCTGCTGCACTGTACATTACCATCTACCTTCATTGCCAACATCTCTTTGAAGAGCACTTTTCCTATGGAATCATGCAGCAACACTGTGCATGCTCTTTCTGCCTTCGGTTTTGCTCTTTCTAATCTATTCTTCACAAAGCAGCCAGAGTGAAATATTTACTAATGTTTAATGACATAACTCTCTTGCTCAAAATGAATTCATTCCTTCTTACAGTCTTTAAAATACAGTACAGGGCTGGCAGGTGGTATGGTTGTTAAGGCACTGGATTCTCACATGGCCAACCATAGTCTAAGTCCTGGACCCAGTGGCTTGCGATTCACACTGTGTGTGTGTGTGTGTGTGTGTGTGTGTGTGTACCTGGGATCCCAGGAGGAGAACGGAGAAGGGAATCGCCCGCTGGGGGTGATTTCTCACTTTCTCTCTCACTGTCTCCATCTCTCTATCTCCAGTGAGTGTAAAATTTCTATAGCAAAAACTTCTAAAAAAAAAAAAAAAAAAAAAAAAGAAAGTACAAACTCAGACCAAAACTTAAAAGAACGTTCTCTAAGACACTTTCATTAACAATGGGTTCTAGCTTCAAATTAGGCCACGCCTACTTTTTACATTTTACTCCTGATATATTTGGCTTTTTTTTTAATCTCTCAGGCTTTTATTTAGATAAGTCACGTACTAATCACCTTGCCTAGAACTCCTTTCGCTACCTCTCTCACCTAGTCCCCTGCTCTAATTGAAAATTCTATTGTGTCTTTGGAAAAGTCATGATAAATTTTGCATAGAAAAACATAGAAAAATATGTCATGAATTTCTGACAACCCAATATTTCTCAATAACTTATGGATTTCACTCTAAATATCTTATCATCTGTAGAGTTATTCCTGACGTCGTACATTTTCTTTGGAAATTAACTGATTTTTTAATCTGTGAATTCCTCTTCTCGCCATAGCATTCTTCTTGGTGTTACATTGAAAAATAATTTTAGTTTCTTTCCTATACCCAGAAGTGTCAGTGTTTGGCACACAGACAATAATAAAAATCACACTTATAATAAATTACTGAATTTTACTTTCATGTTGAACTCAGATGTCTCTCACAAATTTTATGTTTTTAACCTGCAGCTAGGAAATGGAGATGCCTTCTTTACTTTTCCTTTGAGTTATTTGTTCCTTGAATCATTCTCAAAGCATATTGGCATTATAAAATCATAAAAATAGTTTTACAGCATTTTTCATGGCATCCCAGAGTGAGGAGACAAAGATACACATAAAGGTTTTAATTTATTTTGTGAGCAATTCTATCAGACTTATAACCTCCCTGACTTTTTAAGTTTATTCATTTACTTATTTCATGAAAGAGGTATAGAGAGAATGACAGAGACATAGAGATAGGCAGCCCGACAGGTTGACTTGGATTATGATCATGTGTGTGTTCCAGGAGTGCTCACAGAGGCCTAGGCCACAAACCTGGACTTTCCCAATGTGGGCCCAGTTATGTTACTGCTGCACTGACACTTAGTCCCCTCCCATTCTTTGTAATTGATTAGCAAGATAAGGAATCAGTATATGCTGGGGGTTTCACACCTCAATCTGAGGTAAAGAATGTCCCTCAGTTCAACTTGGATTGCACAACATTAACACATTTGGAACATTGTAGGTCTAGTCCAATGCATCTGAGGATAAAAGGCTATGTAGAAAACAAGTATGTTACATCTTCTCAAGGAGCTTCCATACTAGACAGCAAAATTAACATTAAACCCAAAATTGCACCAATGAATCTACATATACAGACCAAGACATAAATTCTGAGAAAATAAAAGTATCATGGAAACTTATGAGAAAGGGATATAAAGTAAACTACTTTTGTAAAAGAAAATTTGTGCTGAAATTAGAACACAAAAGTTAATTTGGGTCTGGACAGAACAGCAGTGAAACACAATACTCAGCTAGTACCCACCTTAGATGGTTACCAGTTCACACCTGAAAACCTCACTGAGAATACCAGGTACACTTGTACCCATGACCTAGGATGGCTAAAGTTGGAAGTGTATCGTAGCGACCCTGCAGAAATGTAGTATCTCTTTTTAACTGTCTCTCTCATTCATGGAATAAACTTAAAAAAATGTTAACTAGGGGACCAGCAGTTGGCATAATGGCTATGTCGCTGGACTACCATGTAGTCGACCATGGTTCAAGTCCTGGATTCAGTGGCTTGCTTTCTTCATCCCCCCACACCCCCACCCCCCGGCT
>NW_006159654.1:312138-337119 GCF_000334495.1 Tupaia belangeri chinensis | reverse complement strand
AGAGGAGAATGGAGAAGAAGGGATTACAACATGGCCATCCCCCTTGGGGTGATTTCTCACTTTCTGTCTCTCTGTCTCTGTCTTTCTGGCTAGCACATGTGCCCTATAGCAAAAACCTCTCAAAAAAATGTTACTTGGATAATATGTATAAAACATTCCAGGTAGCACAAGAGAATATGCAAAGATCCTGAATCAAAAAGAATTACTGCAAGGCCATTGAACTGAAAGAACATGAACAAGGGAGAATGCTGAGTCAAGGAGCTTAACAGCTTTGAAAAGAATTTTATTATACTTTTATTTTAAGAACATTGGGCATTTATTGGTATATTTTGAAAACAGAGGTAATATATTCAAATTTGCATTTAAAAAATAATTATTTTTATGTGTGACAGTATTAGGTTGTCAGGAAAGCCTATCTATTTTGCCTAGAAAAATACGTCACAACTTTCTGCATAACCCCATAGGATAATCATTTCTATTTAGCTCCTCACTTCTATCCATTCTAGTTCAGGAAAGAAAATTAAATTACTGGATGAAAAAAAAAAAGAATAATCTTATCACATGAGGTCCTCAGAGTTTCCAAAGTTGGCTGGAAAGAGGCATTAAAGAACTGAAATGAATTCTTCTCTCTTAGGCTTCATATACTGTCCCCTTGACACTCAATTTTGTTTTGTTATGTTTCGGTTTTTTTGAAGTTATGAATCCTTTGAGCATAGAATTGAATCTTTACTGCTAGGCATACACAGTAGAATGATATTTGAAGAAGGAAAATCCTAATTTAATATAATAGGAAGAAGCAAGTTGCACGACATCCTTAATAAAAAAGGACTTCAGAGGTCAGTATTTTGTGTCAAAATTCAAAACAACTGTAATAACCAGAAACTAGATAGCAATATAAACACTATTCCTTGGAGAAAGTATACATGCTTAAAATAAAAGTGCTTTGATATAAACATATTTAAACAGACTTGGGGGGAAAAAAAGCAGTCTGATCAGCTATATACTAACTGATTTAATCTAAAGCAAAATCTTAGAATTTGCATTCTATTTTCTGTACTGCATAGCACTATCATACTACTTCTCTTAAAATTTTAAATCATACTAAAATACTTAGAATGCTTCAGCAAATAAGAAAAAAGAAACTTAAAGTTCTTTATCTCAGATAAATGATTCTTCTAATCTAAGAATGAATGTAATTTTATGGGTTTTCTGAGTATAAAAAGCAGAGCACAAGTATAATGTTTGAAGTTTAAGAATTGTTCCCTGTATAGTATATGAATTTTTATATATTATTTGTAATAATTAATGTATTTCAGTCATTACAAAATTAAAAATAAAGCAGAAATGTGATGGCAAGGACATGACTAGTAAAGATAAATCTTCATCACCCTTACTAGACAGAAGGAAAATGAATTAGAATTAACATTGAGTTCAGGCCTTTCTACTTTGGGAAAATTCACTTAAACCCTATAATTTGCCAACATTTCTTCAGGGCTAATCATATTTCCTAGAAAGTTTTTCAGTGGACACTAAAAATTATATGTAGAGATGAATAAAATATGTCTTGCCTATTAGAAGAGTATAAGTATTTAGCGTTGTTAAGTATTAGATAACACTCTCTACTTGGATAATATAGAGATTTTGTTTAGGTTTGTTTTAATTGCTAGTGAGCACATGCACCCTCCAGAGACAGAGGGAGAAGGCACCCCCCGCCCCAATGGGGCATTTTCCCTGTATTTCTCTATCCTGTTGGTTTGGAACATGCAAGCAACATATGCCTGGTGTGTCTCTCATGTCTCTGGGTTGGAATTTGAACCGCAGTTGTCTCTAGGAGATCTGGTTCCTTTAATCACTAGGCCACGGGACTAACCCTTGAAGATAGATTATATAAAGGACTATTGTCTAGAGTTTAGGAAAATCACATAATATAGGGTGGCAATCCAGGACTAAAAAACACAAGAGAAGAATAGAATTAATGATTCACATAACCGGAGATTTGACTTTCAATAGTAGGCACAGTCCAACTTACAGATCTTGTACACAAGAAACCATGCACTAAATACATATTGACCTTATTCTATTATTTCTGCCCTGCTCAATAGATTTTAAATAAGTGCTTATTTCTGGCTAAATTAAACTGGAAGCTGTAAGACTCAAACGTGTATAACTCTATCAAATGCAGGAACTCTACACACTATTGTACCCAGTTGCCTTGGGGTGGGTTTCATCTGGTTTCCACTAAGGGGGTTATTCAAGTTTTATACTGATGGGGAGAAGTTAATTTGAATTTATATTATTGGTGGGGCCTTTTGGGCCAATTAAATGTACTGCTATTGTTACTTCTACATGTGACTGTATGTAGGTAATAGAAATTCCTGTGTTATATGTATATACTACTGAATTCCATAAGTGGCAGAGGAGAGGAGCTAAATTAGTAAGATTCATATGTCCAGAAGTGCCACTGAGACAGATAGATCATTCTTAACATTTCCTCTGAGGCTTTCTGGGTGGTCTACCAAAAAATTTGGAAGAGAAAGATAATCAGAGCTATGATTAATGACTAAAAGGTTAAGAAGAGATGCAATATTTCAATGCAATAACCCTTCGTCAATTAAAAGAGAGGAATGTTTGCTGTAGGATTAGAGAGGATTGTCACCAACTAAATTCATTTGTTGTTTCTCTTGTCCCAGCTGTCCTATTATAGATATTGTGAATGCAACTGAGTTCCTGACATAGACTAATGGCACTTGGTATGCTCTCTCAGAAACTGCCAATGTCTTATTTCCTTTTCACTGGGAACCCAAGAACCAGGACTAATTCACATTCAGGTGGAAGGACTTCCAACGTATGTTTACAGTCCTCTCCACATAGTATCTAAATTATCCTGCCATTGTCCACCAGTGGGTGGGTCTCAGGATATTGGTGAGTGTCTTTAAACTTGGAGGTCCGATGTTTATATAATATAGATGATATATTGATTGGCAAGTCAGAACCTGTACTCTGAAGGCCTTGACATGATATTATAACATCTACCAGCATGAGTAGCTGTTAAATTCTGACAAAATTCAGGGCTGCATGTTTTGAATAAAATTCTTTGGGATTCTGTGGGTGGAATCATAATAGGAAGTCTCTCTAGCATTTCAGGAAAAACTAGAATCTTTTTGACCCCTATCACCAAAAAGTAGCTTCAAGACCCTGATGAACTCTTCAGAAATTGAAAACAATGTGTCACATTTACACATCTACTGGGTCTTTCATATTGACTAATATGCAGATCAGCCTCCTTTGAGTGGACTGGAACACAGGCTGTGTTGTAAGCTGTGCAGAAAGCTACAGTGTGTCTCCACCTGTGGGATCCCTGTGAGGGCAATTATCTTTGGGCTACTAGTCTCTGTAGCTTTCTCTTTACTTCAAGATCACGCCCCAGAAGCTGCCTACTCTGCCAGTCTAGTTGTTTACAAACACTTTAAGTCAAGAAGGCTCTGCCTTTGTTGCCCACTACTGTACCAGGAGTACCCTCAGGTAAACAGTTATAAACCTGTAAACTCCACAAAGTGCAATTTCTTTTAAAAGTAAACTCTTTCAGTATTCTGCTTTTTCTTAGTGACACCACGGTGCTTTCAGATTTTTTTTTCAAGTTTTTAATGCTTGTTTATAGGCAGTTTATTCTAACAATCTGCTTCATCATTACCAAGACATGGAACCTCGTTTTCATTTTAATTTGCATGTCTTAAGATCTTGCCAAAGGGCACATGCACTTGCCAGAGAGAGAGAGAAAGTGAGAAATAATCATGCCACAATCTCTTCTGCTCCATTTTCTTTATGGAATTTTGGCCATACACAAATGCATACCTGACGTGGTTTTGAAGCACTCCTGCAGGGACTCGAATCATGCAGTTGGCTACCTGAGATTCAGGTGCCTTAAACACCACACAACAATTCTAATTTACACTTCTTTAATTACAACATGTTTTTGTGTACTTTTAATGGCAATTTGGATATCTGTAAGATAGATGCCTGATCTAGTTTTTATTCATTTTCTTATTGAGCTGTTTATTTTATGTATATTTGGCTTTTTAAGATTTAATTTTATTATTTTTTAAAATTTGCTATAGGGCATGCTTGCTCAACAGAGAGAGAAAGTGAGAAAGCTGCCAGGTGTGAGACTTGAACCATGGTTACAATGTGGTAGTCCAGGTCCTGAACTACCATGCCACCTGCTGACCCCTCTCCTTTGACTAGCCTTAAATGCAGGCTTGTGTTCATGTATTTGGGAACTTTTGATTACATGGTTAACGTTAAAATACTGTTTTCAATTTTTCCACTAAATGTGCTTGTATCTACATATTTACAATTCATTTCTTAGTTGCCACGTCTGTGTGAAGCTCATGCCATAAAGGGACTAATCCTTTAATAATTTTAATTATATTAGCTATTGCCTTGGTCACACACACAAGAGAGATTTGTTAAGTAGCTCAAAAGAGGGCCTTGATGTGTATTTACAACCCCAGTGACATTAAACTTATCAGGTCCTTTAATCTTATCTGTCAAAGTGTTTTTCATACTTCAAACCATTGCCCCCAAATTATTTCTATCCCAAAGGACCTCAACAGATTGCGTTTATTTTAATTTCTCTTGTGATATATCTTTGATAAATAAAATATTTAAAACACACATCGAGTTGTAAGAAAATTCAACTTTTTGCAGATGTCTACTCCTCTCAAATACAAAAACATAAAAGACTCTCAAAAATGTTCATTTCAATAGGATTTCAATATTTATGAAGCACTTTTAAAATATAAAATAGGTAAAATAGTTATATTAGAAAAAATAACAAATTTGTACTATTATATTTTAAAATGTCTATAAAACAAAAAAATAAAGTGTTTTATAGTATAAAAGTCACATTAATCACATAAGAATATAGCATATTTGATATATAAATGATGTTTCTAGCAAAAGAAAAATCAAAAGATTAAAATGTTTATTTATAAAAAGAAAAATATTTTAATGAAATATTTTATACATCTAACTGGCAATTATAGTAGTTGTATCTTTGTATGCCTTAGGCTATGGGAAAATATACAGGACTCTAATGTACTACTTATAGGTTTAAAACTAGCATATTTCTATAGTAATAATAAATATCAATACTAAAACTCCAAATTAGTCTTAATAATCCATCTTCCAAGAACTAATTATTAGCCAAAATATAAAAAAACGTATGCACAAAAACTGACCATAAGAAAATTGATTACTATGCCAAAATTCTTCTTAAAGAAGCTAACAAATGTTTTATAAAAACGTATATGTATGACTATAAGTCATTCAAAATATCTAGTTATAAACTTTGATATATCAGGAATCTCTTAATTTTCTGTAAAAGCAGAAGCTTTAAAACATAAAAATGATTAAAATTTTATTAAAATAAAAATTTTATGTATATATGCATACAAAAATCCATTCTAGTTATAAACTTTGATATATCAGGAATCTCTTAATTTTCTGTAAAAGCAGAAGCTTTAAAACATAAAAATGATTAAAATTTTATTAAAATAAAATCCATTATGGAATATAAAATTATCTTAAATTTTTCTAGTTTTCTCTGGAGGAATATGAATATGTGGAGTCATAACAATCATGGAAAATGAAAACAATCAGCCATGTGGAAGTCCAGCATCTTAACCATTATAACACCTGATGGCCCCAATAGTGTGTTAATTTGGAGTCAAAAATATTTTCAAAAAGCTGTCAATGAGCTCTTTGAAGGATGACAGACATGTAACTTTATGAAACTTGAAGTAATTATCACTTTGATTTCATTCAGTTCTGAAATTTGAGTCAATAATTTGTTTTTGTACAGTATGCATGATTTATACATATTGCTTATGCTTATATAAACATGAAATTATATTCATATTTAGCAAAGATGCATTTGATTATACAGTGCCTAAATTATTGTTAAAATAATCTCTCTTTATCACTTTGCATGCCATAACTCATTTGTGTAAGATCATTTAGAGAACAGGTCCTAAAATTTCTTTTTTTTATGTTACCAATTATGTTGTATTGTGAGATAGAATATAAACTTCTGGAAGTTAAAAACAATTTATTTACTTTTTTGTTAGATTCAGTATCTAGAATGTACTGATACATAATAAGTATTGAGTATTTGTTAAAGAATGACATTTGATAAAGAAGATTAAGTTGTAAGACATAAAGTAAGGTCATGTATAAGATTGCATTTATCTCTACTGCACCATTTTACAATCCTATTTGCCATCACAACTTGGTGCACACATGCCTGGTGTGTTTCTTAAGCTGCCGCGTCCAGGACTCAAACTGTGCAGTTGGCATGTGGGATCCAGCTGCCCTGACCACCACACCACCGGCTGACACCATTAATGTTTTTAATAAATAGAGGCTGAGACCAGCAGGTGGTGTGGTCATTAAGGGCACTGGACTCCCTTGTGCCCGACTGCGGTTTGAGTCCTGGATCTGGCAGCTTGCTTTTTCACTTTCCCTCTCTCTGTGTCACTCTGTCCCTCTCTTATCAAAATGGGGGGAAAAAAAAAGGTAAATAAAATAATTCTTAAAAATAAAATAGAGGCAGAGGTCAGCTGGTAGATTAGACTGGAATACATGGCCTTAGATGTAGCCAGGAGTGAGGTGAAGCAGGATGCCAGATAGGACTGAGGAGAAATGGTCTTCAGGAAAGGATGGAGGCCAAGTCAGTTAAAGGACGCCGTAAGGGCTGATGGAGAAAAACACTCCTGTTTGTTTTCTCTCTTATCCAAAGATCACTCGGGTGGCCAGATGTCCTGATTTGCCCGTACTGGTCCCAGGTTACTTCTGTGGTAGATCAGTTAACACTATTAATTATTTTTAGTGTTTCTTTTCATCTTCAGAGTGCCTGGGTTTAGACAATAAATTACATGGTCATTCTAAGAAACCTAAAATGAACCGAAGGCCACACTAGGTTTGTTTAACACATCGCTATAAAGGCAAAAACATTAGTAAATGTCAATGCAAATAATAAAACTACCAAATAACAAAGAGCTAGACTATAGTAACTCATCACTTTACTTTTGGCAAGTTCTCTTTTTGTTCCATCAAAACCACATGCATTTTGGTAACTTTTTGAAGTTTATATTTTTTTATTATTTTTTTTTAGAGGTTTTTGCTATAGGGCGTGTGTGCTCACCAGAAAAAGAGACAGAGAGATAGAAAGCAAGAAATCACTCCCCAGGGGGGGATGGCCACGCCGAAATCCCTTCTCCTCCATTCTCCTCTGGGATCTTGGGCATGCACGCACAGGCGCCCAGTGTGAGTTTAAGCCACCGGGTCTGGGACTTGAACCATAGTCAACTACCTGGGAGTCCAGCGACATAGCCATTACACTAACTGCTGGTCTCCACAATTTATCATTAACTTTGATACATAATTATATGTTTCATAGAATTGCCTTATATACATTTGAATAGTCTTCTGATTTGTTCATATTTAATATCCGCTTCAAAATTCTTTATTAAAGTACAATGTGTTTTAAACTAATTGACCTTTGGTAAAATGCCAAGTTTGACTTGACTGAGAATATTAGTAGTAGTTGTCATACTCAGAGATGATAAAACTGAGAAAGAAAGAGACAAGAAAGGCAGTAATATTGCGGGGAACCACAGTTTATTGACTGTAGTTGAATCACATCATAAAACTGTCACTCAAGTCTGGAAAAGAAAAATTCACATAACACTTCTAATTTTTCTCTGAGCTTTGTGGAGGGAAACAGACCCACCCTTCCATTAATAGCCAGTGGGTGTCAAATGGGCCTTTTTTAATTAATGGAAGCAAATGTTCGGGAAATATTTTCTGTGAAGATATATAAAAAAATGTGACATTTTTGTATTAATAAAAATGGAAATATAGAAATATATTAATCAGTATTCAAATATAGATCAGATTTCTGAGAATAAAGAATTCTTGTTATTACTTTTTGTAGGAGCATGGATTGAACTGAAGGCCCTCAAAATTCATACATTGAATCTCTAACACCTGATATGATTATATTTTGAGACAAAGCCTTTAAGAAGGTAATTAAGGCTAAGTGTGATGCTAATCTAATGGCACTGGTGCCCTTATAAGAAGAGGCCATGACACCAGAAGAATATGGACACAGAGCAAAGGCCATGAAAGAGCAGAGCAGGACAGCTATCTGCAAGTCAAGGAGAAAGGCCTCACCAGAAAGTCACAGTGCCAGCCCCTTGATGTTAGACTTCTGGCTTTCACAAATGTGAGAAAGTAAGTTTCTGCTATTTAAGCCGCTCAGTGTCTGTGCTGTCATGGCAGCTCAAAGTAACAGTAGGTCCCTGGAACATAAGTGAATAATCTCTTGCAATTTTTGCTGTCTTTATTATTGCAATGCAATTGAGGGTGGAATTTGGTGAAATTCCATTCAGATACATATTCTTAGATTTTTTTTTATTATCCCAAAATACCCTCTCTACTGTAGTTTCCAAAAACCCCGAAACACTGTTTCTGTAGGATCATGGTTCTAAGTGCCCCATTTCATGGTGGTGTATGCCAACTCAGCTTAGTACATTTTCAGAATATAGGCGTGCTTCTTTTAGCCAGGTTTTCCACTGGCAGCGACTGATGGGGATCTCCTAGCGTAGCATCTCCAAACATCTGGAAATATTGGCGGCCACTTATGTAGTTCACTTAGGAGGCTACATGCAGTGTTCAGCATTGCATCTTTACTGGTTCCCCAGGTTTATCCATCTTCCTCTAGGCCTTTACTTTCCAATACTGCAGTTTTAATGCAAATAAGCTCTAGTTCCTGCTGTCAGTCTAGCTGGGTAGAAACAAGTGTTAAAAGCCAAAAGAGCACATGAGAGAAAGAAATCTTCAGGGTAAGAGAGACAAATCAATGTTGGCACCTACTCATTTTTAGAGGCAAAAGTTTTCCAGAGGAGCATCAGAAAGAAATACAAACAGGGGCTATTGCAATTGCACAGTGATAGTGTAAAATTGGAAAGTCATAGCTAAAAAAGAAATTGTTCTCATCAATAAAATAAGAACTGGTATTTGGCTGTGCAAATACTGAAAAAAGGGAATCCAAAGAAAAGGTAAGTAGAAAACGTTTAATGAGGAAGTAGAGTTTTAATATCCTATTACAGAAAAAAATTATTTTAATCTGCAACATATAATACTGAATTAAAAATCAGTCATAAAATACCCATATTTTATAATTTCATTTTTTCATTCATTCATTTTTGTTTTTCTACATGTACAATGGCTTGATCAAAACAGTTTAAATAATACTGAATGAATCAGATCAAATAAGGAGTTTGTTTTCTTATATCACTGTTTCAACTAAGAAGAACCAATGATTACTGGAAAGCAATTTTTTGAATGATAAGAGGTTGATTATATGGTCACCAAGATACTACTAAGATATGACAATTCACAATCATTACCTAAACCCCCATGGTGATCTAAATATATTTTTTGTTAATAGAGACTTCCTATTTTTGTAATCCTGTTATTGTGATAGATGGCTTACACAAATGTACATCTCATAAAATCTATACAGATTATATGTTATACCACTTATCTCAAAACACTAGTGTAATCATCAACAATTTCAAGGAAATACATCACTTGTACACAAGAAGTCTTCTCATTCTCTCTACCGCTATTTACTCTCCACTTTCTTCTCCTAAAGAAAACTTTCATTTGATTTCTATGCTAATCACTTTTTTCTATTTTTTGTTTGTTTGTTTTTGTTTTTGCTAGAGAGTGCATGCAAAGGAGAAAGACAGAGTGAGGGAAAGTGAGAAAACACCCCTTCCCCCCTCCCACTGTAGATAAACATGCTGCCATCTGTTCTCCGTCTCTCCCTCCTTTTGGAAAGAGTACACATGTACCCAGTGTGTTTTTTAAGCCACTGGTCCAAGACTCAGTCTGAACTATCAGCTATTTAAGATTTTCACCCAACCACAAAGCCATCAGTTGGCTCATGCTAATCACTTTCTTGGTGGTTTTAATAGTCTATTCTCTTGAGTATGTGTCATGAAAAACTATGAATGAAATGATAAAATATGGGCATTTATGGCTGGTTTTTAGTTTAGTATTATACCTGAGAGAATTACTCATATTGTTCTGGGCACATGTTCAAGTACTTTTGTTGAGTACACATCTAGGAATGAATTTTTTAGATCATAAGATATGAAATCACCATATATAAGTATAAATTTTTGAACTGTATACCAAAATGTTCATCCCAAGGTACATATCCAGTGAAATTGTAGGTGTGTCTCTGTTACATTGTATCTTCTCGCCTTCAGCAATTCAAGTGAATACCTAGGAGCATTCTTTTGTAATTTGCTTTATTTTTACTTTTTAAAATTTCCTTCATTATTACTAAGCTTGAAAATATTTTTTGACTAATTAGGTTGAGTATATGGAAATTCTTCATTGTGAAGAGTCTATAACCAGTCTCTGTTCATTTTGGTTTTGGATAGTTTGGCTTAGAGCAATCCTTTATAAATTCTTTCTTTAGTTACTGTTTATTAACTATATTTTGTGAATATCATTTATTTCTCTTGACCTTTCTTTTCACCTCTTTAATGATGTCCTTTGATAAAAATATATTATTTTTAATACGATATAACTAATAATGTTTTCCCTTTATTCTTGGTATCTCTGTGTCCAGTTAAATGATCTTTTTTGACATCTATAAAGGTATTTTCCTATATTAAATTTTAAAAGTTTTATGTTGCATTTAATATTAATTCAATATTTACCTAGAATTAAGTTTGTGACTGCGTAGGAGCCAAATTTATTTATTTTCTTTCTTCTTTTATTCTGAAAGGAGGTTGAAAGAGTAATGCATAGCCAATACATTTATTTTAAAGAGGTATTTTTCCTTACCATAATGCAAGACTATCATGTATTTGTTCACCCATGTGCCTATTCCCTGGGTTTTTTTTTTTTTTTTTTTTTTAGTCCATCTCTCTTGTCAGTCTGAGTTGATGTACACTTTGTATATTACTCAATTTTTAAGATAATATTTTATATAATTCATAACTAATCTTGTCCCTTTTGTTCTTTTTCCATAATGTGTTAGACACTATTTTCCCTTGTATTTTCATAATTGTATTTTAAAATCAGCATGTCAACTACTATTTAAAACAAACAAATGAAAATAACTTTTGATGTTGTGACTAGGATTGTTTTACTTGAAGTAATTAATTCATGGAAAATTCATATGCTAAAGACAAAGAAAAATCTAGAGAGGCAGAAAAATAAAACATTTACCTTAAAATGGGCAATAATGACTATTTATTTCTCATCATAAAAAGAAAATGAGGGCCAGTAAAATGACTGATAAATTTTAAAACACAGCCATAATTTGATAATGTATAAATGAGTAAATCCTAATAATGTGTAAGATCTCTGATTCTTGTGGAATAGATTTACAACATGACCCTCTTATACCAGCCTAAATCATGTATTAAAAATGACAGAGGTGGAAAATTTTTAAGGTAAGACCAGAATCATGATTCAAATAAACCTCTTTTCTTTATAACTCTGTCAACTTCAGGTGTTTTGTTACAACAACATAAAACATATTAAGACTTTCCACATGGATTAAACTTCATGAATGCCAGACTTCTCTAGGATCTCTTCCAGATCCTAGATCAGTAATTCTTTAGTCTCTTGTTAGATGACTAGTGCCCTCTAGCACACATTTCTTATATTTTATATAGCTGTTTTAGCTTCTGGAAGAAAAACAATTAATCTAAAATAACTCTATTTTAGATTGTGGAAGCAGTAGAATCTATATCTCAACTATTTAATTTGAAATCTTACATAAAGCATAAGATTAATATATATGCTACATATTATTTTATGTGTAACCCAAACATAAGAGTTTAGATTCTGGAGCCAAACCATTTGGGTTCAAATCCTAGTTCTGATGTTTATTAATGTTTGACTTTGAACAACTTACGTAACTTTGTCATGTTTTATATATCTTACTTATAAAACAGATAAAAAAAATAGGACTTCTTTATAGTGTAATGCTGAGGATTAAATTACTTATTCCAAGGGCTCAGGTGGTAGTGGTGGTTAAGGTGCTAGACTCCCACATGGCCAACTGTAATTCAAGTCCCAGGCGCAGCAGCTTGAAAATCAGGCCAAGTGTGTGTTGCTTGCATGCCCAAAATCCTAAGAGGAAAGTGGAGAAGGGACTGAGTCATGGTGTTCCTCCTTCAGGAGTGATTTCTCACTTTTTTCCCCTCTCTCTCTTTTTCTGGCAATTGTGTGTGCTCTATGCAAAAAAGATTAAATAAAATAAAATTTTAAAAAAGGAAAAAAATATAAAGGAAAGAAATCAGGTATGTAATGATTAGAGCATTGCCTGACACCTAATAAGAATGTGAAGATCTCTAAATGTTACTATAAGAGGTTTCTAACATAAAGATAAGACTTTCTTTCTGAAAATAACTGGTAGCCAATAATTTTCTCACAGCATGGGCATTTTCAGTCTTGTAACTCTTTTTTTTTTTTTTATAATAAAATAAGTACTTTTTTTTAAAGGTATTTTCCACAGGACAGGTGTGCTTGCAGGAGAAAGAGAAAGAGACAGAGGGAGGGAAAGTGAGAAAACACCCCCCAGGAGAGAGGGCTATGCCATGATCCCTCTTCCTTTCTCCTCTGAGGATTTTGGACACACGTGCCCAGCACGATTTTCGACTGCCAACTCTAGAACTTGACCATGTAGGAGTCTAGCACCTTATCCAACACACCACCTGTGACCCTGAAAAAAAATCACATTATTAATGAATCTAAACTCTACTGCACAGCTTGAATAGGAATTAAAACTTAAACCATGGTAAGGATAAACCAAAATCAGCATTTGCATTTTCCTCCTCACTGGTAAGCAACACAATGTGACTAGTGAAAGGTATGTACACATTTTTGAAAGCCTTCTCTGAAATACATGGCAGAGACGGTCTCTTTTCTTCCTCTAAAAGAAATATTTGAAAGTGGCATTTGATTGTGGTGGCTGTAAACATAGCATCTCTCTACTGATCTTTAAAGAAGTTTAGCTACCAGGCAGAGAACAGAGAAAGAAAAACTGGTTCTTATTATTTCTGTGTTACTGACTTCTACAACTCTGGGACCACTGTGCATTCTGCTTATATAAGAAAATAGTGTCATTACTTACACCAAGTTGATCTTAGTTCAGCCACAGACTTCCTACCTGATACAATCAACATCCTCAGTCCTTTCCCCTCTGTAAATATCCTGCCAATCCATTACCTTCAATGACTTGAAGGGAAAACATTAATATCTGTTCTGTTTATAAGGCCTGCTCAAATTGGGGGGAGGGGCTATTAAAGGTATATATCCCTGTATCTGTGATATATTTCACATGAAAATGGAGACTCACTATAGACCATTTCTTTTTTCTTTTTTTTTTTGGAGAGGTTTATTTTCTTGCTATAGGGCACGTGCGCTCGCCAGACATACAGAGAGAGACAGAGAGACAGAAGGCGAGAAATCACTCCCCAGGGGGGATGGCCATGCCACAATCCCTTCTCCTCCATTCTCCTCTTGGGATCTTGAGCACGCACGCACACGCGCCCGGTGTGAGTTTTAAGCCACCAGGTCCAGGACTCGAACCGCGGTCGACTATGTGGGAGTCCAGCGACATAGCCATTACACTAACTGCTGGTCCCACTATAGACTATTTCTATGGATATCAACTGATCAATACTCACATAATAACTGTTCAGTGCCTATGTGAAACAACCAGTTACTTTATCCAGCTTTCCTTGAAGTGCTAGACTATAGTTTCTTTAATCACTGTTCACAAGTCATATTTTGATCATTTTTATCTTCATTGGACACTTATATTTTCCCCAGATTTATTTTAAAATGTGAACACTGAAAAAGAAAGGAACTGAAAAAATAATCCAAATAATATTTAGGATCAGTTGCATAGCAATCCCAGTCTGTGAAGGGAAAATAAAGATGCTTTGCCTATTTTCCTTATGTGTCAAGGAGAAAAGAGCCATCTGGATCTTTACAAATTAAAGGATCCGCTTTACTTTCCTGAAATAGAGAAAGACCAGAGCTGAATTTTAGTTGGGCATTATGGCATGAGCTTATCCAGTGGATGGCTTTTAAAACAGAGCATTGGCATTAATAAGTAATCTCTTTGATGTGTGACTAATTAGTGGTTAAATGACTAGGTCTATCATCAAACATTATGTATTCTGCATTACTAAGCAAAATTTAAACATTCAATAAAAACACAGTTAATGATGGCATACAAATCAAGGCAGTTATTTGCTCATTTTACCAATGTAGAGGAAATTAAGAGAAGATTATTGTCATTAAATATCTAAGAAAAAGTTTAACTCCTAAATGTCAATAATCTTGTCATTCTTATGTAGAATGTATTATTTATTTTACTTTTAATATGAAAACAATTTATTACTATATGTCTTCCTTCCTATTTTTACCATGCTCAGTGGACAGTGATGAATTTTACTTATAAAGATTGAAGAAATTACTCTGGAGGGTCTTAATATCTGCTTTATCAGATACATATCTGGTTATCAGTGTTGTGTGTGTGTGTGTGTATGTGTGTGTGTGTGTACACACACATACACACACTGAAGTAAACAAAAATTGCCCAAATAGGGTCAGCCATAGCATAGCAGTTAAGGTGGCTGGATACTATATGGTCAAGTGTATGGTTCAATTCCCAAACCAGGCAGCATGAGAAATATGCTGAGTGATACATGCGTGTACCTGGAATCTCAAAATACAGGAGAAATAGAGAAGGGTTTGCAGTGTGACAACTCTCCATAGAGGGTATTTTCCTACTTTCTGTCTCACTCTCTGTTTCTCTCTGGTGAGTGCTCACAACCTCCGGCAAAATTTTGTTTAAAATTGTCCAAATAGAACTAATGCTGTATTTAAGAACCATTTAAGTTGAAATGCTTTCATTTTGAAATGTGATGAACTAAGCAAAAACAACACACCAAAACTCAAGTATAATTTAACACCTTTGTAATAGTCAAGTAACATGCTAGAAAGGCAACTAGCTGAGAGGAGCTGCTGATCTCGTTTTCCTTTTTTCTGTGGAGTTTTTAGCCTTAAGGCATGTGCGTTCACAGGAGAGAGAGAGACAGTGAAAGGGAAAGTGAAAATCACTCCTTGGGGAGATAGCCATGCTGTAATCTCTTCTCCTCCATTTTCCTTTTGGGATCTTGGACATGCCTGGTGTGAATTTTAAGCTACGAGGGCCAGATTTCCAATCATGGTTGGCCATGTGGAAATCCAGCAACACAACCACTATGCCATTTGCTGGACCCAATCATTTTTCCTTGACTATGGATTCATTTGATAACCTGGGAAGACTTGACCACTGTCAGAAAGATAATAATAAGAACAAGTAAAACAACATGCACCTATATATCCATATGAATATACATAAATAAAATACAAAACTAGAAAGGCAGTTATGCTTTGTTTGTTTTAGAGGATTTTGCCTGAGACCATGTGTACTCACCTGAGAGAGAAACAGAGACAGTGAGAGGGAAAGTGAGAAATCAGTCCCCCAGTGCTCGCTTCGGCAGCACACATACTAAAATTGGAATGATACAGAGAAGATTAGCATGACCCCTGTGCAAGGATGACATGCAAATTCATGAAGCGTTCTGTATTTTTAAAACATCAAGTTACCTACAAAGGACATCCCATCAGGCTAACAGCAGATCTCTCATTGGAAATAATGCGAGCAAGGAGAGATGGGAAAATATATTCAAAACGTTAAGAGAGAAGCAATTTCAGCCAAGAATACTGTACCCCGCAAGATTATCTTTCAGGTGGGAACAAAAGACAAGAGCATTCTCAGATAAACAAAACCTGAAAGAATTTACCAGCACCAAACCAGATCTCCAAGAAGTTCTCAAGAGTGTGCTGTATCAGGAAAATTAAACACAAACACATGGAAATAAGAGTCCAAAAACTAAGAAAGTGGCCAACTTAATCATAGGGACAAGTCTGGAGATGAATATTATATCTCAGAATTTAATCAGAAAAATTGAACCAGAACAGAAGATAAAAGTACATGAGACTGATAGGTTCATGCACCTACCATTTGAACAGAATCCTAACCTGTTTCCTGGCTTTAAGCAAAGTTCCTTGGCGTTTCTTTGATTTAAGTTAAAACTGGTTTTCTTAGTAGTAATGAGTGAACTCACCATTGAAAGTAGTTAGATTATGTAGGAAATTGTGTGATCAAAGTTACAAAAAAAAAAAAAGTTTCAGGAAAAAAATATATATCTATTCAATGACTGCAGTAGGACATGTAGCCCCAGCTAGGTGCTACTTTATAGGATGCATAAAGCTAGACTTGTGTTTATGGAAATATGTGTGTCACCTGTGTTTGCTATGAGGGTATTTGGATTGATTAGGGTCTTTGGTGATTCAATAAAATGTGGGGGGAAAACAGTATAGAAAGCAAACATAGATACCACAGACAGTGTGGGAGGAGAGTGGGAGATGGCACAGGGTAAGAGATAGGGAATCAAGGATGGGGAGAAAAAAGCGAAACATCCAGAAAACAAGAAATGGAAGATCATTTGCTGACAATAACATGTTTGTTGATGTGCTTGATTGAGACAATATACAGTGTACTCTGGATGGAAAATCTCATTATTTATGCTGTAATGATGTACAGTGAATGAATGCAAATAAATAAATTGAAATAAAGAAAAAATCACATTAGTGAGAGCCAAAGCAGTACTCCAATGGAATCAAATGTTTAAACTCCCAACAGGGCCCAGTGGTGTTTTACGGTGAGTTGGGTCCAATATGCATGGCTCTAATGTGATCTAAAAAGAGGTCATTTGTTTTCCTTAATGTGACATCTCTTGGAAATCCTATTATTATCCTCTAAGACTGTTTTTTCTCAAAAAAAAAAAAAAAAAAAAAGAAATTTTCTCAAAAAAAAAAAAAAAAAAAACGATAATAAACGAACATTTACATGAGAAACTTCACCCCTATATTGCAAACCATGTACACTCAATGTAAAAATGGCACATTTGATATGAGTAAATGAAGGAAAAAAATCATTGGCAACTATCTAAACAATACAAAGCAAAAGGTAGCACCTTCATTAGTTATTAAAAGCTTTCAGAAGAAAAAAAAAAAAAAGAAATCAGTCCCCCATAGTGGATGGCCATGCTGCTGCAATCCCTTCTCTTCCAGTCTCTTCTCAGGATCTTGGTAGGGCATGCACATGCATCTGGCATGAATTTGAAACAACTGGATCTAGGACTTGAGCTATGGCTGTCCATATGGGAGTCCAGCAATGTAACTGCTACACCTTCTGCTGGTCCCAAGGCAGCTATGTTTTTTTTTTTAAATGGAAATTCAAACCATAAATTTGAGCTATTGCAGCATGTATGTGCCTCTAATTATATTAAACAATAAGAGACAGCCATGTCTCTGATTTCATTTAAATAATTTATATATTCCATGAGCCAGAGAGTAAGAGGAAGAGAGAGATGGGGCAGGGGCACCCCCAGCAGGGTCTGAGCACTGCAATCCACACTCAGTCTCAACCAGCCTGGATCATGGGCACACATGCCTGGCATGCTTGGGAGGTCCCACAATGCAAACCCAGGACCTTTTTCATATCAATTCAGTTGCATTAGCACATGACCCCTCTGCTAATTTTAAGTTAGTGTAAAAGTAAATATTTACAATGACTAAAATAACTGTAAGTAATGTGAACATACCTGTAATTTCTATTGGTGATAAAATTAAAGGTACTCATATTACTACTGTGATTCCTCTTGATGCATTCATGGGAAAATACTTAATCTTAATTATATTCTATTAAAAATAAAGACATAATTTCTCATAAAAATCCCAGCCCCACTGATTTCTATGGAAATTTTGAAAATCTGTAGTGTCAATGATCAGACTCCCTGGGATGAACAAGGGCATTATGCACACCCTAACTTACAGACTTCCTAAGGTACTGATTATGAAATCTTGAAAAAGTTCTTCTACCTTCCTAAACTTAATTTTATAATTTAAAATATAAGAGGTATAATGATGCCTATATTTAGAATTATTTTGTAATTGAATTATCTCATGAGAATAGATAACATGTTTACTATGAACACTATTGTATTTCTTGTATTAGAAAAGTATATTGCTGGGGACCAGCAGATGACATAATTGTTACATCACTGGACTCCATTGTAGTCCATCGCAGTTTGAGTCCCGGGCCCAGAGGCTTCAAACTCTCACTGGGCACCATGTGCATGCATGCTCAAAATCCCAAGAAGAGAATGGAGCAGAAGGGATTGCATCATGGCTTTCACTCCTGGAGGGTGATATCTTGTTCTGTCTGTCTGTCTATCTCTCTCTCTCTCTGATGAGCACATGTGCCCTATAGCAAAAATATTTCTTAAAAAAAAAAAAAAAGAAGTATAGTGTAGACTTTCAGGACTTTAAAAATATATGGTTTGTTTCCTCAATACAGATTTGTTTTTGTTGTTTTGCTGTAGGGCACATTCACTCCTTGTCAGAGACAGACAGAGAGAAAGAGGAAGTGAGAGATCATCCCCTAGAGGAGAAGGTCACACTGTAATCTCTTCTCTTCCAGCCTCCTCTCAGGATTGTGGGTATGCATGTACACATGCCTGGCATGATTTTCAAATCCCTTGGTCTGGGACTCAAACTGTACAGCCAGTCATGTTGAATCCAGTGCTTTAATCTCCATGCCACATGGTCACCCTAAGCCATAGTTTTAAAAGCTGGTGGGTGTGGGTGTGCATGTCTATATTTGTATGTGTATGGGTGTATTTCAGTTGCAATATTGCAATCAAAATACAGTCAATATTGCATAGTAAATTTTATTTTATTCTAGACCTTTTCAACTCATTCAGCTATACTTCTTAACTTTTCAGAGCAGCCCTTTCTTCTCTTGTTAAACTTTTGAAAATTACTACATGAGATAGCTATGCAGAGCCAGGTTAAAACCCTTTCTGTGCTTGGCCTCAATGGCAGGCCATAGTGGAGGAATTTTCTGTTTCTATAGATGCCATTACTGTCCCTCCCATACAACTCTACCAGTCATTACACAACATCGGATAGCCTGCTCAAGTCTTTTTCCCTTTTCTCAGGAGTATTAGTTTCCTACTGCCGATTTAGTTAACTACTATAGCCTTATTAGCATCATAGGATTCAAATTTATTATCTTGCAGTTCTGCAGCTCAGAACATCTAAATGAGTCTCTGTATCTTGGATTCATGGTGCTGGAAGAGCTGCATTCATTCCCTTTTGGAGGTTCTACAGGTCAATCCCTACTCTTGACTTTCCATTTGCTAGATACCACCTGACTTTTTTACATTTTATTTTATACATTTAATCACAATATATTACTTATCTTATAAAGTGAATTCACCCAAGATGAATACACCTCACAACAGTTCAGTTGAGGGTACTATACATGTTATCGTCAACAGAACAATCCATTTCTATGTCCCATAAATATCTTGCCTCTCTATTTTTCACCTGAATTTCTTTCCTCTTACTCTTCCCCTTCTCTCACCCTCTTCCCGCACCATCTCCAGAATCCATAACCAGTTTCCAAGCTTCTATATTCTCTAATCATTCAGTTTCCACCATAGTGCAGACAGTCGGTATATATTAAGTGGAGACCTACAATATCTCTCTTTCATAGCTTGGTTTGCTTCCCTCAGCAGTAAATCTTCCATATTTGTCCACTTTCTATAAAATGTCTTTTTAGCTCAAATCCTCCTTCCATCCTCAAAGCTGGCAACAACAGGTTCTTTTTCACATCACACGCTTACTCTTTCACATTGTATGCTTACATTAACTCTTCTGCCTTCCTTCCTACTTTTAAGTAATACCTGTGGTTATATTAAGTCTGGGCAGGTAAACCATCCAGGAAGATAAAAAAAGTTATTCTCCTTGTCTTGTAGACAGCTGGTTAGAAGCCTTAATTTCATATGCCACCTTAAATCAGCTTTGTCATGGAATGACATAGTCAAAGTTTCTGGGGATTTGAATCTGAATGACTTCAGGAGGCCATTACTTTATTTACCATGCCAGTTGAGGAAGCAATGTTTGTGAATATGCAGACAGAGACCAAAGCGTTTGTGAGTTTCTTCTTACAGAAGTTCTGTAAAGAAAATTTCAAAGAATAGTTCTTTCACCCCCAAAAAAGCGATTGTAATAGAAATAGTTTCAAGCGTTACAGAGACTACAGAAGACATACTCAGGAGCAGTCTCAGGCATTGTCAAGTTTCTAAATCACACTTTATATGTGGCCTTCTAGTCTAAATGTAGCGTGCTCTGCATCAATAATAATGAAAGCCATATTTCAACTTGAATATAGTTTGAAAAAAGTCTCTGTGTCCTTGGTAAAGCATTTGGTGAAGGTACATACTAAATCCTAAAATCTTAGTACAGATGTAAGGAGTGAAACTGCAGGTGTATATTGCAGTGCCTTATTAATTTTAGTCATAATTATTTTATATACATATACTATATGTAATATTTGAAAGACTGACTTTTTGTCTAATTTCAAAATACATCTACTAAATCACAGTTAAACTATAAAAGAATACAAAACTGTTTTGCATGGTATTCACTTGTTTCTTTTCTTTTTTTTTTTTGAGAGATTTGCTATAGGTCACATGCATTTGCTGGAGAGACAGGCAAGAGAGAAATCACTGCCCTGAGGGGTGAGGGGATGGCTATACCATAATCCCTTCCCTTCCATTCTTCTCTTGAATCATGGGGATGTACACACATGTGCTCAGCATGAGTTTTTAAAATCATTGGGTCTGGAATTCAAACCACAGTAGACTCTGTGAGAGTCCAGCAATGTAACCATTATACCATCTGCTGATCCCAGTTATTCACCTTTTTCAAAATTTTTTCTTTTTTCAAGTTTTTTTTATAGAGAATGTGCACTCCCTTGAGAGAGAGAGAGACATAGAGACAGAGACATAACAGTGAGAGAGAAAGTGAGAAATCACCCTCCAGTTGGAATGGCTACACCACAGTCTAGTCTCATGCATTCTCTTCTTGGGATTTGGGCATGCATGCACACGTGCTCAGCTTGATTTTCAAGCCACTGAGTCAGGGACTCAAACTTAAATACTGGATTTTGAAACACTCAGAAGGGTTTATCAGTGAAGTGACCTTTTTAAAGTCACAAATCTTTGCAGAGATTGGTATTGTTCTTTACATACCTTAACAAGATTGTGTGGCTATTTATGTTCCATGGGTGAATTTTTAAGAATTTGCCTCACAAAATCACTTAAATCACTTACATTTGTAACACTTATCTGAGGAAAAAACTGGATTGGCTGTTTATTTGGCTGTAGTATATCATCTGGGTGTTTCTACAATAATGGTACAAAACTATCACAAGATCTCAGTGTCACAAAATACACTTACTTGCCTTGGGCTAGGTGGATGCTAGGCAGCTGCCACACGCAAGGCTGGGAAAGAGGTCACTGTCAACTGACCTAGGTTGGCTTCACCTGGGGGAGCTGGGAAGCTCTCTTTCATGTTCCCCAGACATAGTCTTATGGAGATGGCTGAGTCACAAGGTGGAAGTCCCAGTGTGCTCACCATTTCAAACCTCTGCTTGTATCATGTCTGCTTACAAACCATCGACCAAAACAAACAGAACTAAGCCTGAACCTCGTGCCAAGAAATAGGCAATATCATTCAGTCCATAGTAGAAAATAGCTAAAGTTACAGGGCAAAGTGTTTACAGAAAGGGAACTAAGGACATAAAGCTGTTATTGACACATATCTATATGGCTTGGAGAATTTATGACTCTGGGAATTGTCCTTTGCCAAAATTCTAGGTGTACAATTGCATCAGTTCACAAGGTTTCTACATACTTCATAAATTGCCAGGTACATCTAAGTATATATTGATCTATTAAAACTAGTTTATCTTTTAACTGTAACATGAACCTGCTTTAAAGAAACAGGCCATACAGTGGTACTGCCATAAAGCAATGCTCTGTGATGCTAAATTCACAAAAGGAGATCTTAGGTTTGTGTCCCAAGGTATCACTGCACAGGTCAGGTATATATGTAAGTATGCCCATGATCCAGGCTGACTGTGGCTTGGAGTTGATCTCTATTGCGGGATCAGAAGATGGCATAATTGTTATATCATTGGACTCCCATGAAGTCAACTGTGATTCAAGTCCCAGACCTGGCAGCTTAAAACTCACACCAGGTGCATGTGCATGCATGCCCAAGATCCCAAGAGGAGAATGGAGGAGAAAAAAACTGTACCTTGGCCATCCCCTTCAGGGGATTTCTCACTTTGTCTCTCTGCCTCTCTCTGTCTCTCTGGTGAGTGCACATGCTCTATAACAAAAATCTCTCAAAAAACAAACAAACAAACAAACAACCTCTACTGGGAGGAACCAGTAGATGGCATAATGATTACATCCCTGTACTACCATGTTGTTGACTGTGATTCAAGTCCTAGACTTGGCAGCTTAAAACTCATGCAAGGCGTAGTATGTGAACATCTGAAATCCTGAGAGGGGGAATGGAAGAAAAGGGTACAAAGGAAAAGTTGAAAATTGCCTTTAAAATATGCTGATTTGGGGACCAACAGTTGGTGTAATGGCTATGTCACTGGACTCTCACGTATTCAACTGCAGTTCGAGTCTCGGACCCAGTGGCTTAAACTCATGCCAGGCAGATGTGCGTGGATGCCCCAGATTCTGAGAGGAGAATGGAGGAGAAGGGATTGCAGTGTGGCCATACCCCCAGGGGGTGATTTCTCACTTTCTGTCGGTTTTTCTCTGTCTTTCTGGTGAGTGCACATGCCCCATAGCAAAAAAAAAAAAAAAAAAAAAAAAAAAAAAAAAAAGAGAGAGAGAGAAAAGAAAAGAAAAAATAGAAAAAAACCTCTTTGAAAAGAAAATGCTTATTTATATGCTACTAGTATTAAATATATTAATATATTAATTATGCACACACTCAGATTCATCCTTTAACATCTTATTTTAACTCAATTTGAATATAAGCAAACTTAAACCAAGCTATTAAATAATTGATTAGTTTGCGTCAGTATTATTCTGTAGTATCCAAAGCAGTTATAAAACTTGAGGGGCTGGAGCTGGCAGGTAGCATGGTGGCAAAAGTCGCTGGATTGCCACATGGCCTATGGCAGTTTAAGTCCCAGACCTTGGGGATTGCTTTCTCACTTTTACTTTCTCTGGTCAAATTAAAAAAAAAAATAATAGCAACAAATGGAATTAAATAAATAAATATTTGATGGACTATTTCTGTCAGTGACAAATAGTACTTCATTTTGATGAATTTTGAATAAGTGGTCATCTTTGTAAAGCTATAATTTTAGAAACCTCTGTATTTGTCCAGGATTAAGAAAATTAATTCATTTTCGATTCTATGAGGAGCAAGCATCTTGGAAAGTGATCTACAAATATTGTGAGGAGCAAGCCTCTAGGAAAGTGGGCACTGCCAAGTGATATCAAACAGCCAATATCAGCCACTTTCTCCAAAGCTATAGTAACAGAAGAATCAGCAACCCAGAAAGCTCTCAATTCAGGAGGATGTGCATATTGGAACCACTGGCACAGAAGGTTTTGGGGACATATGCACACATGCCTGGCATGAGCTTCAAGCCACTGGGCCCAGGACTTGGACACCCTTCAGCCACATTGGAGTTCAACACCTCAACCACCATGCCACGTGCTAGACTTGTAAGATATTTATAAAAACATCGAAAGCTGAGCTTCATGGATTCTGCAAACTAGCCATTTTGGGGAAACAGAAATCAAGATTTCCCACTGATAATTTGGCCTCCAGCACACAAAACTTGCGTGGTAGGAAGACCCCTTTGAGGCATCCTGTCTCTTTAACTATCTTTGTCTCTTCCTCTGTCTTTGTCTCCTCTCTTTTTTTAAATTTTTGCTTTTTAGAATTTTTGTGCACCACACTGTTTCCCAATTTTTGGGTTTTTTTACTGATTTTTTTTAAATATTAAGTTTTTGTTTTATTGAAAAGTTTTTCTTTTTTTTTTTCTTCTCTTTTTCTGTTTCTTGTTTTTTTTTTTTTTTGGTTGTTTGTTTGTTTTGCTGTTGTTGCTGCTGTTTCTCTCTTTTTACTTCCTTTTCTGCACAATCCTCAACGCTCAGATTGAACTTCCAAGTTTGGGAAGAAACTGACCATCAAGTAGATGACTAGAAATCGCTGCAGGACCACAAGAAATATGGGAAAGCAGGAAAATACCTCTCCTCCAAGGGAAAAGGATAACTCCTCTTCATCCACACACAGTTCAATGGAAATCATGGAAATGTCTTATAAAGAATTCAGGACATTCGTAATGGCAAAACTAACAGAGATGGAAGAGAAGAGAGACAATGAACTGCTGAAGAGGAAGGAGAAAGAAGTTGTCGAGTTCCAGGAGGTGAGGAAATTCATACAAGATCTAAAAGTGGAATTTTACACTTTACAAAAGAATCAGATGGAACTGTTAGAGATGAAGGCAATAATACAGGAAGTCAAAATCTCCCTTGAAAGTATTAAAAGCAGACTAGATCATACAGAGAATAGAATCTCAGACATAGAAGAAAAAATTGCTAGCCTAGAAAAATCTACCATGAAGACTGAGAAAATTGCCCCAAAATTTGAGAATAATATACGAGAAATACTAGATACCATCAAAAGTCCAAACATCCAGACAATAGGCATCCCAGAAGGTGAAGAGACACATAAGGGCATTGATAATCTATTCCATGAGATCCTGCAAGAAAACTTTCCAAACCTAGAGAGGCACTCAAGAAATACAGAGGACCCCAAACAGAATCAACCCAAGAAAATCTTCTCCAAGACACATTATAGCCA
>NW_006159654.1:247137-311551 GCF_000334495.1 Tupaia belangeri chinensis | reverse complement strand
AAAGGGCAGAGGGTCAAACATGGGGTAAAAAACATATATATACATATACATATATATGAAAGTAGAAATGGAATATTATTGATAACATGCATGATTAAGGCGCTATGCAGTTTATTCTAGATGGGAAATCACATTTAGTATGTTGTGATGATGCTCAGGGAATGAATGTTAAGTAATTTAAAATAAAGTTGCAGGAGTGAAAAAAAAGCAGTAAAACTGTTCGTATAGAAATTTTTAAAAAATGCATATTTGATGACTGCAGTAAGCTATATAGCACCAGCTAGGTACTACTTGATAGTATGTTCATTCTACTCACTGAGGTTTATGCCTAAAGTCAGACTTGTGTTCATGTATAGGTATACATCAGCTGTACTACCTATTGGATATATTTAGACTAATTAAGTTCATTAGCAAATCAATTAAATGGGAGGAAAAGGCATAGAAAGCAACCATGGGTACCAGAGACAATATGGGAGGAGGGTGGGATATGGCAGAGGGTGAGGGATAGGGAATCAAGGATGGCAAAACAAAAAACAAAGTATACAAGACATAAGAATTGGAAAATTATTTGCTGATAACATGTATGTTGATGTGCTTGATTGAGCCAATATACAGTGTATTTTGGATGGAAAATTCATTTGTATGCTGTAATGATGTATAGTGAATTAATGTAAAAAATAAATTTAAAGAGAGAAAAAAAAGAGTACAATTTTAGGAGTCAATTTCTTAAGTTTGAAACCTGGGATTTATAGTTATTAATTATGTCATCTTTGCATAAAAATGCATACTTCTCTGAAGATTTACACTTGCACAAAATGTGAATAAAAATATTCCTTCCCAAAGTGGTTTTGTGAACACAATGTAAGATAACACAGAACTTGGCACAAGGAAATACAAGGATATTGCTATTTTTAGTGAAATTATTATTTTTTAAAAATCACCTATAGGGGGCAGCAGGTGGCACAGTGGTTACATTGCTGGACTCCCACATGGTCAACTCTGATTTGAGTCCCAGATTCTGTGGCTTGAGAATCATGCTGGGCATGTGTGCACTCATGCCCAAGATGCAGGAGAGGAATGGAGAAGGAATGGTGGCATGACCTTTCCCCTTGGGGGCAATTTTCTTTCTTACTTTCCCTTTGTGTCTGTCACTCTCTGGTGAGCACACATGCCCTATGGCAAAAACCTCTTTAAAAAATCATCTATAAAAATACTAATATGTATACAAAAATAATTAGCATATATTCAATTATTTGTTTTGTGCTTCTTAATAAAGAAAATTTCTAAGAACATCACAACTTCTTCCACACTTTCATTTACTTTGTGTTCAGAACTCCATGCTTTGTCATGATTATAACTTTAGAGAAATACTTTTCATTCTGGTAGTGCTTAATCTAATCTAAATTGAGTTGGAAAATAATATAACAATATACAAGGGTATATGCTTCTATTACTAAAGCTATTTTTTAATTTATAATTTGCTAGTTGTAAATATATAATCATCCTAGTTCTTTCTAAACTTATACTTTCGCAAATGTGTAGCTTTGTTCTCTATGGTTGTGATTTCCAGATAAATTATTTTGCAGCTTCCTTTTGTCTATGAGAACAATTTTTTTCAGTTACTACCAAACTCTGTTTATGTTTTCTCATATTTTGAGAGTTAATCTCTCATTTCAAAAATAAATTCACGTAAATAAAATCTCTTCAACAACTGGTGCTGGAAAAACTAGATATTCACCTGCAGAAAAATGAAAGTGGACACTTATTTATCACTGTTAACTAAAATCAACTTGAAATGGATCAAAGATTTAAACATAAAACCTCAAATTATGAAACTACAGATGGAAATGACAGGGGAAACTCTTGGAGACAATAGAATAGGCAAAGACTTCTTAAATAAGACCCCAAAACACAGTCATTAATTCCAAAATACACAAATAGGACTACATCAGATCCAAAAGCTTCTGCACGAGAAAAGGAACAATAATTAGAATGAGGAGAAGATCCTCAGAATGGGAGAATATATTTACAAAGTTTGCCTCAGATAAGAGACTGATAACCATAATATTTAGGGAACTTAAGCAACTTACCTGCAAGGAAATATCAATCCAACTAAAAGACGGGGAAATAATATGAACAGACAAGTCTCCAAGGGAAAAATATGAATGGCCAAAAGAACATGAAAAAAAAAAAACACACTCAAAACTGGGGCCAGCAGGTGGTGTGGTAGTTAAGGGTGCTGGACTCCCACATGGCCAACTGTGGTTCGACTCCTGGACCTGGCAGCTAGCTTTCTTACTGTCTCTCTCTCTCTTTGTTCCTCTCTAGTCAAATTAAAATAAATAAATAAAGTCAAATTTTAAAATTCTTAAATAAAAAATACTCAAAACCTCATATCAAGGAGAGTGCAAATTGAAACCACAATGAGATACCATTGAACTTTAGTTAGAATGGCTAAGATTTAAAAAAAAAAATGGGGTGCACAGGTGGCATGGTGGTTAAGACATTGATTCTCATGTGGCCAACCATGGTTTGAGTTCAGGACCAGGAGGCTTGTTTTCTCACTTTCCATCCTTCTCTTTTCTCTGTCTCTGATAAGTGCATGTGCCCTATAGCGAAATGATGATAAATAAAATTAAATATTTTTAGAGATTTTTGTCTTAAGGCATGTGCATTTGCCAGAGAAAGAGAGACAAAGACAGTGACTAGGAAAGTGAGAAATCACCTCCCAGGGAAGATGAGAACAATGAGGAGGAGAATCCCTTCTTTATTCTCCTCTCGGGATATTGGGCGCACATGTGTACATGCCCAGCATAAGTTTCAAGTCACGAGATTCAAGATTCAAACTGCAGGCAGCAGGTTGGAGGGGTTCCAGTGATATAACTACCACACCATCTGCTGGCTCCAAATATATAATTCTTAAAAATAAATAAGTAAATAAATAAAAAGAGAAGCCAGTAGTGACATTGTGGTTAAGGAGCTGGATTCCCACATGGCTGGCTATGGTTTGAGTCCCAGACCTGTCAACTTGCCTTTTCGCTCTCATTGTCTCTCTCTGGCAAGTTTGCATGCCCTATAGCAAATTAAAAAAAATAAATAAAATTAAAAATAAAAGAAGGATAAAAGCTGGTGAGACTGTGATAAAAAGGGAACCCTCTTACACTGTTGATGGGAATGTAAGTTAGTACAACCACTGTGGAGAACAACATGGAGGTTTTTCAGAAACTTACAAACAGAACTACCATGTGACCCAGTAAGTCCACTCTCAGGTATCTACCCAAAGGATAGGAAAACACATAGTTGGGAAAACACTTGCAATTCCATGGTAATTAAAGCATTATTCCTGTTAGGACATGGAATCAACTGAAATGTCCAAGAACAAAGGAATGAATTGAAAAACTGTAAAACTGTAGCATATATACAGTGTGGAATACTACCCAGCCACAAAAAAATAAGACCTTGACATTTGACACAAGTGGGACAAATATGAAAGAGTTAATGCTAAGTGAAGAAAGTCAGACTATGAAAGACAGGCATTGTATGTCCCTGCTTAATATATACCAAATGTCTGTGTTCTATAGCAGAAACTGAAAGACTGCAAGATATAATAGTAGGGAGGGCAATCATAGATACTAGAGGCAGTCTAGAAGTGGGTGAGTATGTAGTGGGGGGAGGGTAGGAGATGATCAGAGGAAAAAAACAAAACTTTTAAAAGACACAAAAATGAAAAGTTATCTGTTAATGATAATGTATATGGTAATACCTTTCACTTGACTAATATGTAGCCTATTCATGCTGGGATAAACCATGTTGGATAATATAAAGATATATAGGAATGTAAATTTAAATAATAAGAAGAAAATAAATTTTAAAAACATTTGAGAGGTCCAAATGTATATTTACTCCCTGACTTTTAGATGACTGTGAGGTTCATGATAGATTACCTTTGTGTGAGTTCATCGTCTAAGGATATTAATAAACTACCTGATTCATCAAATAAATAAATTCACATAATGCCAAGGCATATTAGTTTTTTAGGCTACACTATTCCGATAGTTGATAAATTAGATAAATAGTTTTGAGATTTCATAATTTAATCTATAGCCTGTTTATTGTAATATATTTTACACAATGTAGAAAGTGACAAATATTTAATAGTGTAAAATGGTAGGCCATGTGATAAAATGGCGGAAATTATTCTCTTCTTTGTAATCACTCTTATTTGCAAAGTGACTTTTCATGTTTTCCCACCAAGAAATGGAACATTTATATTTCTATTATTTGCTGAAACCAGATTATTCTTTTGATGTCTTTTGACAAATAGAAAATACTCAAAGAAACACATGCCTTGAGAGACTTTGTATGCTTTAACTCATTTTCTTGGAATGCTGTCCCGCCACTGTAAGAATAAGTTGAGGCTAAGTTGCAGGATGATGAGAGGTAAATGAGGTTCCTATTGTCTCAGCAGACAGCTTACCACTCTCCAGTCTTGTGAGTGAAACTACTACAGGGGAGGCAGCCTCCACCAAAGTGGCATCGGTCTACAGAAGCATGAGGAGCCAAGCTGAAATAATTAGTCCTTGCTCAGTCTGGCAGAACTGCTCAGTGCCCGGTCAATGCATACTTGTGAGCACTTAATTTTTTTTGATTGTTCTACTGTTGTAAGGTTTGGAAGGATAATACAATCAACCTTCTAAAATATATCACTTCAGAATGACTTCATATCTTTTAAATAATGTACCTCTTACTATTAACAAGCATTTTAAAATGCATCTTAGTTACGTTTTATTCTTATTATTCATTCACTAAAATTCTTATAAAGCAAAATATTTTCATATTAGCCAGAGGGTTTCTTAATCTATGTCTTATAGTCATTTTTATTCATCAACTGATTTATCTTCCAAGTTTGATAGCTTCTAAATTAATACATTTATAAGTCAGTCTACTGATTCTTTCCAAAAGTGATTTTTGCAAATTCGGTTTCTCTTCTAAATATAATCAAACTATTTTGCCTTATGAACAATTTCAGCTAATATAAACAAAGAATCCATGTGGTGTATACTCCAGTTCAGATGACTTGCCTCAATTCCACACCCTTTCAAAACACAATCCTGTTCTCTTAATTCAGTTCATCTTTAGTACAGATTGACCTATATTCTTTAAAATCAGAGTGCAATTGAGTTAATTAATTTGGCTGTTCTAAAGTTGGCAAAACCTTTCAACAGATTTTTCCTTGAAATTCAGTATTTTTAAATATTTAAGACTTCTTTAATATTAATCCAATGATTAATTCATAGACATTAAATATTCAACATAAAGAAATATTAAAATAATATCACTATTTTCTAATTTTACAAGTGTTTATTTTTAATGATTAAAAATTATATCTAAAGAATATAAAAATAGATCATCAGGATTTTTAAACCATAAACTAATATGTGCACACATTTAATTTTCAGTTTAAATAAAAAGGATTCTAATCAATATTTTCTAACTAGCAAACTTTTTCATATTTTCAATTACAGAAAATTATTATCTTCCAAGAAATCTGCTAGTTTCCTCACACAGAGTTAACATGCTTATTTCTGTGCTCATAGCAAGATTTTTCACTTATATTAACTTACTTGTCTTTCCAACTGCATCTTATAGTCCTCCAAGTGACCTCATTCTTCACTAAAGACTTTACACAGTTGTATATCTAACAGCTCCTCAAAACTGAAGAAATGAACTCAGTCTACATTAAACATACTCTTGGCCCATCCAGAAGTATGATGGTTACGGTGTCTGGATCCAACATGGCTGACTGAACAGTTTGAGGCCAGGACTTGGTGGCTTGAAAAGTACTCTGGGGTACCTGGGTATGTGTGTTGAAAATCTGAAGTAGAGGGAGAAATGGAGGAGAAAGGATTATAGTGTGACCGAATACCTTAGGAAGTGCTTTGTCTCTTTCTCTCTCTCTTTCTGGAGGGTTCACACACCTTTTGACAAAAATTAAAAAAAAATAATACAAAACATCCTTACTGTTAATATTTGTTCACACTACTTACCATGAAAAACAAAGTAACAAAACAAAAAATATATGATAGGCTCAGTCACAGTGGCACAGGGAGTAAGATGCCACTATGCAATCCTGGTGTCATATGAGAAGCCCAAGTTTTGATCCTAGGTTGACACGAACACACTGAGCATGCCTCTGTGTGCACTTGTGATGATCCTGGCTGACTGGTGGGTCAGGGGGGACCTGGGGGAAAATTGTGAGACCCTGTCAAGGGCACTTTCTTTTATAAAATAGTAAGTTTGTTGTTGTTTTTTAAGTGTGATCTTTGTCTTTAAAAATGAGGAACTATATCATTGGATACCAAAGTTGAAAGTGACATTTGACTCTTAGAATTAATAAATTATAAGATTATATCCTAGATCCTCTCATTAAATTATTTATTTAATTTGTTCTTTTTCTGGAGGCATAGCTAGACAATGTATACTGTTTCGGACTTGCTAGTCTGAGGAAAAAACATGATGAATGTCTTTTTTTATTATTAAGGTTTTTTTTTTTTTTTTTTTTTTTGCTGTAGAACATGTACAGAGAGAGACACACAGATGGTGAAAGTGTGAAATCACCTCTTCAGCTAAGACAGCTAGGCTACTATCCCATCTCCTCCATTCTCGTCTTGGAATTTGAGGCATGCATGCACATGTGTCCAGTGTGTCCACATCTGGGTGCAGGACTTGAACTGTGGAGTCAGTCATGTGAGATCCAGCACCTTAACCACCATGCCACCTGCTGACCCATGATAGATAATTTTTCACTTAAAGTGTGAAATTTGTAAAGCACATACACAAAGAGGAAGAAATAGTAATGAAGAGAGAGCTCAGGATCTTACTATATCTAAAATTTACATGTTCTCAATCACATGGAGAGAACAGATTCTGGTATACATTCACCATTGACAGATATGTGAAAGTGATGCTTTTGTTGTCTCCTACAGGGTGTACATACTCATTAGAAAGAGAGAGAGATAGTGAAGAACCCTCCCCCCCCATGAGGAATGACAAACAGTAATTCCTATTCCATTTACTCCTTATTTGTGGATTTGGGGTATACAGGCTGATATGTTTGAGCAGCATAGCTGCCTTAACCACCAAGCAACAGAGCAGTCCAGTGAAAAGGGATTAAATGCATTCTTTGTTTTTCCACAAAATGATTGGGCTGCAGCAGCAAATCTTTCGGAACCACGGGCACCTCTTCTCTTTGCCACCACTTGTGCTATTTCCCCCCTGTATAATAGATGCATAGATACATATATAGATTGATAGAGGTAGAACAATCTTTAAGTACATATAAGGGTCTTGCTCTCCTATTACAAGTGTGATTTGAAACCACCAACCCCCAGTATACTTTCCAGTTTTGGTCACACGTACTCTTTTACTGTCCTAGGTACTCAGGTGTATAGAAGCACCTGACATACTGAAGGTTCACTCTTACTAGAGTAGTGCTCTTCTGTTCCCACCAAAGTTTTATCTAGTTTTTCTGACATATTAAGTCTTGGGACAAAGGGATAAAACAGTGCTTTAGCTTGAGATTTTATAAATCTAGAAAATTGAGCAATTAAGCAAAATATCATTCAGTCTATAAGACTCTGGGGTTTTCTTCTTTTTTCTACACCTTTATTAATAGGTACTTGCAGTTGATTTTTTCTTTTAAAAATCCCAACTTTTTATGCATTTTAATGGACATTCTGTTAGAGATAATAAATTATTGTGTTTTTATGTATTTCTTTAATCTGGTTGATAACTTTAGATCTATGTGTACTAGCAGATTAACTTATTATTAACCTTTCCTTTCCTTTAAATTATTTAACTCTATAATCTATCACTAGCTCTGGAAGAATGTTCTAGTCACAGTGAGAATAGGTTATATCAAAAATTGCAAGTCTTTAATCTACTAACAGATTACCCAAAAAAAGCTTTCTAATAGAATATTTATTATGTAAAAGTACTAAAGAATGTGTAAGAGTATGACATCTATCACTTAAAAAATGAGAGGCATTCTTCCTCATCTATGAATGGGAAGAGGATGTTAGATAACAAAGAACTACCTAGTTCATTTGATGAATATATTATTAAAATTATTTTAATCACTCCTCATAGTTTAATTTGACACATCATGTTTTGAAAAAAGGTTAGGTTTACAGTGATATTAGCAAACCTATGCAACATTCCTACTAGATGAAGTCTAGAGGAAGAATCAACTTTCTATATATTGGATTAGTAGTTAGTATTATGAAACATGCTTGAAGGAAATGGATGCAGGAGATACAGCCTCCATTCACTTAATAGTATGCTTACCCAAATGAATGATATGGACACAAGCTGTCAGAAGGGGTGTGCGTGGACAGAGTCCTCATTAAATAAAGTAATGGTGGTACTGACAGCTCCCGGCAGTGACTTACTGTAGAGACAAATGTCCATACATGAATTTTGACAGATGGTGAATGACAGTGCTATAATTGGATAGTAAGTTGGGAACTAGCAGATAATGTTCATGTGTTAGATTTATATTTCTCTCACTTTGTGGGCTTTTGAGCATCTTATTTTCTATAAGAATTATATCTGCCTTGGTATTTTTCATCTTCTGTTTTGCAATGTAGTCATTGCAGTTTTTTTCCATTTTAATACATGGGAAATATTCCTACTGTTATTTTTTCCAGACTATTTCACCATGACCTTTACAAAATGAGCTTATTGAATTATTTGAAGCCAAGCATTAGGCAAATGAGAATTAACTAAAAATTCTCTAAATATTACCATTAGTTTATTTCAAACATTTCTCTGATGAATTTGAACAACAAATCTCATTGAGTCGGATGCATTACAAATCAAGTATATAATGAGGGAAAATCCTATCTATGTCTTAGAGCAGTGGAATAAATTAACTATAGCATGATTGCAGGCTCTTAATTGTATTTAACCACACATAAATTCTGAATTATACTTTTACATCCATGTACTTAAAAAACAACAGAAGTTTCACACAGCAATTTCTAGTAAAATATAGTTATATGAAGAAAGGAAAGATTTATTTTACTAAAATGGTAACTACTTAAAAAAGACTCATTTTAGTTTGTTACCCCAAATTTTAAGGTACTAAATGAAAAGTTTAATATAATGCTAAAATAGGGGACCTTTCTTAATTTCAATTAGGCATGTATGATCCAAATATGAAAAAGAGATTCTAAGTACTTTAATTTTACAAGATTGTTTCAGTAAAACATGTCCCCTAAGGTCACTAAGAATGAATACTCTGTTTTCATTCATTCTTTCTTTTTTTTTTTTGGACAGGTTTAGGGCACGTGCACTCGCCAGAAAGAAATAGAAGACATAGAAAGAGAGAAATCATCTGGGAGCAGGGGGATTGGCAATGCCACAATCTCTTCTCCTCCATTCTCCTCTTGGGATCTTGGGCACGCATGTACATATGCCTTGTGTGAGTTTAAGCCGCCGGTCCCAGACACAAACAGCAGTCAACTATATGGAAGTCCAGCAACATAGCCATTACTCCAACTGCTGGTCACTCATTCTATCCTCTACTAAAGCAAAGGCTGAGAAAGGTGGGAAAGTTAGTGAGAATGCAGAGCTTTTGCCTCTGGGGAAAGCTGTCTTTATAGTCAGAGTAAGGGCTGTCTTCCTGGGAGTGGTAGACAGACCATTGGTTGGCTACCTTCACTGTTACCTTGTGTTCACTTCCTGTATGATCTCCTCTCCTTGAGTACAGTCTTGTGATTTGTTCCTAGTTTATAAAATACTGCAGAAGTGGAAGACCTCATAGGCTCTCTTGGAACATGGTAGTTTGCTATCTTAGGTAAGACTATGGAGGATCTCAAGATATATCTGCTTCGATTGCTCTTCTATTGCTGTCTTGAAATTCTTAGTACTTGCAACATTGAACTTAAGGTTTGTAAATGAAATCCAGTGAGGACATAGCATCTCCACATGAATAGAGGCGATCCACTTGATCTATGTAGTGTAGCCCTAGCTCCCTTCACATATGCCACTCCTGACCCCCTGGAGCACAGAAACTTGTTGGCCCTATGATGTATGGCCACTCTGCAAAACTCAAAGTCTTGTATAAGGCAAGCATGTTAGGCATGCTGCCAATGACTAACACAGAAAATGTTAACACAGAAGGAAAGAAAACCATCCAACCTAACAAAACTTTTCGTCTTAGTTCTTAAACATCAGGAGTCAAAAGATGGAGAATGTTGGTAGGTTGTCCTATCAAGAAGCAAACAAGACATTTGAATTATTTTAGTGTGATGTTTCCACTGCTTGATAAGAACAAAAATACATATACATATACCAACTGTGAAATACAAATTCTGTAATCTCAGTGGTTCTGCATATCAGTTACTTTCATATTTGCATTTTAAAACATAATGTAAAAATAAAAATAAAAATTAATGCTGATAACTTAACATTTCTATTTTTAAAACAATTTAAAATGACATTACGTAGCAAGCAAAAACACCATACAAGTTGAGAGAGAGCATGTTAAAGAAAAAAAAAAAACTTTTATATTTTAGTTATTTTTTTAGTTTTGGAGAGATTTTTTTTTTCTATAGACCACGTGTATTCACCAGAAAGACAGAGAGAGGCAGAGAAAGAGAAAAATCACACCCCAGGGAGGATGGATGGCCACATCGCAGTCCTTTCTCCTCTATTCTCCTCTCAGAATCATGGGCATGTACACACACGTGCCCAGCATGAAATTAAGCTACTGGGTCTGGGATCGAACTGCAGGCAACTACATGGGAGTCCAGCAACATAGCCATTACTCCAACTTCTGGCCCCATATTTTAGTATTTTTTTTTAAGAGGTTTTTGCCATAGGGTGCATGTGGTCACTAGAAACAGAGAAAGACAGAGACAGTAAGAGGGAAATTGAGAAATCACCCTCTGTGGGAATGGTCATACCAAAATCCCTTCTCCTCCGTTTTCCTCCTAGGGTCTTGGTCATGCATGCACATAGACCCATCATGACTTTCAAGTCACTGAGTCCAGGATTCAAACCATGGTCTGCCATGTGGGAGTTCAGTGATGTAACCACTATGCACTATGCCACCTGCTGGCCCCAATATTTTAATATTGTTATTGGCACTTTTCTCTTCTTTTGAATATAAGGCCCCACATTTTCATTTCATAGTGGGTCTCACAAATAAAGGTTATGGACCTGGCTAGTGGCATCTCTCCTTCCTGTGGAAAAGTGTAAAGGTTGTTTACCTCAAATTATGCTAATTCTAACTCTGCTCCTTACTATTATCTTTTAATACACTGGAACAAAAAAATGTGTCTAGTCTGGTGATACAGTTGGTACAAAACTGAACCGCAGTGCTTAAAGCCATTTTGCCAACTATGGTTTAAATTGGTTTAAAAACACACTTGCCAAGTGTGGGTGTGTGTGTGGAGGGTACCTAAGGTCCAGAGAAAGTGAAGGGCTGAAGAAAGGAGATGGCAGTGTGACAAGAACCTGTTGAGGTTACCTTCTACCCAAGGGGCATGCACATACTCCCATGAACAAAATAAACTTATGAAAAAGAAAAAGAAAATGGCATTGGTATAAGGTATATGATTGTTCTACACATGGTGTTGAACAATGTTCTAGAAATTTTAAAAAGTGTCTTTATTTTACAGAGAGAGACTTTCAACAGGGGCTTATCGCTTCAGAATTTCACCCCTACCTCCAGCTAGCCAGAATCATGGGCTCACAGTCACCTAACATGTTTGAATCCCAGCTACCATCTTCCATGTGGCTCCAGCATCACAGGGTAATGTGTTACTAACAGCACCATCACAGGTAGGTCTGATCAGCTACTCTAACACAAGCCAAGTTGTGAGAGCAACCGACAAAAACAGGATATAGAACTATTCCATGATCACAAAGATTCCCGTTGTGCCAGTCCTTTACAGTCATACTCAGGACTGTTGACTAAGTGTCTCCAGCCCATACTTATTGAGTGTGTCTACTTCCTTCATACAGGTATCTTGGTGATTGTTCTAGGTATTTCCTTTTACATACAAAATCTCTCAAACTACTGGTGTCAACCTTTTACCGGTTTGTATAATGTATAGAAAACACCACTTTCTCTGTACCTCTAGCCATCCCTGTTTAATAGACTTGCTTAAATATTTCCATTACATACAATAATGATGACATCAATATTATAACCTCTGCTTCAAGAATCAAGAAAAAAAATCAAGAGAAAGATGAGAGTCTATTCTGCACGTGTGTAATTGTTCAGTGAAGTGATTTTTATTATCTCTGCTCTAAAATGCTTTTCAGAAAATTTCTATCTCTGTATCATCTGGGATTGATACCTGTTATTTGTTCTTACTCAAACTGAGATTTTTTTCCATTTCTTGATATCAGAGTTATTCCTCATAACCTGAACATTTTGAACATCCTATCACGAGACTTGGAATCATCTTTAGATTTCTATCTTAACTGACCTTCTATATCCTTTGGGAAAAGGGAGAACACCCCACCTTCTGGTCAATCCCTCATGTGACCTCTGTTGATGCCATGGGGGTTGCTTTTGTACTGCTGGGCAGGGATGGGAGCTCAAGGTTCCCACTAGGCCTCCACGTATTCGCACTGACTGGGAGTTAGAAGTGCACTCCTTACAGTTTCCATGTGGCCTCCACTAGTATCATGGAAAGAGCCTTGTTACTTTTTTTTTTGGAGAGATTTTTGCTACAGGGCGCGTGCGCTCGCCAGACAGACAGAGAGAGACATAGAGACAGAAAGTGAGAAATCACCCCCCAGGGGGGATGGTCACGCTGCAATCCCTTCTCCTCCATTCTCCTCTCGGGATCTTGGGCACGCACGCACACGCGCCCGGCGTGAGTTTTAAGCCACTGGGTCCAGGACGCGAACCACGGTCGACTATGTGGGAGTCCAGCGACATAGCCATTACGCTAACTGCTGGTTCCCGAGCCTTGTGACTTTTGAATGGTAGAAAAAGTTTTGCCTTCCACTGAGCCTGTAAAATATCACTCCAGCAGAAGAGTAGAGGAATGCTTCCTATTGCTGAGGATAGGGGGTGAAATCCAGGCTCCAACATGGTCTCCAGTGCTGCTGCTGGGGAGAACTGTGCTTGCTACCATGAGGTAAATATGGCAGTCCCAGCTCTCCATTTACTCTTCTCTGTAACCACTTCAGACACACAAGAAACCAAAACCAAAAACCAGATGACTTACAGAAGAATAAAATAATGAATGGCATCAAACTTCTTACTGGAACCTCTACATACCAGATAACAATAACAATAAATTTATACTTTTAAAAATAAGAGCCGGGTCTGTGGTCTAGTGGTTACCAGATCCCATGTGACTGACTGCAGTTTGAATTATAGACCGAGCTGCTTAAAAAACATGCCAGGCATATGTGCATGCATGCCCCAAATTGCAACAAGATGGAAAGATGGAGGAGAAGAATTGCAGCATGACTACTTCCCACAGTGGGTGTTTTCTCCTTCTTCCTCACTGCTTCTCTGGTGAGGGCATGTACCTCTGGCAAAATTTAAAAAATAATGTTCTAAAAATAAAACCAAAACAATAATAATATCCATCTTATATATTTTACATCAACAAAAGCTGAAAGAATTAATCATTACCAAATCTGTACTACAGGAAATGTTTTGAATGTTTATTATTCAATAGGACAACTATAACTGATTTAAATATGGGTCTAATTTTAAAAGTGAGGAGTGCTATAACAACAATTATGAAGATAAAATGAATTTGAGAAAATTTTACTTATCTATAATTATTAAAAGGTAAAATAACAATGTTATTTTCACAACATGAAGAAAAAATGTACAGCATCAAATAACACAAAGTATCAGAAGGGGAAAATACAGATGAAGTTTCAAGAATTGCACATTAGAAGCTATGTGATTAATATTATTTGATGAATTTTTAAAATAATTTAATTTTTTTTTTATTTTTTAAATTTCACCACAGAAAGAGAGAGAGAAAGTGAGAAAGAAAGCTGCCAGGTCTGAGACTCAAACCATGATCGGCCATGTAAGAGTTCAGCACCTTAAATGCCATGGCACCTGCCAGCCCCTTAACAGATTTTAGTAAGTAAAATACATGTCTTAAAAACCTTAGAACAAAAAGTATTAAAATACAGAGGCATAGGTAAGTTGCCAATAGTAATGATTAAATGGATTATGAAATTACTCACTTCAATCAAAAGAGTAGGAAATGAGAAGAAAATGAGCGGAGATATGATACATAGACAAGTAGAAAAAGTATAAGATTTACTCATATTGATAATTATATTAATCATCTAAACACTCAAACTAACGTAGATTTTAAAATTCACAAGCATGTGACGCAGGAATTATGTGTTGTTTCTGTCCTGATTTACTTCATTTGTCCATGGTAGTGTTTACAAGATGAGTCAAAAAATTTTAATATTCTAAATGAAATGTTAACATCCTTGCTAATACTTAAGCATTGGGTCTATACTAATGCAAATCAGATTTTACTGGGTTTTTGGAAAAGACATGCCATGCTTTTCTATGTAAAAACATATCATGACTTTTCCAACAACCCACTACGTGTGAACCCAAATGGCAACTGTAAATAAAAATTTAGAAGTTAATGTTATATTCTGTGATCAAGTGTATGTTTGCTCTACTTCTCAAAAAACCATTCCATCTCAAGTACTTCATGCCTTTATATGTACGCAATTAAATGAATTAAGATTTTTTTTTGAGAGGTTTTTGTTATAGGGCGCATGCACTCACCAGAAAGACAGAGAGTGACAGAGAGACAGAAAGTGAGAAATCACCCCCCCCCCCCCAGGGGGATGGTCATGCCACAATCCCTTCTCCTCCACTCTCTTCTTGGGATCTTGGGCACGCATGCACATACGCCCATCATGTGTTTAAGCCACCAGACCCAGGACTCGACCCACAGTCAACTACATGGGAGTCCAGAAACATAGCCATTACACCAACTGCTGATCCCAAATTAAGATCTTTTAATAGAAATTTAATTTTTTTTTCAATTAATTCTGTTTTTAAAATTGCAGAACTTCACTTCTTATTCAGGATAGGACAATTTGTTTTTTGTTTTTTTTTTTTTTTTTTTTTTGGAGAGGTTTTCGCTATAGGGCACGTGTGCTCGCCAGACAGAGAGAGACATAGAGACAGAAAGCGAGAAATCACCCCCCCCCAGGGGGGATGGTCACGCCACAATCCCTTCTCCTCCATTCTCCTTTCGGGATCCTGGGCACGCACACACACGCACCCGGCGTGGGTTTTAAGCCACCAGGTCCGGGACGCGAACCGCGGTCGACTACGTGGGAATCCAGCGACATAGCCATTACGATAACTGCTGGTTCCCAGGACAATTTGTATTTCAACACTATCCTAACATTTTTGCTTTGTTATTGACATTGTTAACATTAATTTCCAGAATAGTTCTGAGAGTTGAAAGTGAATATTTGCCACTCACAGTGGATAACTGTGGCCACTGAAAGAGTAAGGTAAGAGTCTGAGAATTATATAACTTGATTCAATGGTGACTATATGCTATGGTTTATATAATTTGGAAGGAAGGGGTCTCCATTACACACTCAAATTCAACGAAGAACACCTTCTCAGCTGACTAGCATAGTCTCATGGGACAACCCCACAAACTGAAGATAATTAACACAAAATCAGAGGACTTCACCTCAAGTTCCATTAAAAAGCGTGTTTTCCAAAACTGGACTTATGAAATCCCACCATCAAAATCACATGTGATACACATAAGGGAACTCTTCTAAACAGTAGTTTAGGTCTACCAAATCAGAATTGCATTATGTGTAACTGGGATTCTACATTTTTAAGTAAACAATTCCCATGCACATTATGGTATGTACAAGGTTGATTTAGATACAGCTGCTTTCATGCCCCAAATGATACATATTTGCCTTAGGCTACCTAAAAATGTCATGATTTTTGCATTTCTTTGATATACAAATAATTTTAATATTTTCTCCATATATATAAGATTCTAACTCAAACATGGTGAATCGAACTGCAAGGGTAGCTCCCTTGTATAAAGGCCAAGTACTGACCTGTAGTATTTATGGTTTCTGAATGTTTTTAAAACTTTGCAATATAATTATTATACAATGTCCATAAAATTTTTCAAATATATTTCAAATATTTAGAATAGGAAATGTTTTAGGAGTTTATAACACAATTAAAAATTCCCTTATGTTGGGGCCAGCAGGTGGTGTGGTGGTTAAGGCACTGGACTCCCACATGGCTGACTGTGGTTTGAGTCTTGAACCTGATGGCTTGCTTTCTCATTTTTCCTTTCTCTCTCTGGTCAAATTAAAAACTGATAAAATAAGTGAAATTAAATAATTCATGTTTTTAAATTCCCTTATGTTTATAAAATATATATTTTAAACAGATTATGAATATTTAACACAAGAATATAAAAATGGGTAAGATTAGTATTTTATCTCAATAAAACACTCGTTTAACTTTAAAGTAGTATGATAAGAGATTTGTTTTTGCTTTCATCAGCTAAAAATTACCCTTCCTTATTTCTGAATTGTTATTCATTTAGTTATGATAGAAAATTGATAGTCAGAAAATTTACAGGAGGGAAAAAAGAATGTTGAAAAGCTGATGAGCATAAGATGGGAAATGTTCAGAATCATTAAACTTTCACAAAGGACTTTATCTATATCTTTCCAATATAGATGGCATGGCACCATATCAAATAAAATACTACAAATTGTAATCCTGATAATATACATTATGAAACACACACACACACAAAAACTCATAATTTTATTTCATGAATCAGCTGCTTACCAAGCCATCACAAGTTAAAGACTAACATGTTAAATGATCAATTTCATTAGTAAATGCATGAAAACCATTTTTCCTGAGCATATGAAGTTAATTTCAGATGCATGAATTGATATATTATCACTGTTTCATGAAGCCGATATTCTGTCAGGGGATTGTGTGTATTTTGAGTTTAAAAACAGCCTTATTGCCAGATACACAAAAAGAATACATTAATTGCTCTGAAGTAATAAGAGTAGGTTTATACAAAAAACATAGTAAAATGATCCATTTTTATTCTATATTCTGATGTTGATAATGATTTTTTAAAACTGTATAGGGCATGTGTGCTCGTGGAGAGAGAGAGAAATGAAGAGACATGAGAAGGTTCGCCACAGGGAGATGGCCACACAGTGATCTCTTCTCCAAGCTTGGGATTCTCAGCACCCCGCACATGCACCTACCATGTTTTTTAAACCGATGGTTCCAGGATTCGAACTGTCTACTCAGTTATATAGGATTCAGCTATATTAACCACCACTTGCTGACGCTGATGATAATTTAAAATAACTGCTTATTGGGCCAGGTGGTGCAGGAATGAAGCAATGGATCCACATTGGAAACATCCTGGGTTCACATTCTGCAATCTTCCTTAGCATACCAGTTGCTTAAGTGCATGCCTATGTTCCGGGGCTGGCTGAAGTTGAGGGTGAATGCATCCAGTCTCTTTGGTTGTTGTTTCTGTCTTTCTTGTCCATTGAAGTAACTTAATAACTTTAAAAAAGGAGTTTCTGAATTCTAAGGATTCTTGGCCATCAATAAGTTCTTAACAAAAGCACCATGATTTTATGTTTATGTTTTCCTTAATAGAATGATTTATGCAAGCTTTTTAAGACACCTCACCCTGGGGTGGCGGGGGTGGGTGAGGAGTGACACATACAAGGATTTCCACTGAGAATGTGTAAGAATTTGTGAGCCTTTGTGTTAGTTGTTGGGAAAGCCTTGTGTATTTTTATGTTTGTCTATGCAAAAGTGTGTCATAACTTTCCTGAGGACCCAACAGTCGACGCCATTGATGACCTCTCCTAAATCTCAGCTCACAACTGAGTTCACCAGCAGCTGGGGAGGGTTCTGAAGTACACTCAGTTCTTACTCCTTCCACTACTACAGCTCTTTTCTGCTGGAGAGTTTTTTTGTTTTTCTTTCTTTTTTTTTTTTTTTGGCTGGCTCAAAGAAAGATCTCTCTCTCAGCCTCAAGTACATACAACATGGGAAATGGGAACCTTAAATTGCCTGTGAGGAGCGCTAAATTCACAGGATGGTGGTTAGGGATATTGTAACGAACTATCACAAACTGGATGCTTTTCACAGGATGGTTTCCTAATGTATGTGTCTGTGCCTGTCTACATTTCTGAAAAACACAGTCAAATTGAATCAGGGTCTACCTTAAATGAACCTTAATAATGAGTACTAGTGCTAGTAGAAAAAGTCTTAATGCTTAGGTATTTTGATGTACATATCATGATTTCTCAGAGAGTTAGTCACCAGTACTGAGTGCCAGCTCTCCCCAATTAGATGGCAACAAGAACCACATTGCTTATGATAATATGGGGTTGTGATAACCAGTACTTAATTTTTAAAATTTTTGCCTTTCCTGTAATACTTTCCTAATTTTATAACAGGTACTGAAATCACTTTTTAAATTATTACTATTATTTATATTTTGCTAGAGGGTATGTGTGCTCACCAGAGAGACACACAAAGAGAGAAAGGGAAGGAAAGCAAGAAAGTACCCTACATGGGACATGGTCCTACCACAACCTCTTCTCTTCCATGTCAGAATTTTGGACATACATTTGCCTGCTGTGTTTTTCAAATCACTGAGTCTGGGACTCAAACTATGCATTTTGCCATGTGGAATCCAGTCACCTTCACCATGCCACTGGGTGGCCCAAGATCAATTTTTTCATTTCTTTTTTCTTTGTGTGTTTTTTGTTTTGTTTTCTTGTTTTGTTTTGAGGTTTTTGTCATAGGGTGCATGTACTCACCAGAGGGGGTGGAGGAGTGAAAAATCACTCACCAATGGGGATGACCATGCTGTAATTACTTCTGCTTCATTCTCCTCTCAAAATTTCAGGCATGGGGGCCAGCAGTTAGCGTAATGGCTATGTCACTGGCCTCCCACATGGTCGACCATGGTTCAAGTCCTGGACCCGGTGGCTTAAACTCACGCCGGGCGTGTGTACATGCATGCCCAAGATCCTAAGAAGAGAATGGAGGAGAAGGGATTATGGCATGGCCATCCCCTCTGAGGGGTGATTTCTCGCTTTCTGTCTCTCTCTCTCTGTCTGTCTGGTGAGCACACACAACCTATAGCAAAAACCTCTCCAAAAAAAGAAAAGAAAAGGAAAAAAAAAATCTTCAGGCATGCAGGCACATACTCCTCACATGGTTTTCAAGCTACCAGGTCTGGGACTTGAACCATGGTTGGCCATGTGGGAGTGCAGCACTTTAACCACCATGCCACCTGCTGCTCCCCCATCACTTCATAAATAAAACACCTGCACTCAAGCCATGTTTCATGATCTCATACTTTCGGAGTACCCTAACATAAGTCTTGTTAGTAGACAAATAGCTCTAAAGAAATAAAAATGCTGCCAGGTGTTAGAAACTACAGTCAGAAGAATAAAAGGGAGGAGTGGAAGCCTTAGATTTCGGAGAGAACATCTCTGTGTATACACTTGACAATTTTGTACCCCAAGACATTCCTAAGCTCTCCAGAAAGGCAGAAGTAGAAAACCCTTTACTGAAAAAGAAAATGTCTCTCACTGCTTGAAGAATATGTAAGGTCATGTCTTGAAGACAAATGACTCCAAAGATAATGTTTATTCTTCTTAAGGACTTGTACTACATCTCTTCATTGCCTGTAAACCACTAAATATCCTTTTTTCCCCCTGTATCTTTAGTAGAGAAAATTAATCCTTGCCAGAGGAGGCACAGGTTTATTTGCTAAGAGTTTCAGGACTTGGTTAGCATATGGCAGCAGAAATTGAGAAAAGAGGTTCAATAGAAATTGAGAGTCTTGAACAGAGGTGTGCAGACAGAATCCAGCATTGGACAAGAGGTTGTTTAAAGACTGGGGAGGCTTTCTCATTATTCTGATTTTAACATACTAGAAAGCACACCTATATTTAGTATTAATGCCCTTCTGGAACTATTTGTTAAATTTCAGACACCTTATTGTTATATAGCATATGAGTTGAAGATGCTATTTGTCAAAGTATTGACAAAGATGTCAATAAGTGTAAAGTCTTATGTGAGCTGAATTATTAATAAATTTATTCTGTGAAAATAGAGAATCTGGCCTATGTTAATATTTTGCAAAAGTGTCCAGAAGACATGGACTTGACCGAAGCATACATATGGTACAAATATTTTACATGTGTTTAGAACAATCAGCAGTGACTGCAGCTTTCTTCTGTGGAATGTAATTGAAGATTGGAAGTGCATCTATAGAACTGAGTCTGCTAGTATAAACAAGAATGTTGTTTTACTCAGAGCTTACCACAGAAACAGAACCCATAAACCAAATATGATTTGGAGTCTAAAACCTACAGGGAACAAGGAGGATAGCAAGCTAGAGACTTATAAAGACTCCTGGCAGAATCCACCTTTGTTCAGGAGGAGTTAGTCTTTTTTCTATTAAGGTTTTCAATTAATTGGGTGAGGCCTACCCACATCATGGAGGGTAAACAGTTTTGCTCAAAGTCTTCTGATTTAAATGTCAACCCCACCTAAAAAATACTTTCACAGAAACATCTTGGATAATGTTTGACCAAGTATTTGGGCATTGTGGTCTACCGAAGTTGACACATAAAATTAACCATCACAGACATCATTATCAAATTGGACAGATTAGTTGTTGGTTCTTAACCATCAGGAACATGGTGGGCATGATTAATTACCCTAGTGGACCATTATACTAGTGACCAGAGGATTGTGATCCATAGCCATCTGCAGTGATGGCCAATAAACTTTTACAGATAAAATGGAATGAGACAATCAGCTATAATGAAACAAACATTTATATTAGTGAACAGAAAGCTAATATCAGCCACCAGAATGTAAAACTATTATTTATTGTCCAGTATCTAGAGCAACCAGGTCATATGCAGTTTATTGCTGATGAAAGCAAAGGCCAGTTCCCCTACAGAAAGAACACAAAACAGCACTGCTGTTGCATACAAAAATATCTCCCTCCTCTTTCACCAGTGTGTATACAGTCATAGACGATGACTATATATTAGAAACTAGGAACACCAGGTCATTTCAGGGTTACTATTGTAGTTACAGTGCCAGAGCTGACATTGGTTCTACAAAAACTAAAATACCATCATAACTTAACTGTTCGGCCAGGAGTAAATTGTAAGAAGATGGAATCTTGGCCCAAGTTCTTTTCATGGTAGATCCAAAGAGGGACCACTTCTCTATTTTCTCAAGATTTAAGATATAATTAAGATATAATTTGAATCAATATAATGAGCAGGAAGCATGACCTTACCTTGGTTCTTCACTCTTTGGAGTATAATCTATTACCAAAAAAAACGGGGGGACAACTGTGAGCCCCTAAATCTTCACTCACCTCTACTGTAAAAAAAAAAAAATATTGGGTTCTCAGGAAAGTCATGATACATTTTTGCATAGAAAAATAGAAAAATACATCACGACTTTCCTGATGACCAAATAGTGAATCAGAAATCCTGGGTGGGGTAGCAAAGGTTAATGGCTCCATAAAGACAGCAAGAATTCAGGGTTATCGAATGGTATTTTATTACCAAATAATTCACTTTTATGGCTTTTGAAAAACAACAAAAACAAATGGATCACGGCAGATGACAGCAAACTACCATAAAAATAAGCACAGGAAAAAACAACTGCACTCTTTGCTGGATGTGATATCATTGCTAAAAGTGAGCACACATATTCTAACTTTTGGGAAACTTATTTTGATTTGGAAAATGTGTTCTTTTGGAGCCCTCAAAAGAAATATAGTAGTCCAATTCACCTAGGAAGATGTCAACAAGATTCACTATTCCACCATAAAACTAGTTTAACTGTATTTGAGCTAGATGAGGGCACCTTCTTCACATTGGCACCTCACAGTACCTCACTATGGTTCTCTATCCTAATATCATGTAAGTTGGATTTGGCGATTAGATCATAGAAACAATTTACTAGAAGCCAGCAAGTGGTAAAGTGATGGTAAAGGTGTCGGATCCCAGACGACCATCTCCACTGTTTGAGTCCTGGAGACTCCAGCTTGAAAAACACTGTGTCTGTGTACGTGCATGCCCAAAATCCTAGAAGGAGAATGGAGGAGAAGGGATTACAGCATGGATATCTCCCCTAAGGGGGTGATTTCTCACTTTCCCCTCTTTCTGTCTCTCTCTCTCTGATGAGAACACATGTCTGGTGACAAGAATCTAAAAAAAAATAACATTTTTTTTCGTTAAATGTGTGCGCCAAGAATGACAGATAAAATCTGTAACTATTATGGCACTGGCATATTGCTCATTATTTTAGTGATGTAGACCTAATCCATATCAGAGTATGTACTCTAAAATTAAGGTAAATTAATTTTGGTTTGTATCTACTGCCTCTATGATAAAAGGCAGTGTTCTCTGAGCCCTTTTGGATTTTGGAAGCAACATATTATGCTTAGGAATATTGTCCTATACTATTAATTAGGTAATTCACAAGGCTGTTGATTTTGAGACTCGGAGAAAGAGAGATCCCAGGAATAGGTCCAGGGCATATGTGTTCACTGGACAGAGACAGAAAGCAAGATCACTCTCACTGCAATCTATTCTCCTCTCAGGATTTGGGCTTACACGCAGACGCAGGCACCTGGCATGAGTTTTAAACCACTGGGTCTGGGACTTAAACCGTGGTCAGTCATGTGGGAGTCAGCAATGTAACCATTAAGCTATCTGCTGTTTTCTGTGTAAATATATATATATACTACTAATATATATATTACTAATTGACAAAAGAAGAACAAAACTTGGACCAGCTCAGAGTTTGATATGATAACTGGACCAAAAAATACCAGAGCTGCATTAAGCTTCACTCACAGGTGACTGAAAAGAAATACAACAAGGGAAGAAATTCTCCAAGTAAAAGTGGTACACTTGGGCATCTACACTGTATAAAGGGAGATATGGTATGAGATAAAAGGAAATGTGGGTTTGGATAATGGATTTTTGCTAAGTGGTAAATGGTAATTAATTGATCTCACATAAATTAGGTTAGAAACAGAAGTTTGGGGATAGAGATAGAGATATATAACACAAATTGCTTAGATGGCATACCTTATATTAATATCTACCAATATTAGAGAGGAGAAATATGATGAAAGAAAAAAGATAATAACTCGGGATAATATACAAGGCTGTCAACTTGGAAGCTCGGAGAAAGAGAAATGACAGAAATAGGTCCAGCTCCATTGTTACTTGGCAATAAGATTCTATGGTAATTACCAAACTATAAAGTGTTGATCTAATTATGAAGTGCTTCTGATGTGTTTTAATACATGTCTTTGAAGATGGTTTTTTACTAAGCTGTAAGAAGGTACAGCTGTAAGAAGCTACATTTTTGAAAAGAACTGTTTATATCTAAATATTTTTATTATTATTATTATTATTAATTTGCTATAGGGCATATGCGCTTACTCGAGAGACAGAAACAGAGAGAGAGAGAGAGCGAGCGAGAGAGAGGGAAACTGCCAGGTACAGGACTTGAACTGTAGTTGACCATGTGGGAGTCTACAGCCTAAACCACCACACTACCTGCTGACCCTGAGAAACTACATATTTTTGACATTGAAACTAAATAAGCATTTGTATAATTGCAAGCAAAATAAAATCAACAGTTTAAAATTATTTCTGAAGAACTCTAATCAAACTTAAACAAATGCAATTTTAACTGGGTATTCAATTCATGGCTTAACCACACAGAAAGAAATTGTTCTAAGACATTTTAAAGCACAGACATCTTGAATGTACATCCTTAGAGGGATATAACCTAAAAAGAAAATGAACTACAAGAAAGACTGAAGCATTTTTCTGTAACCATAATTTAGTATGAACATTGATAGTGCTATTCTAAATATATTGGATACACATTACATGAGTATGCATATCTGAGTCATATGTGAGTATATACTCATAGTTTTATATGTACATATATGACTTTGTTTTTCCAGAGAGATTTTTGCTATAGAGCACATGCGCTCACTGGAGTGACAGAGAGAGAAAGAGTAAGCAAGCAAAACATCACCCCCCAGGGGCTGATAACCATATCACAATCCCTTCTTCTCCAATCTCCTCTCAAGATTTTGGGCACACAGACGCACACAGGTCTAACGTGAGTTTCAAGCCACTGGGTCCAGGATTCAAACAGTGGTCAACAATGGGGGAGTCCAGCAATGTAACCATTACACCATCTGCTGTCCCCTGTATGTATATGAATTGAAGAAAAAGAAACTGAGCAATAATATTAGTGTCATGAACAAAAAGTTTTACCGTAGTAGAAAAAAATGTATCAATAGTAAAGTACATTAATTAAAAGTCTAAAATAAATCTATATTTGACTTTGAAAAATTCGTGATGTATTGTCTTTAAAATTAAAGTAAAATGCATATATTTAAAATTGTATATAATTCATAAATAGTAAACATTCCTCTGCATATATGTGTATGCATAACTTTTAACCTCACGAAGATCTAGGATTAATAAATTCATAGTAATAATTAAACTAAATGTCTAGATTGTGGTTTCTAATTACTATTTTGCATTGAAAGGAACCAGTGTTCCTTAGATATGTGGCAATAAAGGAAAATAATCATGCATGTATATCTTGTCTTTCACTGAACCCAGAACAAAAGGGTGATGAAAGAATTGTCTTCCCTAAAGAACTATTCTGCTAATAAATTAAAGAAGAAATGGCACAATGAGAATATAACAGAACATTAAACTATTACAGCAGAACTAGAATACATCATCAATGACTACGCTAAAATCATTAGGCTAAAAACGGATGGGAATTGTATAACAAATAAATGCAAACACCTGAAGCCACTGACCTTACCATCGGAAAAGGAGAGACAACTAAACATGTGTCTCTCATGATATGATGCAAGAAAGTACACAGTACCACTTTTTGCTTATTCTTGGCAGAAAGTCAAGCCTCAACCTAACGAAGCCATTTTTTTCTGTAGAGGTTAATAAATATTATAAGCTTTATCATATTAGGTGTGATTATAGATATTACTAACTTATAGATTTTTTCATGACAGTACCTCTTAAACAATTATAAATTGCTGATAAAAAATGTATTTATATAGATGGTGTTTGTGATTATATTAGGCATACTCAGATAATTAACAATTATCTCATCTTAACATCTTTAATCACATCTATAAATTCCTTTTTCCACATTCGCATGTTCTAAAGATTAGGATGTGAATGTCTTTGGGGGAACATTAGTTATCCTATTACACTATCATATCTTTTTGTGATTTCTTCATAAAATAGAAATACAAACTTGAGCTATTTGGTTATACTTTCAGTAATCATAAGCCTATGCTCATCAATCTGTTGAAAGTTTTTTAGGCAGTTTGCAAAATCATTTCTATTTTAGTCTCTTCCTAATTCAATTTTTTATTACATGTCAACAAATTAAAAGAGTGAGAACAAACAATGACAAGATTACCAGATGGCCTTTTGATAAGGTGTTACCATAAGGAAGGAGTTTATCTACTTATTTGTGTGCTGTTGTGTGAGACAGGAGGAAAAAAAAAACTTAAAATCTTATATAGTTGTGGTTTAAGAGAAAAATTATTTTCTATAATTTTTGTGTTAACTGTCTCACTCACCTAACAGATACAAACAGAGCATATCACATGTCAGTTGCCATTCTAAAAAACTTAAAAATATCTTTTTATTTAAAGAATTATTTATTCAATTTTATTTATTCATTCACTTACTTTTTAAAATTTGACCAGAGAGAGAGAGAGAGAAAGGAAGTCACCAGGTCCGGGATTCGAACCATGGTCGGCCATATGGGAGTGTCTAGCACCTTAACCACCCACCATGCCACCTGCTGGTCCCCAGCAACTTAAAAATATCTTTAAGTTTAATCCTCAACTGCTCTTACTATCTTCATTATAAATAAGGAAACTGAGGGACACAACGAATCAATGCAGAATTGGCATTCACATCTAAGTAGTTGTTTCCACCAAGAAAAGTGTCTACAAATTTAACCCCTACCCTGGGGTTAGCAAGTACAAATTGATATTAAAGTGATGAAATTTATTTAGTGACAAATAGGACATTTCTACCATTGTTAACCCTCAGAGTATCTAGATTGTTCTATGTCTGAGGATGTTTGTTCTCAACAAGGCTGTAGTGTAAGCAAGGCTTGATTTAGGTTGGCAGGTGCTATAATACCCACCAGCAGTTTACGAACTCAAGGACTATCTTGAGTAACTGTTGAGCTCAGATTACTAATCAAGACTCCTCCTCCCTTAGTTTTCTCCATATCCCAAGTCTCCAGTATATTAAAAATTTATAAATAATTACAAAAGGGAAATATTTCAGGTAGGCTCTCAGTTGTCAATTGGAGTGATTAAAGAAGACTAACTACTTTATATTAGATTTCATATGCATGAATGGAAGTTTGTAGTGATAAGTACCTGCATTAAGAATAAAATAAGGATCTCAAGTAAAGACTTAATGTTACATCTCAAGGACATAGGAAAAGGAATTAAGCCAAGTTAGCAGCGGAAGTAAAATTAAAGAGTAGAAAAACAATAGAAAATATCAGTGACACTGAGTTGAGTTCTGGGAAATATAAAATTGACAATTTTTTTTTATTAGACTAGCCAAGAAAAAAAGAGACAACTCAAAGAAATAAAACTACTATTGAAACAGGAGATACTGTAGCAGGCTCCATGGCTCCACAGTAGTGTGGTAGTCTCCAGTTGCTTCCCATTTGGGGGCACACTTATAATAAACACTAAAGTGTAAATGCTGCATCAGAATGTACTTGCTGACTTGCAGTTTTTGCCTCATCTAGGAGAGATTTAAGTTCCAGAATTTAAACTCTGTGCAAGAACTTAATCACAGACTTGCAATAATTTCTAAGACCAGACAAGACTTAAAGTGGGTAGTGAAATGTAATCACCAAATTTTTAGGGGCTTACTGGTCAAGGGAAGTTTCAGAAAGAGCACCTGGGCTGTATGGACTATCTAAGAAAAACCTCCAACCTCAAAGACCAATTGGCCATGTCCCCTACAGTACAAGAACACCAAGCAGTCTCCTGGCTGTGGTGCCCTCACCAATCAATCACTATGATTAGCACCCCTTCTCTTTGTCACTCTCTCACCCTAGGTGGTTCATCGCTATGGCAACCCCAATGCTACCTACTGGATGAAACTTGAACAGGCTTTCTTTCCAGACCAATAGGAAGATCAAACAACCACCTTCAATTTTTTCCTCTTCTGTGAAACTGTGGGCCCAAATGGATTCTCCTTACATAATGTTATGATGGTTTGGGAGAGGTGGTGACAGGATCTAGGGTGACCATTCATTTTTATTGGTCATGCTTTTTTATTGTTCTTCTGAAACAAAAAAGTTTCATTGCTTCTTGCTCAGGTTCTGCTAAATTCATGGCAATGTTCAACTTGTCAATGAATAGTTGATTCTTAGACTTCTGTTTGAGGGGAATGATACTGGGAACCTCGCAGTTCACCATCTTCCTGATATCATTCTATGACTTGTTCTTCATCTGATTTTTGCTTATGTAAATGTCACCCTTCCTCTTTTTGCAATTTTGCATTTTTTTTAGCTATGTTCAAGCATGAATTTCTCCATATTACATTTAAGCTGTATTGATGCAGTTGTGGTATATGTAAGGATGTGGGTGTGCTTAATGCTTAGTAGAAAGAGACAGCAGGAGCAGTGCAGGCATTATGAACGTTTAGTATCACTAATACCACATATAAAAGTTGATTACTTTAGGGCCAGCAAAAGTGGCATCGTGGTTAAGGCACTTAATTCCCACATGGCTGATGACGGTTTGAGTCCCAGACCTAGCAACTCGAAACACTCCAGGCACATGTGCATCAGTGCCCAAAATCCTGTGAGGAGACTAAAGGAGAAGAGATTACAGTGTGTTCATTCCCCTTGGGGGATGATTTCTCGCTTTCTCTTTGTGTTTGTCTCTTCAGTGAGCACACACACCCTATAGCAAAAATCTCTTTAACAAAAAAAAAAGTTGATTACTTTGGAATCTTTTACCTTTTTATCATTGAACCCACATAGTAATAGTCACGTTTTCCTTATAGTTACTGAGTTTTAGCTGTGTTCAATTTTTTTTCTTTGAAAAAAAAAAGCAGGCAATTTAAACATTTTTATTTATTATTTTGCTTGGTGAAATTGTCCTCATTTGCTCATCCAACATGTGCCTGTAAGATTTAGAATTCCCACAAAACCTTAAATAGGTACATTACAAAAGTCTTCTTTTAAAAGAGGTTCACGTATTTGCCTCTTTTTACCTAAAATCTATATGAAAGAATGAGGTAAATCATAACTATGTAAAACAGAGGTGCATATATTTGAGTATTACTCAAATACTTCTAAGATGTTTAAAGCAGTAAGTTAGTAAAACACCCATTTTCTTGTGAGTTGTTATTTCAAGTAAATAATATTGTTGCAATTGCTATAGTTAACAAATCATCTAGCATTAAAGGTTTTAAACCATGAGATTTAAAACAGTCTCTTAAAACAGTAAAAGAAACATCCATATCTAGACAGATAATCAACTGAAATTTTCGTGGCCTTTTTCCTACTTTGCAATATTATTCACATCAAAATTACTAAATCAGCAACTGTCCTCAAACCTAATTATAATAAGCTTCAATATATATTCTTATATATCTTAGTAGTAGCATTTACAAAAATAAATTTGGTCTGACTCAAATTTAGGCCATCTTTAAAGGGTTTTGATAGCATTATTATAGCTGTAGTATAAATCGTAAAGAGCCTAGATATACAGGCAGGCTTAGTAAGCATATTTTTTTAGCTACCTCGGAAACATGAAAATGTGAGATTTATAATTTTAATTAAAATGGATGGAAATAGAATATTACTTACAAAGCTTTATAGTGATTCTTTTGCCACATTTTCCACCAGAATCTTAAAACTGTATCATTATAGAACTAACTTTTAATAAGTTCTACTACTTTTCTACTAGCACAAGAAGTTTTTTTAAAAACAGTTTTATATAACATGAAGGCCATAATATGGAAATTTGAAACAATAAGTATCAGATCAATAGACTGGGAAGAAAATATCTCACTTTGAAAATACCTATATTTCTACTTTTATGATTTGCACTGTGAAAATATTTTAAATATTAGTTTTGTGCATGATGGAAGTTACCACTGGACAAGGAAATATTGTAGCAGGAATATAACAGATTTCGAAAGATCACTTTTCCAAGAGTATCCAGTGATGGTTATGATAGCTACTATTTTTTCTTGCAGTTTACAAAAGTAATTGAAATATTCTAACAAATAATATCTGTCTCTGAATTTTTGATTTGATTATGCTTTTACCTTAATTTAAAAAGAAACTCATGCTCAAATTTTTTTAAAAATATAGAATTGTTAAAAATACATGGCTGGGAAAATTCATTTTGTACTCACAAATAATATATAGTGAATGAATGTAATATAAATGTAAAACAATGTAAAAAATAAATTAAAAATTTCATTCTAATCATAGCATATTTTTTTTTTTTGAGAGAGAGGTTTTTGCTGTAGGGTGCATGCGCTCGCCAGACAGACAGAAAGCAAGAAATCACCCCCCAGGGGGGCTTGCCACACCGCAATTCCTTATCCGTTCTCCTCTTGGGATCTTGGGCACGCACGCACACGTGCCCGACCTGAGTTTTAAGCCACTGGGTCTGGGATGTGAACCACAGTAGACTACATGGGAGTCCAGTAACATAGCCATTATACTAACTGCTGGTCCCCATTCTAATCATAGCATTTTTTTTAGAATATTTTGCAAATATACTCTACAGTGTTTTAAAAGTTTATCTTATTTCATCCATAAGAAAAGAGAGAGATTAACACCCCCAAAAGGATTGACACTGTGATCTAACCCCAGATTCTGCCAGCCCAGTTAACCGTCATGTGCATATTTGCGTACGAATGGGAAGTGTCTCTGAGCAAGAGCCCAGAACTTTTTCATGTCTGTCAGCATCACAAGAGTATCATGTTTAAATGGTGTGCCCCTGTCCAGTGCCATTTTTCAGATGAGATATTCTGGATTAATATGAATGATTCTTGGTGTCTAGATCTCTGCTTACCTTTCACTAGTACCGAATTAGTTCCTGAAAAGGAAAGTTACTTGAAGATGATAATCACAAGAAAGAAAACTGATATACTTAATGAAAGAATGATGCAGCATAGCTGGCCCCAGCTGGCTTTCCAAATCTGCATTCAATGGCCTCACACAGGTAGCGAGGAGTCAGCAATTGTGGAATTATTTACAGAAATACCAGGGCTTTCAATAAAAAAGAAAAGCTGAGAGAACTGATTAAACACTTGCCAGTGCGCCCTTGCCTATGACCTCATGGAAAAATGAAAATTGAACTTTATTCAGATTGTATTTAGTTGATGTAATAAATAACCTGTTGAGTCTGTACCACTAACATTTACAGTCACCCTTACAAAAGAATCTTCTAATTATAAAATGTTACTTAGAAGGGAAGCTACAGGCTAACCTTTACATCTTCAGAGATCATTTTTACTTTTCTGGGTTTTCATGTCAAATGAGTCACATCTGAAAGGTATAAATCTTAGACCAAGGGATTTCTATATATCCTAGAGGTACAATGAGTTTTACTAAAGATAAATAAAAATAATAATTCCTTTAGGTTTCTCTCATTACCCTTTCATCTACATTTTGATATATTTGATTTATGCTCTCATGTGTGTGAAGCAGAAATGATGTAAAACACATGTAATTTGAAAAAAAAAACATTCAATAGTTTAATTTTCATTTTTTCTTACACTGTTCAATTTATTTACAATTTCTAAATATGATTAAATGAGGGTACATGATCTCATACTCATCAGAATGGTCCATAAAATAAATTGAGAAACAGTATGAATCTGAAGATGGTTGCATCAAACAGATTTCAATGAAAATAACTCTTCCATTAATGTCATTAAGTTTTGCTTCTCTTCTACTTTGTCCATTTTAATTAAAGTTCTAAACTTATTAGGCTTAAATTTCATATTACATCTTGACTTCATGTACTATCAATCTGTTCTTGATGATTATAGTCTGAATGTGTTCTGCCTATCTTAGATTTTACTGAGAACTGTGTGATTTTAAAATTTATTTGTATAAAAAAGAAAAGATAGGCTTTTATTCAAGTACTTGTAGTTTTAAGGAGGTCTGAAACTGAGAAATGAGAAGTATTTTAGTGTAAAGACTTTTTGCCAACCAACTAAGTCTGGGTGCTTTTCTCAGGGGCAATGAAATGAATAGCAGAAGCTGGAGAAGTTAATACACGGAGACAGTCAGCAACCATTCAACTGACTTGAAAAGCTCCTCAACATATTCTTGGTATTTATAGGTAAAAGATACAAGTACATGAGCAAGTTATTCCCTGTTGCAGTCAAATTGTTCTCATTGGAAGCCTTTCTTATTTTCAAAATGGGGTGCAGTCCTACTAACATTTAGGCTGGTCTGCTTCAATCATCACTGTGAAATACACCCAGAATTTCTATCATGATAATATTTTAGTATGAAAAACTGAAAAACCTCCCCCAGATCTTGAGTCTTAAGCTTTGGTATATTGAGAACATAATGCAAGCATCCTTTTGAATAGCAAGTACCCAAATGGTAACATCAACAAGCTAGTAATTAACAATCTTCTTATTCCTATACACATATTTTTTAGTCCATCTGGGAGCCAGGAAAATAGAAAGTCAGTCAACAGTCTCCTTTATCAATGGGGGGTATGTTGAGCTAGAATGGTTGGAAGTCCACTTCCCTGTTATCTAATTTTCCTAAATACTTATCTCTACTTGAGCGGATATATTTGTCTAAGAATGAGGATTGTCATGCAAACACTGTTTTGTTCAGCTAAATTATAATGTCATCTTATTATCTAATAATACATTTGCTATTATTATTTATAGATTTGGTGATCTCTATTAGCTGTGATCAACAGAATCTTAGATAAATTTCATAATACATGCTGTTGGGCTGCAACTCCCACCAAAGAAATATCCATCCCCAACAGGTAGCCCCAATAAGTTGCTTTGACCTGGTCCAGTGTTCTGTCTCAGTAGAATTGGGAATGGTGTCAGGAGCCATACCCAAAAAACACTGTCCAAAGTTGGCTTCATTCCACATGTAGTTATATGCCTATGGTAAAACTGTTGTCGGCAGACACGTAGTCTCAGATGGGTTTGATGCACAAAGCAATGTCCAGCATCCAGGTAGGACTGCCCTCTTGGCTTTTGGTTAGAAAGTACCTTAGGTCATTTACAGCTTGATGTGGCTCTTCCAGAGCTTTCCTGGCTCAATTTAGTTAGGGTTGACATAAATTACTCTATTCTGATTCTGAAAACTTACACACAATTTTTCTGTTCTTGACAAGATCTCTCTTTATAAGCATCATTGATCATATATCCTATGGCCATACTTCAACTGTCCCTTAGATGAGCCTATACTGGTGGCTGGTGTAGTTATCCCATACCAGAGGGGGTGACTGGGACCACAAGTCAATGTAAAAAAAAAACCTTGACACTCACATTTGAGTAACAGGGAGGCTTGGAGAGAGTGGCTTTCAGGTCAAGTTTACCTGAAGTCTACTGATCTCAAATTTGTCAGAAATCTGTATTCTAACAATTTTGAATCAATTTTAAAACTGTGCACAGCGAAAATTTAAAATAGCTATAATTAATATAGCCAAGTTGATAGCAGTTCATTAAATAATAATGCAGTTAAAAAATTCACCTATTTCTACTGCCTGCAGTATTCAGATAATAAGCAGTAATGGATAGCATCACATCATTGCTACCAGAGCCCCCCAAATATCTTAACACATAGAGCAAGAACATATTTAAATATTACTTCATCAATTGATAATACTTCTCCCATACATTACTGTAACAGATAAGCCTAAGTCAAAAACACAATTTGAAATTTGATCTTAGGGAAGTCTGTCAAATATGCCAGAAAACTTATAACATTTGATCAGAACAGAATCATAGGTCACTGGAAAACAGCAGTCATTTATTTAACCAAAATTATAATCAAATACTTCTCTTTATTTTAAGAGGTTTTTGCCTTACAATGCATGTGCTCACCAGAGACATAGAGAGAAAGAGACAGTAAAAGGGAATGTGAGAAATCACTGTCCCAGGGGGAATGGTCACAACACAATCCCTTCCATTTTTACAGAATTTTGGGCATGCAGGCACACATGCCTGCAGTGATTTTCAAGCCACTGGGTCTAAGACTCAAACCATGGTTGACCATTTGGGAGTCCAGTGATGTAAACACATTATTTGCTTGTCTCAAAAATAATTCAATATCAAGTACAGAAAATTATATTTAAAAAGTTTTAATTAAAAAAAAATATTGCTATAGATTGTGTGTACTCAGAGACAGAGAGGAAGGGAAAGAAAGGATACCTCCTCCCAAGTGGGGATGGCCACAATGCAGTCCCTCCTCCTCCTTTCTCCTCTTGGGATTTTGGTCATGCATGTGCACACACACACCTGGAATGTTTTCCAAGCTGCCAGGTCCAGGATTCAAACCATTCAACTGGCCATGTAGGATCTAGACATCTTAACCACCATGCCACCAGCTGGTCCAGGTTTAACCTTTAAAGCTCAGTTTTCCTTTGTAATCAAAATTCACTAAACAAATACACTGTTATGTAGGCAAGTTATAAGATATAAAAAAAATCTTTTGTAGTATGATTGCTTTTACTAAGAATAGATCAGTATTTTAAGAAAAACCTTATTTTAAAACGGGGGGAAAACATTTTGTTTTTGAAAACTTAAAAATACTTCTAAACTGTCTAAACTGTCTTTCACATATAAGTAGTCCAGCCATTTTACTGTAGCACAAAAATTTACCAAACATAAATATTTTTAATTCTCATAGCTTTCTTTTCACATCTTTTCTTTTTCCTATTTTCTATCTTGCTTCTCTTTCTAAAAGTTTATTTTTGGAAAAAAAAAAGATTATTTTTGGACATAACCTTAAATAGCCTCCGATTTAGACCAAAATCCATTAATTAGACTTTTAACGTTAATTCCCAGAAGCAAGAAATCTTGAATTCATATACCAGCAATTTATGAACATGGATCCTACAAGCTCCAAAGTCATTTGCTTTTCTGACTTTTTTTAATGTAAAATAAAACTCTTATTCATTGACCCGTTATCTTTTGTCTCAATCAAAAACCAAAAGTGAAAAAACTTTACCCTTCATATCAATCAAAGCACTTCAGCTCAAAGATGACTAAGACATTTTATGATTACTTACAACTTCAAGATCTTAAGTAACTCAAAAATTTGCTATAGCAACTTTTCCCTTTCAGTCTGATACATTTCTTTTTCCTGTGCCTCATTTCTTTACAACACTGTTCTTTCTGCAACTTTATTTCCTGCATCTCTTTATCCCCTTTTGTTGAAGTTCCTACTGCAGGGGCAAACAAAATAGCTGCTTATTTCAACCTTTTCACCTCTTAAGCATCCCTATTATTATACACTTTCTTTTGATGTCTATCAGCTGTGAAGCATTCATTCCCATTGCTCCTACTTTATTCAATTTCTGTGTCATTTGGGGCCCTCACTAATAACAATCATATGGACCACCATTTTCATATTTTCTGGAGCTAGTGGGTCAGTGTCTACAAAACCTTGTAAATTTTGTAAATTCTTTCCATAAATTCAGCTGGGTCCTCTGAGGGCTTCTGCTGTAATTTCTGTATTTTATGGAGGCTTTTAGGTTTGGGGACCCCTGATTTCCTTTTTCTAAAAACATACCTCCTGTAATGTTCTAGTCTAGTCACTCCTTGTCCATTTGTACCCTGAGGGTCCCAATCTGAGTTGGTGTGAGGAATAGTGCTTTCTGGGTCTGGTGTATCAAGAAGTCAGTCTGCTGCTGCTTTTGCCTTATCCAGCATTAAGCTACCTTTTTTGGTTGGCTGTCAGTAAGATATCCGTAACAGCCTCAATATCTGTCCAAATAGGGTGGTGAGTGCTAAAATTAGTGATGAATAACTCTGCCATCCTCTGAGGGCCCCCTCCAGGGGAAAGATTAGAATTTATCCAGTTGAATGACTCTGAAGTAGAGAAAGGGCTGTAGGCTTAATAGTATCCAGCCTGGGCTCCCTGTTAATTATCTCCACCAGGTACTGACAAAGGGGATACTGAGGCTGCAGCAAACTCAGATCTTTACTGACAAAAGTAGCTCCCTGCCGCTTACAAAGGAGAAACAACAGCTGAGGCAGCAGGAGTTCAACCTGTCCTTCAGCCTCCATCAGTGGGAGCTGGAGGGCTTAATAACCTATGAACATCTGAATTTCAAACTTTTTGTATGACTTTCAGGGTGACCTTGAGAAGTTATCTTACCTATTTGTAGCACTCACATAAACACACAAGACGCAAATTACAACATTTCCGACTACAGAAGGCCACAGATTACAAAAGTGGACTGCAAATCCAAACCTAGTTTCCGTCAAGGCAAACTTGAGAATTTATACTGCCAAAGCTTTTACACCACATACAAGCTATAGCATCCACATTACCAGCTTTGAAAGGACCATCAACTACAAAAGTGCACCCCAGAATCAAGCGAGCTCAATCTCCCTTCCCATAGCACCCAAATTCTTCCTTTTACAGAATCCAAATGTAAACAGTCTTTGGCTCACATGCTTAAGATCCAGTTTTTTGTTTTCTTTTGTTTTTGGAGAGATTTTTGCTATAAGGCACGTTTGCTCTCCAGAAAGGCAGTGAGAGAGAGACGGAAAGTGAGAAATCATCCCCCAGAGGGGATGGTCACTCTGCAATCCCTTCTCCTCTCAGGATCTTGGGCACAAACACACACATGCTCCTGGAGTGAGTTTAAACCACCCAGGGGAACTAGAACCCTGGTCCACTACATGGTAGTCCAGCGACATAGCCATTATGCCAACTACTGAACCCAAGTTTTACTTACTCAAAACAATTGCGTCCACTCCTGGCATCCACTCTTACTCCAGCTAAATCCAGTGGCAGGTCTCAAAAGTAAGGACCTAGGAAGTCTCCGGAACTAAACTGGTTGCAGCAGCCATGGAGGACTTTTTTAGTGATAATTTCCAGCAACAATCCTGGTTCACAGCTCCTTCTGTTACCAACTAAGTTTGGCTGCTGCTCCTTGTAGTCAAAGAATGAAGAGACCATGACCGGAGAAGGGAGTTTATTTCTCTATCAGCTGTGAAGCATTCATTCCCATTGCTCCTACTTTATTCAATTTCTGTGTCATTTGGGGCCCTCACTAATAACAATCATATGGACCACCATTTTCATATTTTCTGGAGCTAGTGGGTCAGTGTCTACAAAACCTTGTAAATTTTGTAAATTCTTTCCATAAATTCAGCTGGGTCCTCTGAGGGCTTCTGCTGTAATTTCTGTATTTTATGGAGGCTTTTAGGTTTGGGGACCCCTGATTTCCTTTTTCTAAAAACATACCTCCTGTAATGTTCTAGTCTAGTCACTCCTTGTCCATTTGTACCCTGAGGGTCCCAATCTGAGTTGGTGTGAGGAATAGTGCTTTCTGGGTCTGGTGTATCAAGAAGTCAGTCTGCTGCTGCTTTTGCCTTATCCAGCATTAAGCTACCTTTTTTGGTTGGCTGTCAGTAAGATATCCGTAACAGCCTCAATATCTGTCCAAATAGGGTGGTGAGTGCTAAAATTAGTGATGAATAACTCTGCCATCCTCTGAGGGCCCCCTCCAGGGGAAAGATTAGAATTTATCCAGTTGAATGACTCTGAAGTAGAGAAAGGGCTGTAGGCTTAATAGTATCCAGCCTGGGCTCCCTGTTAATTATCTCCACCAGGTACTGACAAAGGGGATACTGAGGCTGCAGCAAACTCAGATCTTTACTGACAAAAGTAGCTCCCTGCCGCTTACAAAGGAGAAACAACAGCTGAGGCAGCAGGAGTTCAACCTGTCCTTCAGCCTCCATCAGTGGGAGCTGGAGGGCTTAATAACCTATGAACATCTGAATTTCAAACTTTTTGTATGACTTTCAGGGTGACCTTGAGAAGTTATCTTACCTATTTGTAGCACTCACATAAACACACAAGACGCAAATTACAACATTTCCGACTACAGAAGGCCACAGATTACAAAAGTGGACTGCAAATCCAAACCTAGTTTCCGTCAAGGCAAACTTGAGAATTTATACTGCCAAAGCTTTTACACCACATACAAGCTATAGCATCCACATTACCAGCTTTGAAAGGACCATCAACTACAAAAGTGCACCCCAGAATCAAGCGAGCTCAATCTCCCTTCCCATAGCACCCAAATTCTTCCTTTTACAGAATCCAAATGTAAACAGTCTTTGGCTCACATGCTTAAGATCCAGTTTTTTGTTTTCTTTTGTTTTTGGAGAGATTTTTGCTATAAGGCACGTTTGCTCTCCAGAAAGGCAGTGAGAGACAGAGAGACGGAAAGTGAGAAATCATCCCCCAGAGGGGATGGTCACTCTGCAATCCCTTCTCCTCTCAGGATCTTGGGCACAAACACACACATGCTCCTGGAGTGAGTTTAAACCACCCAGGGGAACTAGAACCCTGGTCCACTACATGGTAGTCCAGCGACATAGCCATTATGCCAACTACTGAACCCAAGTTTTACTTACTCAAAACAATTGCGTCCACTCCTGGCATCCACTCTTACTCCAGCTAAATCCAGTGGCAGGTCTCAAAAGTAAGGACCTAGGAAGTCTCCGGAACTAAACTGGTTGCAGCAGCCATGGAGGACTTTTTTAGTGATAATTTCCAGCAACAATCCTGGCTCACAGCTCCTTCTGTTACCAACTAAGTTTGGCTGCTGCTCCTTGTAGTCAAAGAATGAAGAGACCATGACCGGAGAAGGGAGTTTATTTCTGTCGCTTATTACAGGAAAACAGCCAGTGAGTACCAGCAAACCGGCTTGAAAAACTCAACATTTTTCAGTATTTATACGTACAAGATATAAGCATGTGAAAGTCGTTCCTCACTAAAGTCTATCAGAGTCTGTCACTTTCACCTGAGGAATTAATCTGATTCCTTCAAATACCCGTTTCTGCTTTCTCATTCCTCTAACAGATCTCACTATGTCTCAGCACTTGATCAGATTGTTCTCATTAGAGGCCTTTAAAGCTTGCAGTCCTGCAAAACCTTCAGCTGGCTTGCTTTAGGCCCACTGACACCTGTAGTCCCTACTATGCAACAATGAACAATATCAGTAAAATCTGGAACATCAGTTTCCCCATCTTGAAGTAAATCTTAAGGGGAAAACATTTTCTCACTCCGTGCAAACTTTTAACTTAAAACATTTCTCATAATAATTAATATAGCATAGGGTTCATGTAATGTACAAAATAGGTGTTAATCAACTACTTATTTATTAGTAAGGCTTCTGGTGAACATTTAGTATACTAGTAGGGAAGTTCTGGGGAGTCGAAATTTATATGCCAATTTCAACTGTGTAATTATTATTGTATTACAGTATTATTAAATACTTCATTATTTAAAGGTCAACTGTGTTCTTATTTTGTGTAATACAGTTATTTACATAATTCCAATAAAAATCTTTTCTCTTTATAACAGGATACAATTAAAAACATTGATCACATATCAAGATTTTGACTACCACATCCTTTCTGAATTGTCTGTCAGTACTGCAGGAAAAATCTAAAGTCTGCCTTGGTTTTACTCCCCTGCTTAAGAGATTTTTCAAATCTGAAATTCTTATGTAGTAAATCACTATTTGTGCTGCACCTGTATAATCATGGAAAGTTTAATGAGACTAAATTTATTGTCCAAAAATAAATCTGATAGTATTTTGATTATCTCTGGTAAAATTGGGGTTAACTATCAAGAAATTATGCTTAAGAAAATACACTATAATATGACTATTATTAGCTTGAACCCTGTTCATTGTTTTTAAGTTTCTAAATATTTCTTACCAACCATCTGGTTTGAATCCTGAATTTTTCTAGATTCCTCCAATCCAGTTTTCCATTATTATTATTTTATTTGTGTAGCTGGTTACCTTAAGGCCTGAATACATGGTTCAAAGTCAAGAAACCAGCATTATTATATTAATGATTTTTTAACTTTACATGCTCCTTTGACAAGTTTGTGTCTGTCATATAATAAATAAATAAACCAATAACATAGTCACTTATTATCGACTATTATGTGCTGCACATAATTGTATGTGTTATACTTTTATATGTCTGGCACACAGTAGGCTGTTTACATCACCGTATGACAAACATGTGAGTAATGTACTACACAGTGTCACTAGGTAATATCCATTGTTGGTGCAATGAAATATCTTTATGCAATGCACAGCTGTATTTTTTTATATCTTTATTTTGGCTAATGTTTTATAAGGGAGCTATAGTAAAATGCACATAAAATAAAAACTGTTTTGATAGTAACATTGTGAAGGAATAAAATAGTTCATTAGTAAAACAAAAATCTAAAATATGAAACTAGCCTAAGAGATGTGGTTGGTAGCATACCACCTGCACTGCTGGAAGTCACGAGACTGACAACTGGTTCAGATCTCTGGTCCAGTTTACCTTAAACATGCTGAATGTATGCCAAGAGCCTGAGGAATGAGAGGACTGGGAAAAGGGGGTCCCAGCATGGTGATACCCTGTACAGGGTGCTGTCCTACTCTCCCCCACTCAACGGGGCACATATGCACTCTATTCTGAATAAATATAAGGAAAACAAAACCCCTCCAAATATGTAGACTGATAAGATACATATTTCAAATAAATTGATGTACTTAATATAAATTTACTATGTTCTTATTCCTTTTCAATGATACTTTTTACATTAATTTGTTTCTGACAATTTGCCTAATAATTATACTTTAATTGTTTTTGCAACAGATATCTCATTCATTCTCTTAGGACAGGGATAGTAACATATTTTTTTCTAGTTTTGACCACAGGGCATGTGTGCTCACAGGAGAGAGACAGAGAGAGAGAGAGACAGAGAAGGAAAGTGAGAAATCACTCCCTGCCCAGGGGAATGTTTACACTACAATCCTTTCTCCACCATTCTCTTCTCGGAATTTTAGGCACACATGCACACGTATCTGGCATATTTTTCAAACCACCAAGTCAAAGGCTAGAACTTACCCATGTGGAATGTAGCCACCTCAACCACCATGCCACTAGCTGCCAGTGTAGACTTGTTTCTACAAAAGAAAAGGGAAAGACTGTCAACTTATCACTTTTCTCAAAATTAAGAAGCCCATCATTTTACACAGCCTGAGCATAAATTTTAACATTCTCAGCCATGGCTGAGAATGATATGAAAGCAAGTTAAATCAGAGATTCAGTATTTTATACCTATGAATCCTTCTTAGAATAAAACATTTTCAATAAATATGGTAATCATGATCTATTTAACATTCACTAAGTTATGTTTCCCCAGGAAAAAACAAAGTATTTTTACCAGTTAAACAATATAATTGGAAGAAAGACACTAAATAGTTGTGTAAATTGATTCATTGAGCTGAAACTAAAAATGCTCTCAACACTTACTTTCATCATTTTTTTAGTTTATTACTTATGACTTTATAAAAAAGTATTACTTATGCAAAGAACCAGCAAAATGCATCATTGTCAAAATTAGATGCAAGTCAATATTTTTCTTCATTAATGAGACAAATATATTTTAATTGTGAAATATAATTCATCCTAATCTAATTGCCTTTAATTTTTCAAAAATATTTTAACAAATATTTTCTTTAATAAAATCCATTAAAGAAATTAAATACTCATTTTCCCTTTATGGCATATAAATAGATATAAACAATCCTGTTTATCTTTTCTTATTAATCCCACAGATAAGTAAACATAGGTATTTTCCAAACTTTTCATTTTCATTTTAATAAGAAACATAATTTGACTATCTCTCTGAATAGCTTGTTTCCTCAGAGATTATGTATCAGAGATGACATAATTAATATGAGGATTTAATAAATATCAAGTCATTTAAGTTTCACAAAGACACGTATATGTCTACATTTTCATCACTCTTCTACTTTTAAAACCCTTAAAATATTTGAAATATTAGAAAACAATGTAAACAATGTAAGAATCACAATATTTCCTTAGGAAACTGAATTGTGAATATTAGACCAACTGAAAGAAATATAAAGTGCCTTTTTTTTTTTAGAGAGATTTTTGTTATAGGGCACATGCACTCTCTGGAAGGACAGAGAAAAACAGAGAGACAGAGAGCAAGCAATCATCCCCCAAGGGGATGGCCATGCCACAATCCCTTCTCCATTCTCCTCTTGGGATCTTGGCCATTGGGGCCCATGCACCTGGTGTGAGTTTGAAGCCACTGATTTGGGACTCAAACTGCAATCCTGCAATCGAGTAGATGGGAGTCCAACAATGTAACCATTATGCTATTTGTTGGTTCTTAAAGTGACTTGCAAACTAAGAAAGTATAAAATGCCTTTCAAAAAGTCATCATTGGGGGAAACCAGCAGTTAGCGTAATGGCTATGTCACTGGACTCCCACATAGTCGACCGCAGTTTGCATCCCGGACCCGGTGGCTTGAAATTCATGCCAGGCGTGTGTGCGTGTGTGCCCAAGATCCCGAGAGGAGAATGGAGGAGAAGGGATTGCGGCGTGACCATCCCCTCTGGGGGGTGATTTCTCGCTTTCTATCTCTATGTCTCTCTCTGTCTATCTGGCGAGCGCACGCGCCCTATAGCGAAAAAAAGAAAAAAAAAAAAAACTCTCAAAAAGTCATCATTGGGACCAGCAGATGGCCTAACAGTTACATCACTGGACTCCCATGTAGTTGATTGCAGTTTGAGTCCCGACCCAGTGACTTCAAACTCACAGCGGGCACATGTGCATAAAGTGCCCAAGATCCTGAGAGGAGAATGGAGAAGGGATTGTGGCGTGGCCATTCTCCTGGGGTATGATTTCTTGCTTTCTGTCTCTCTGTGTCTCTATGTCTCTATGTTGAGCTCACACACCCTGTAACAAAAAACTCTCTCTCCAAAAAGTTATCATTATGACAATAAATGCATAAATAAAAATGTTACTTGGGTCCCACTGAATGTTAATAATGAGATAATTAGTCACATTTTATTATTTGGAATTATTTTACCTTTCTGCAGAAGTGAAAGTATTTTGCTAGAATAATGTAGGGTTGCTCTTATATTTTATAATAGTAAGAGAGAACATGAAAAGTGTTAGAGTTCTCAAGAAGTAGGTCACATACCTATTTTATCTTTTGCAAAGCCAACTAATTAATCCATTCAAATCTGAAATCCCTTATATTGCTCTAGTTTTTATTTTAGCTATAGAACCTACCATCTTCTTATATACAATATAATGTATTTATTTATTTTATTTATTGTTTAGTGACTACTTCTCTATTTAATATGCAAGTTTCTTAAAAACAAAGGCATTTTGCTTAACTTGCTTAATGATCCTGGGGGGAGGGGGGAAATGACATCCATTAACAGATCACCATGCACTTACTGCATATTATTGATCCTAGAGGAGGACTGTGCACACCTTTGTCCATTGTAACTCAATATTGACATTGCCAAGGAAAACGCACACAGTCAAGCACTGATGGAACAGCTTTACTGACCTAGAGGACACTGAGCAAGGTCAGCTTTAACAGCATGCATAGGTCTCCATGGCTGGCAGGTATCTTCGGGCAGCTGATGCAGGGCAATTGGTTACTCATACTCCTCTCCTGTCACAGTAGAATGATCCCCATTCCCTTCCCACAGAGGACATAAATAGTTATGGAACTGGCCAAGTGCCATGTTATATGCATGTTTAAGAATAAAGAAACATATACTGACTTTGTAATACGGAAAGATATTCCCACACAAAGTAATAAGCCAAGAACAAGCACTGTGGGTTATTTTACCTTTGGTAAGGAGGTGCTTCAGGGTCAAGATCAATTCTTCAGGAGTGAAGTGGGGTTTGAAAGGCTGCACAGATGAGACTACTTTCTTAACAACATCCACATATAGAAGCAGAAAAATGATCTGTCCTTTGCACCATGCATAACAATTAACTTGAGGGGCCTACAGGAGGCACAATGGTTGGGGTGCTGAACTCCCACATGATCGACCACTGTTTGAAACCCAAACCTGGTGGCTTGAAACTCATGCTGGACACATGTGTGTGCATGCCCCAAATCCCGAGAATGTAGGAGAGGAGATTATGGCGTGGCCTTCCCCCTGGGGAGTGGGGTGATATCTCACTTTCTCTCTCACTTTCTCTCTCTCTTTCTCTCTGGCGAGCACACATTCCATATAGTAAAAATCTCTCTTAAAAAAAAAAAGCCCTAAAAATGGATCATAACCATAAATGAAAAATCTAAAATTGTGATATATCTAGAAAAAAAAATATAAGATAAAATCTCTGTGACCTCTCTATGGACTAAATTTCTTAGATATGATCCAAAATTGATTTATGAAACAAGAAACCACCCAACTAAGGAGTTATGTTCATTAAAATAAGTACACTATATAAGAAAATAAAAGAAAAAAAAAGATACAGACGGATAGAAAATATTTGCAAATAAAAAGAATCCAAAATCAATATAGAAATTTCAAATATTGATTCATAATTGTATTTGCTGTTTTCCTTCCTTCATGACAGAATGTGTGTATATGAACAAGAGAGAGAGAATGAGAAGGCACCTGAACTGTGGTGGGTGGTTATGCCTGAATCCTTTTCTCAATTTTTCTTTCCCTTGGCATTCTGGGTATCTATTGCTTGCCTGGCTTGTCTGCCACTCGGCTAACACTTGAATCCCAGGTAGCCGTGTGGGATCCAGCTTTCTCTGCATGGTGCTTAACAGCTGCACTACATGGCCAGCCCCATATCACTATTTTAATGAAACATCCCAGGAAAAAAGTGAGAAAAAGATCTGACACCTTGAAGGCAGCAGGTTTGTAGCGAATAAGACATTGGGTGTCCATGTGGTCAACTACAGAGTCCCAGACATGGTGACTTGAAACTCACACTGGGTATATGTCTAGATGAGTCCAAACTCCCAAGAGGAGAATAAAGGAGAAGAGATTGTGGTATGACCATACCCCTGGGGGGGGTGGGATTTCTCATTTTCTGTCTCTCTATCTCTGTCTCTCTGGCAGGCACATGTGCCCAATAGCAAACATCTCTCAAAAAAAAAAAAAGAAAGAAAGATAGAAAAAGAAAAAAGAAAAAAAAAAGACCTGATACCTCATTAAAGAAACATATGAAAATATGCTAAAAGTCATTGCTAATTAGGGAAATGTACACAAAAAAATCATAAGAAGACACCATTTTACACCATCACAATTGGATATAAAGAAAATGACAAATACAAAGGTCCAGTGAGTGACATTGCAGAACATCTGAAAAGCTAATGCATTACTGGTATAGATTTAAAATAAATGTTGCAGTCGTTTGGATAAACAACTTTGCATTATCTTACAGAAATAAATATATAATTACTTTATGCCCCAACAATCTCACTTCTACATATTTTCCCAATTTATTTTAAAATTTATATTTTACAAAACATTTTGCAAATGCTAATAATGACTTCAGTTATATTCAATAAAAACTGGAAAACGCCAATGTACTTCAGTTGAGTGCATGAATAAACAAATTACTGTATATTCATACAATGGAATACTATTCAGCACTATAAAGGAAAAAGCTATTGGTACATTTAATGACATGGTAATCGTAGGATACATTATGCTAACTTAAGTAATCCAGATTCAGAAAGTAATGTGAGAATTATTTCATGTCTATTCCTTTCTGGAAAAGCAAACCTACAGGGCCAGAAAACAGATCAGTATTTGTCATGAGATAGATTGGCAACCCCAACTTGGAGTAGTAAATTACCATGACAGATAATCAAGTCTAGAGGTGAGGCTGAGTTATGAAAGTATATTTGCCATCATCATGACTGTGTCTCATTGTATTACAGATAATGTTCTTATTTTACATAGGCATGACATACATCATCATCACAGTGCATTTTATTGAAGGTTAAAACCAAAGACACTGTTTTATTTATTTACTCTTGAACCACAATATTAACTGCCAATGTCATAATGTTCCTTTTCAAATTTCATACATTCATATGGAACTTTTTTGCACTTTCTTTTTAAATAGTATGGCTAATTTTTAATCCTGAGCAATCATTTTGGTATGTCTGATATAACAGTTTTTAATAGAGCCATATTTCATTGTACTGTTGAAAGGCTACTGCAGAAAGGTCCCATCTGTGACTAAGCTCCTGATACCTCCTATCTAAGTCAGAATAAAAGAATGATCAAAGTCAAAGGCAAATATCCATTGGTGGATACAAAAAAAATAAGTTTTATAGACATTGTAACCTAACCTCACTTACCTCTCAGCAGGATTATTAGGTCATTATGAAGTTTTTTTTAAAAAATACCTCAGGAAAAGTAGAACTGGTTATAATTTTGCAGCATAGGTAAGTTTTTTTTTTTAAATAAAAAAATCTTTAAATGATGCCTTGTGATGGTTATAGTAGAAAATTTAACAGACACTGCAAAGCTAGAGTTCAAAAGATTTTGCTTGCCTGGGATTATGGTTATCATAAATTTTATCATTAAACTTTTACCCTTAGAAAAGACTTCATATAGAACAGAAGGGTGATATTTCAAATTCAAGAGAAATACATTATTTATTTGAGTACCTGTATTTCAGAAAAAAATTCCACAAGAGTGCAAATCTGAAAAGTAGCATGTATGTAAAAATGAGAAACACATGAAATAACTCTTTTATTTTACGTTTTAATAGACCTACTCATACATAGAATTTTAGTGAGGGTACAGTATAACTTTTATTTAGTAAATACAATGTATTGTCAAATTCAGAGCATAAATAGAATCGTGACTATTAAATTTCTTAGAGAGCAATTCATTTTTAAGCATTTTACCAATATCAATTTGTATGCAAAGTGATGGTATGCCTTTAGTGAAACGGCTTTAGCTTTATTTTCTTCTTAAAGCTGATTCCGCAAGGTTCTTTGCAAGATGATATTTTGTTAGTCTTTAACAGTGCTTCTGCAGGTGCTATGTAAATTGACTTAAATGAAAAATATGCAATTCTAATATTGTACTAATTTTCACATTGCATTCTCTCACTCTAAAGTATTTGATTTTTAAAATAACTTGATGCTCATTAGTGAGAGAATAGAAATTATGAAACAATGAGAAACAGTTCTCATTATTTGCTCATAGGAATGCAATAAATGATACAGCCACTTGGACAGTTTGGCAATGTCTTACAGATTAAACATAGTCTTTTTAAAAGTTTAATTATTTATTCCATGGATGAAATAGACGGAGAAATAGAAAGGGAGAGAGAGAAAACCAGCACACTCCCAACCGAGCACTGATGCTGCAATGCCCCAGCCTCCAGCTGGCCCTCGACTGTGAACAAGCAGTGCCCACTACTCTCAGGGAGGTCTCTGGACTTGAACTGGGAATCTTCCCATGTGCAATTGCCTTGCAGTGTCACATTTCATCATATTGCCATCATCTCGTCCCAACTTTAAACATAATCTTGCCATACTACTTAGTAATTATGCTTCTAGGTACGTATACAATTAGTTTGAAAATTTGTATCTATACAAAAACCTGCATGCAAATGATTCTATCAGCTTTATTTATAATTGCCCAAAACTTGCAGCAACATAGATATCCTTAGATTGGTTAAAAGATAAACCAAGGCATGGCTACATTTTTTTGTTTTGTTTGTTTGTTTGTTTGTTTGTTTTTTGAGAAAGATCTTTGCTATAAGGCATGTGTGCTCGCTGGGGAGACAGAGAGAGGCAGTGAGACAGAAAGTGAGAAATAACCCCCCGGGGGAGATGGCCATACCACAATCTCTTCTTCTCCATTCTCCTCTCAGGATTTTGGGTATGTATGCACATGTACCCAGTTTCGGTTTAAGCCAGAGGGTCTGGGACTTGAATTGCAGTCGACTACGTGGGAGTCTAGCAATATAACCATTATGCCATCTGCTGATCCCAAGGCACAGCTTTCTAATTGAATATTATTTAAATAAAAATAAACATACAATTAAACCACAAAAGGACATGGATCACCCTTAAATACATATTGGAAATAAAAGAAGCCAGTTTGGAAAGGTTATGTATCATATACTTTAAATTGTAACATTCTGGTAAAGGCAAGCTGTTAATAATATTAACAAAAAGGATGAGTGATTGTAAAGACTTTGGAGAGGGAAAATGTTTGACTAGGTAAACATGGAAATTTTAAAGTGGTAAACCTATTCTGTACCATCCTATAACAGTGAAAGCTTGACATTGTGCAGTTGTCAAATCAATAGAACTTTGTACAGTGTAAAGAGTGAACCTTGATATACACAATAAATTTTTCTATTTTATTTATTTACATATTGCTGTTTTGCCATAGGCACCCGTGCTCACTAGAGAGAGACAGTGTGAAAGGAAATGAGAAATCACCCTCCAGGGTGGATGGCCGCACCGCAATCCCTTTTCCTCCATCCTCCTCCTGGGATTTTGGGCATGAACACACATGCACCTGAAGGGATTTTCAAGTTGTCAGCCATGTCAGAGTACAGTGCCTTAACCACCATGTCACCTGCTGGTCCCAATATACACAATTCTAAAAATTAGTTAGGAGGCAAGAGGGATAAGTTTGAAAACAAAATTAACAATACAATTTAACTATATTAGTAAAGGTATGGAAGGAAGGTAAACTTTATAAGTAATGTTGAAAATCAGTGGAATCTTTAAGACTAAAAGCAAAAGAAATTGTATATAAGCAGCATGGTCTAGTTGATAAAGTTGGTTATTACACAATATATGTTACCAATTGTGACACCATAACCAAAAATTAAGCAATGTGGTAAATGTATAGTTGATAGTGGGGTCAAGTTTTTCAGAATCAGGAGTGAGAAGTTAGGAAATAAGCAAGAGAAAAAAGCTAGCATGACGCACGTGGCAATGAATTTGAGTTGGAACATCAGTATGAACACGTATTTAGCTTAAAACAGATATATATATGGTTACATATAATTACAGTTATCTATAATCAAGAGGACTTTAACGTGTTCATGGAAAAGTAGGATTAATGTATGAGTTTATTTTGCTGCCAAAAATTTTGAAATCTATGCATGGTTTTCTTATAATATGCATTTCCACAAAGTTTTTGAAGTCCCTCATGTATGTGAGTTTGTGTGTGTACTTTGTATATATATGTTTCTTTTTCTGTCAACTGAGAAGGCTTAGAAGCAACAACACTGTAATAGCAATAAACACACTCAGTACCCACATCCTGATGTCTGATGACATTACCCAGTTGAAGGAAACAACATATTTTGGAGAATGCTTGGAATGGGCAAGAAATTTGCAACATGATCCTGGAATATCTTTCAGTGCCCGAATGGAAAGAGAATGTGGAAAAATGACAATGGTACATCATGGATATAGGAAACAACTACAAGATTATCTACTGATTAAATTGGAAAAATTTAAGCATCATGAATAATATACATGGGATTAGAGCCCAATGTACTGAATAGTCATGAACTCATACCGATATAAATAAGTAAATGGAGAAGAGACAAATTTCACACACAGAAGAATTCCAAATAACTTATGTAGATATTCCGCCCTCAAGGATGTGGAGCAGAACTCACTTTCCATTCTTTAAGTATTGGCTAAACATAGTAATTTCCTTCCTGAGACTATACTACGGATGAGGAGTGGAGTTTAACTTTTCATAAATTAACCAACCCTACTTCAGTCAGGTTCACATTACAGTAGTCATACTAAGAAGGATGCACCTTGGATATGATGTGAAAATTATGTCACTTTACTTCCCCCCCCAAAAAATAAAAAACATATAACCGCCATCTAATCCTAAGAAAAACATCAGACAAATCTCATCCAGGGGAATTCTTCAAAATACAATTCCTCAAAGCTATCAAAGTTATCACAGACGAGGAAAGTCTGAGAAACTGGCACAGCCAAGAGAAGTCTTAGGGGACATGATGTGTAGATAGAAAGGGGAATCCTAAATGGGATCTGGAACTTAAAAAAAGAAAATTAAGTAAAAACTAAGGTAGTCTATGTCAATTTTGGACTTCATTCAATAATACATATCAAAATTGACTGATCCTGTAACAATCCCAATATTAACTGTACCAAATATAACATAATCTTATGTTTACATATGTCTATATTAAAATATTTTAATCATAGGAAAAATGATATCGAGCATATGGAAACTCTCAGAACTTATCAAAAAATTTTTTGAAAATCTAACATGGCTGTGCGAGGAATCAATTTATTTTAAAATGTTAGAAGAGACAAAGAAAAGAGAAATATGGACTGATTAAATGCATACACTTGAGCTTGAGATATATATTTAACTCCAAGATTATAATCAAACATAAAGTAGGAATATATAATGCCACCTCTATTAAGTGAAATCCCCTCAAGATAACACATACTTTTAGGTAGTAAGGAACTTGTTAAATTTCTCAAAAGTATAAGAGATAGTGGGAGGACTAAGGGTAGTCCAGGATAGCTATTTTTCAATCATTTTCCCCATATTACTGGAAATGTAAAATATATACTATAATTTTTTAATAAAAATGTGAAATGACTGGGACCAGCAGATAGTGTAATGGTTACACTGTTGGACTCCCACATAGTTGACCATGGTTCAGGTCCCAGTCCCAGCAATTTAAACTCATGCTGGGAGCATATACATGTGTTCCCAAGATCCTAAGAGTAGAATAGGAGAAGAGATTGTAGTGTGGTCATCCCCTATGTGGGTGATTTCTCGCTTTCTGTCTCTTTGTCTCTCTCCGTCTCCATGATGAATGCACATGCCCTATGGTAAAAATCTCTCAAAAAAAAAAATCTCAGTAGTCTCTTTGTCTCTCTCTGTCTCTCTGATGAATGCGCATGCCCTATGGTAAAAATCTCTCAAAAAAAAAAAAAAAGAAGAAGAAGAAGAAGAAGAAAGAAAATAAGAAAAGGATAATTAAAAAAATAAATAAAAGGAAAAAAAAGCAGGGCCAGCAGGACACTAGACTTGTGTCCTGGACCTGGCAGCTTACTTTCTTTCTCTCTGTTTCTCTCCTCTACCCCCTCTTGTCAAATTAAAATAAATGAATAAATAAAGTTAAATAAAATAATTCTTTAAAAAATTTTGAAATGGTAATTACCCTGTCACAAACCTTAGTCTAATATTTTATATAGAAAATATGCTGAATATCCAAGAATATACAGTTAATATAGTTATGAAATCAGAAAAGTTTTAATTTAATTTAAAATAAATATTGGAAATTAAAAGATAAATTATTATAAACTGGTAAGTATTTATTTTAGAAAAGATTTGTTTACAAAAAAGATAAAACTATTCAAAGCTATGGGATTTACTTTAAGTATACATTTATCACTAAATGTAAGGGACCTTCATACAACAAAATGAGGAAACTCAAAGACCATTGACGCTAGAACCTATCAATTTCCAGCCTCTTCTCACTTCAGTATTTGCTGCTTTCAATATAAAACCACATGCAAATTTTGCATACTTACTGGATTTTTTTTAAGAATTATTTAATATTTAACTTTTTGTATGTATGTATTTATTTATTTATTTTTAATTTGGACAGAGAGGGACAGAGAGAGAGAGAGAGAGAGAGAGAGAGAGAAAGTGAGAAAGCAAACTGCCAGGTCTAGGACTCAAACCGTGGTTGGCCATGTGGAAGTTCAACATCGTTAACCTCCATACCACCTACTGGCCCCATTTCCTGAATATTTTAAAATAAGTCATTTTTAAAGTTTCTATTTGTCTTAGAGCCCATTATCATATCTACCCAATAAAATTCTCTTCACTAACTCCACTTGCGTTTTGTTAACCTGAGACCAAACTTTAAATTTAATTCCATAAAAATACTGAAGAGGCGAAAGAGAGAAAGACAGGGACAAAGAAACAGCGTGAGAACAAATAATATTACATTTTCTTGTAGCAGATATTTAAACAAAAGTTTAAGTGGGAGTCAATTATCCACATTACAGATATGTTTGGGATCTAGATTCTGGTTCAGACTGAAGTCATGCTCTTTTTTCACTTAAGCTATATGCAAATTTCAAATTTATTTTTGTCCATTATTAGATTAGCTTTCCATTCTCTCTGAAGACTGTTTCTCCTGTGATAACTCAGAAGGTTCATGGATCATGACACAGTCCAAACTGCTATGTCGTTAAAATTTATTTACTTCTGGACATACTAACCTAAAGGGTCATTCAAAGCATTCCCTAAACACTGCTCCCATTGTGTCACGGCATCTCATTTTCCAGGGCCCATCACCATAGACATCAAAGCACCCTTTCAGACTGTAGCAAAGGCAGGAGAAAACTTGCAATTTTTATTAAAACCATCCCCACGTGACAGTCACAAGCTCTGCTGTTTCCCTTTCCTTTTAATCAGCCTTTATTAAGAACCTAGGTCCTAAACATATATCCCAAATAGTCAAATACACGCAAGGGGAAAAAAGTCATTTTGGGCAGTTCAATTCTCAAAAATCTTCTCTTTTTACTGTTTCCACAACTGTTTTATACTTTATCTAATTGTTCTACCTACAGAGTTATATAGTTGGTTTATGGTTTGCTTACATTCATTCATTCCATACATAGGAGAGACACATAGAGAATGTGAGAGAGAGACAGAGAGAGCGACAAAGAAAGAGTACTGCCTACAGGTTTCTTTTTATTTTTTTTTTTTTGAGAGGTTTTTGCTATAGGGTGCATGTGCTTGCCAGAAAGACAGAGAGAGACAGAGAGACAGAAAGCAAGAAATCATCCCCTGAGGGGATGGCCACACCTCAATCTCTTCTCCTCCATTCTCTTCTCGGGATCTTGGGCATGTACGCAAATGTGCCTGGCGTGAGTTTAAGCCACCAGGTCCAGGATTCAAACCATGGTCAACTACATGGGAGTTCAGCGACATAGCTATTATGACAACTGTTGTTTCCCCGCTACAGGTTTCTGATCTGTGACCCACCTGCAACCCTGACCAGTCCCAGAGCATGGACATAAGCATGCTAGGTATACTCAAGAAAGTCTCCAGATGAAACTCAGAGCCTCCTAATGTAGGTCAGCTCACAGAATGTCACTTTTTCACAGATGTGCTGCCATCCAGCCCAAAGACTGTATCTTCAAAAAACAAAACTGAAGACTTTTTTTTTTTTCTTAACAATATTCTACTCTAAAAAGATATGAAATCTAACAAAACACTTAATACATTAGATCCCTGGACATAGTTTGTGACAAACAGTGAAGAAAAAGAATAGTGCCAGGACACAGAATTTCCTCTTTTGCCTTCTCCCACATTCTATCTAATCCAACATTTGTGTGGGTAACCATTTTTCTTCAGTTCCCCTCAGGTACAAACTTGAGAAATTGTGAAAGTAAAATAATTGCTATAGTAATGTGAATAAAAGTATACAGTATAAATTTTGAGTTTGACTGACTTTTTTTTAAGTGATTTTTGCTATAGGGCATGTGTGCTTGCTGGAGAGACAGAAAGAGACAAAGAGACAGAAAGTGAGAAATCAATTCCCACCTCCCCTCCACCGAAGGGATGGCCACACTGGAATCCCTGCTCCTCCATTCTCCTTGTGGGATTTTGGGCATGCACACACACATACCCAATGTGAGTTTCAAAGTGCTGGGTCTGGGACTCAAACTATGGTTGGCCATGTGGAAGTCCAGCGCCTTAACCACTATACCACCCACTGACCTCATGGCTGACTTTTTTATTCAACATTACTATCAGTGATTTTCATCAAACTGGCCACACAGTTTTATTGTGTTATATCGTATTTTGCTATGCAAATATATAAGAAATTATTTACCTCTTATATTAATGGAGGTTTGGATTTTTTCTGTGTTGCTGTGGTGAATCTTCTAGAACATATCTTAGCATTGCTGTGACTTCCTTTCAACCTATCACAACTTCACCTACTAAGATCATTCTCCCATAAGAATACCCTCCAATCATTCAGCACTGAATTTAATGCAAAAATTCTGCAAATTGTCTCAATTTTTCTATTACTTACTTTTTTATTGATGGGAGAGAGGTAGACAATGCAGTTTTGCATTTATTATTGAAGAATACTTTTGACCAAATTAATAGACTTTTATGCCATGCCATGTTATTGACATCTTAAATACTGTAGCAAGTTATCTAATAAAGTGAATTATCTTTTCAAATATGGCAGAAATTACTATGATGAAATGAAATGGTTTTGGAGCCTTGGAGACTAAATAATGATAGCTAGTATTTATTTTTCAGTGTAGGCTTATACAAATAATTATTCTGTTAAAATATATTTGCATTAAAATATCACTTTCAGCCAAACTTTGAAAATTAATTACATTATTATTTGCTTTTATGAACTGAGTTATATCATTATATATTAAATGAATTTTGTTTTTCTTTATACCATGCTTAGAAATATTTTAGTCATAGTTTATATAAACAATTAAAAACTCTAAAGAACCAGAAAACCTGTATCTCGATATAATTTGCTTCTTCAGACCAAATTATCAAAACTGTTTTTCTTGTAAAGTTCAGTTGAAATATATTAAAATTTTCATTTAAATTTCAAAATGGCTATTTTGCATAAATTATTTTATACAATGTCCTACAGATAAAAATCACCAAATTATAACTTCACTTTTTGTATGGAGATACTGAGCCTCAGGGAGATAAACTGACCTAAAATTATACATGACCAATTCATAAATAGTGCTCTTTTTGAATTAAAATTGCTCCATTAAGAGAGAAAAGAAGGGAGAGACCAGCAGTTAACATAATGGCTATGTTGATGGACTCCCACATGATCGACCATGGTTCGTGTCCTGGACCCGGTGGCTTAAAACTCACGCTAGGCACGTGTGCATGCATGCCCAAGATCCTGAGAGGAGAATGGAGGAGAAGGGATTGCAGTGTGGCCATCCCCCCTGGGGGGTGATTTCTCGCTTTCTGTCCCTCTGTCTCTCTCTGTCTGTCTGGCGAGTGCACGTGCCCTATAGCAAAAACCTCGAAAAAAAAGAAAAAAAAGAGTGAAAAGAAGGTAATGAAAACTTTGTGTTGGGACTCTTAGCATTTTCCAGGTTATTAAACATAATTTTACATTTTAAATCATGTATCATACTAACCCATTTACTCATTTAAATGCGTATGGAAAAGTTTAGGTGCTTAGTTGCATTAAATGTACCTAAGTTTCAACCTTAGATATGGTTGAAACTCATGTGCCCTGAAATTGCTAAAAACCACTTTCCTCCTCTTCTTCTTCTGCTGCTGCTTCTTCTTCTTCTTCTGCTGCTGCTGCTGCTGCTGCTTCTTCTTCTTCTTCTTTCTTCTTCTTCTTCGAAAGTAGGTTCATAGCAAGTTATTCTTGGTTTGCCTCTTTACAACTTGTAAACCAAAGAAAGGTCCCATCTGGAAATCTAACTAGAATAATGTGCAGGAACATTTCCAATGTCCCTGATCATCATTTCTAAATTAATCACTATCTGTGAGAGAGGAGTATTATAATTGTTCTGAATTTGGTTAGATGCCCATTTATGAAGCCAGGAGCTAACTAGCAAGCCTCAACAGAATCAGTTGCTTGGTATAAAAAATAACCAGTTCCTCATATAAAGGAGGGAGGTTTTTATCTGAATAATCAGAGAAATAAAAGTATATAAACATTGTATATAATCATTACCAATTCTATTTTCGATTATACTATGGAAGAATTACTCTTCCTAAAGTTAGAGATAATTTCATGAGATATTGAACGTATTTGGTAATTTCAAGTGGTTCTCTTATTAATAGACATAAAATCACATTCAGATCTGAGTTCTAATATTTTGTATTTTTCTGTTTTGTGGCCCTCTTTTATCCTTAGATAAGTATCTTTTATCCTTTAGACAAGTATCTTGTTTTCCCCATTATAATGAAAATCTCAGAGAAATCTTAAAAAATATATAGACTGTTACCAACCATTGACTATAATACTTAAGAAGATTGGTTTCTTTTTAAGTGGACCTTTAAGAACATGGCCCTAATGCCAGGCAGTATCACAGTGGAAACACAACAGGATTGCATGGTTCAGGTCCCAGGTTTATGTCCTGAGACTTTCCTGACCACCTTAGGCTCATGTGCATGGCTTTGACCTGCGCTGGCTAGGAGGGGGTGTGGATCACACCATGAAAACACTAGTGGAGGTAGCTGTATCTCTGTTTCTCTCCATATATCTCTCTCATGAGAAAATTAATTAATAAAAATTAATGAATTAAACAGTCCTGCCTGGCAAAAACACTTAGATATTACTCTTTTTCTTATGTCTAACAAGAGCATAATGTTATGATTTCTTTCCAGTTTTGTCTGCCCCTGGGGCGAAGTTGTGCAGTGTCACAGATGGGTGTTATTCTCATCATCTCATTGTAACAGTAACAGCAATCTGAAGATGATAAAGAGGAGAGGTCTTTGGGAAAAGTATAGTACAAAAGTGTTAGTAATAATATCTAGCAGCAGTGTGTGGAAAGCTGATGGAGGTCTAGTGCCCACCCTGGCATACCTTTTCAATGAATGGTGCTGTTGAAGGGAATACACCTTTAATAATGTCCCACACTACGGTGTATTATTTTGAAAAGATCTTAAAGGATGAATAGGGACAATGCCTATGGGCTGGGTGAAGCTGGGTTGTTATTTCTGATAGAATTGTTGGCAAACTTGCTTTCCATGGTAAAGAATTGGATGAACTTTTTTTTTTTTCCTTTTATTTTATTTTTTTTTTGTTTGAATTCACATATGCTGATACAGCTTTATGGGAGTTAGAATATAGTATGCATGAGGATTTTTATAATGAAAAGAAGCAATTTCCCATATCAAAAAGATGTGTACTAAGAAAATTGACTTAGAGTAACTAACTTAATTTTGCAATTTACCAGTACTGGACATTCATATTTCCATTTGGAAAATGATTCTATAATGTGAGTGATTAATTTAAGATGTAAAAGATTTCACCTTTAAAAATAAGTTTTTAAATTAAGAGAATATATTTTCTCATAGGAAGATGTTCACTTATTTTCACTTGTTTAAAGCATAAAAAGAAAGAAAAAAGCAAAGAGCTACAGACTTTATAAATGTATGAACTGAATGGAATATGAATTCAATTTTACCATCCCATAATATAGTTCTGTTTATAGAACATTATTTCAGAGGTTGGAGAAATCTGAATTCCCCAAGCGTATTATCATAAATGTGCATAGTTTTTTTATCACCAGTTTATAAAGTATAATTGTTAAAGGTGTCAGGAATTCTCTATATTTATTTCTGAACAAGTACATTAGTAGTCTATATATATATCAAGGAATAAATAGGAATAAAGATGTAAAAAATAACTAATATGGATCTAAAGTACAGTTTTGTATATATAATTTTATATACAAAACTATAAAAATATTCCAGAAAAATATGATCCAAATCATAAAATTCATGGAATGCCATTCTGACCCACCCAGAATACTGTAACTACTATGCATATAAAAGTTTTAATAGAGAAATTCATACCACAATGATAAATTAACATAAAGTCTTAAAGTAAACAAATTCAGAAATAAAAAAAAAATTTAGTATAGTATTCTCATTAACATCTTACCATATATTAAGAGTTTTAGGGCCACAGGTGGCATGGTGGCTAAGGTCGCTGGACTCCCACATGCCTGACTACAGTTTGAGTCCCAGACAGGTGGCTTGATTTCTCACTTTCTCTCTTTCTTTCACTCTCTTGTTCTGTCACTCTCTGGTCAAATTTAATTAATTAATTAATTAATTAAAATAAAATAATCGTTTTTGAAAATAAGTTTTATATACATCCTTTCATCTAATCCACATTTCAAAGGAGAGTTATATTTTAATCCTCAATTTTGAGAGTAGGTAATAAAGGGACCAGCAGGTGGCATGGTGGCAAAGGCGCTGGACACTCCCACATGGCCGAACACAGTTCAAGTCCTGGACTTGGTGGCTTGCTTTCTCACTTTCCCTTTCTCTCTCTATCTCTGGTCAAATTAAAATAAATGAATGAATAAATAAAATAAAATAAATAATTTAAAAACAAAAAAGAATAGGTAATAAAAACTTAGACTGCACAATTTCTCATGACACAAAACAAAATCAAAACTATTTAGTGACTTGCTGACTCTATTTTCTCCTAATTCCAAAGCTGATGTTTTCAATCTTTCATTATAGCTCTTTCTACTGCTTATATTCTATTGAATATCTACATTTGATTAATAAGATACACCCATGGAATACTGAGATTTTAAAATGAATTTTAGTTTGCAAAATTCAACATAAAGTTTGTCTCTCTCTTTCTTTATTTAAAATTTTTGTCTGCAGTATGTGTTAACTTCCTAGAGAAAAAGAGAGAAACAATGAGAGGGAAAGTGAAAAATCATCATTCAGGGGATTGGTCACACTGAAATCCCTTCTCCATTATTTCTCTTGGAATTTTGAGCATGCATGCACATGTGCCTGCAATGATTCTGAAACCAAAGTGTACAGGAATAGAACCCTACTCAACCATGTAGGATTCCAGCATCCTAAATACTATACCACCTACTGACCCCTGTCTCTTTTAAAAATTTGAAACCTTAGCCCAGCCACAGCAGCACACACTGGTAGACACTGATCCTCAGCAGCTGAGGCAATATGGGAAGCCCAGGTTTAATTCTTGCCCAACTAAAAACCCAGTGCAATAGCACATGCCTATCATCCCAGCTACTTGGGCACTAAGGCACAAGGACTGTGACAGAATGAGATTTGGACTTAAAAACAAAACAGCATGGAAACCCTAATGGTCAGCATCAATATTTAGAAATATTTTATTCACACATCAATTTACAATTTACTCCAAAATCATTTAACACACTCTTATTAAACAGAGAGACAGAGAGAAAGTGAGAGATCACTCCCCACCACAGGGGAGATGGCCACACTTTAATCCTTCTCCATTCTCCTCTTGGGATTTTGGGCATGCACACACATGTACCTGTCACGAGTTTCAAGTCCCCAGGTCTGGGACTCAAACCCCTATCAGCCATGAGGGAGTCTAGCACCTTAATCACTATGCCACCTGCTGACCCCAAGCCGACTGAGATTTAAATGAAACATAATTGCTGCATTTTGTGAACATTAACTCTTAACAGTACATTAGTCATGCTTTGCTTAGAATAAAAAGTTTATGTTTAAAAAATAACAAATATAAATAACTCCAAAGAATAGGTGCTTTCTAAATAATTCCAAAATATTCTAACTGAAAATCTCATTTTGTAGTGTAGTCTTTTAAATTCTAAATATTGTATCTAAAAAACAGAGAAAGAGAAATTTACTCTATTTCTCTCTCCAAGTCACTTAATCCTACCAATGAAGAACCATTATTTCCATTTAGGTTATAGCTTTAAGGACAGCTTTAATCTGAATGCTTAAAATTGTCACAAAATCCTGTTGCTCTGCTTTCTGGAGTATGTAGGAATAATGTTTACTTTTACTCTTAATTTTAGATCTGTGTAACATGGCAAGCTCATGTGAAAGAATCAGAGCTTAAGTTAAACATGTAACAAATAATGTTTCTTTGATTTGCTATAGGGCACATGTGCTTAATGGGGAGAGAGAGAGAGATGCAAGAAATTGCTCCCTGGGGGACCGTTACACTGCAATCTTTTCTCCTCCGTTCTCCTCTCGGGATTTTGGGCATTCACGCAAACACATCTGGTGTGTTTTCAAGTCGACAAGTCCAGGACTCCAACTGCACAAGCAGCCATATGGAATCCAGTCACCTTCACCACCACATCACTGGATGGTCCAAGAATATTTCTTTTTCATGTACATTTTACCTTCAAATTTCTCCTCTTAGGAGAATTATTTTTGTTTTGTTTTGTTTTGCTTTGCTTTGCTTTTCCCCTAACAAAAACAGTTCAGAAGGATTTCCTAGAGTTCAGACTCTAATGATACATCAGAAATAGTCATTTCTCAAAATAGAAGCCAAAAAGTAGAAGATGACAGGAATGACAGGAAGCACTAACAACTATTGATATAAGATGGGAATGAACACTATGATTTGTAAGCAACATGGAGTTCTTTTCTACGCAACTATTTAAAACTAGGAATTTGCAGTTGACATCCCCAAATCCATCACTAGAGATGAAATAAGCTTGACGAGAAGTTCACCACTTAAAACCTACATTTTGACTCAACAGGTCATACGAAATTATTAAGGAAATTACTTTTAGGAGATATAGCATTTTGCTTTGGGGGGATGAAATTTAGAGTAGGGGACTATAAAATAGAAATATTGTTTCCTTTTGAAGTTCCTAAAGAGGGTCATATGCCAAGAAATGTGTTCAATATCTCTTTTAACTTCAATAAGAAATTATAGTATTTTTCCTTTCTAAATTTTACTTTCAGCTGAAACATTAGTAGGCTGTAGCTGTCAACAGACCCCAGGCAAGAAAGTTGCCAGTTAAATGAGGTACTTGACGATTGACCATCTGGGCTGTTTCTTGTATAAATCAGCTTTCTGAAACACATGTAATGTACGTAGTTGTTTAGCCCTTGTTGGGAGTAAATCCTAAGGGATACATCTCTCTCTAAATCTTTAATTTTTGCAATTGGGCATGTGCACTCACCAGAGAGAGACACAGATGAGAGAGAGAGAGAGAGAAAGAGAGAGAGAGGGAAAGTAAGAAATCACCCCCCAGGGACATGGCCATGCTATAATCCCTTCTCTTCCATTCCCCTCCCCCCCTCAGGATTTTGGACATGCATGCACACTTGTCTGGTAGCATGTTTTTCAAGCTGCTGGTCCAGTACTTGAATTGCACAGTCAGCCATGTGGGATCCAGCACCTTAACCACCATGTCATCTGCTGGCCTGTCTCTCTCCCTCTTTCTCCCTCTCTGTTTTTAAAGTTAACATTGCCTTTTCAGTTCCAGTCATTTACTCATACATCCACTCTCTCTCTTCATTCACACTAACTCTGCAGTCAGAAGCATTCCCCGTCAACTCTAATATTTTGAGAAGCCACTCACAAAGTCTAAACAGCAAGTATGCACTTGTTGGTCTTACTCACTTTTGGATATTGAATGTCTTGACTACGTGATGTGTGCCCTGGGTCATTTCAGTTGCCCTTTCATTTGTAAGGGAAGCTTGCAGCTAACATTATTACTTGGCCATGTACTGACACTGTTGTGATGTTTCTTGCTCAGCTATCAGTAGACCACTAAAATTGTCATGTACCTCATTAGAAAAGGAAAAAAAGTTCATAAAATGCTGATACAACATTAAGATGCTCACAATCATCAAGCTGTAAGGAAATTAAGTCTGTAATAATAATAGTTTTGAATTTTAAATGTTCCATAATTTATGAATGCCAGTTATAGACTTAACCTAACACAATCTCATGCACATTTCTGGAAGCTCAGACAAGGCTATGAAAAAGAATAGCATTCATAATATTTTATTTCAAGTTAATTTGCAAGGCAGGGTTTTATATAGTTAGAAGTAATCATTAACTTTCCAAGCGAATTTTTCTGTAGTGAATATGAATCCCAAAAAGTTTTAATAAGTTTTGTTTTTGTTTATTTTTAGATAGGTTTTTGTTATAGGGTCCGTGTGCTCACTGGAGAGACAGAGAGAGATGTGAGCTCACTGGAGAGACAGAGAGACAGAAAGCAAGAAACTACCCCCCAGAGGGATGGCCATGCCACAATTCTTTCTCCTCCACTCTCTTCTTGGGATCTTGGGCTTGGACGTTCATGTACCCAGCATGAGTTTTAAGCTGCCAGGTACAGGTTTCTAATTGCAGTTGACCACGTGGGAGTTCAGCGACATAAACATTACAACATCTGCTGGTCCCTTAATAAGTGATTTTAATGAAACTCATAAAGTATTTTATAATAACATTATAGCATCAATTATTTAATAATATGTTTGTTATGTGAGGGTTGATAATTATATTGTGGCCTACCCTCAGTGGTGCAGGACACAGTTGCTGCACAACCTGGAACTGTATGGGAAGACCTGGGGTTCAGATCCCAGGTTGATATGAACACCTGTTATCCTAACTGGATGGCAGGCTGGGGGTGGGAATCATGGCATGGTGAGATACTCAGAGGGGTGGTGCCTCTCTCCCACTCTTTGTATGTATATCATACATGATATACAAACACACACACACAAACACACACATATATACAAAATGAAATAAACTTAAAAAAATAATTAGGGCCCAGCCAAAGTGGCACAGTGGTGGTGTAATGCTTACAATACTCAAAGTTATTTAGACGATCTAGATTTGGTTCCCAGGCCAACCTGGCCACACTAGCATATGTGTACGCCCATGATGCTGGCTACATGGAAAACACTGGAAGCAATCACAGCATGAGATTCTGTTATGAGGTCTCTCCCTTTCTCTTTGTCTCACTCTCATGAAATAAATAAACTTTTTTTTTTTTAAATTATGTTTTAGAGCCAGCTTGTGATGTGATGGTTAAGGCAACTGGATCCCACATTGCCAAGTACACAGTCTGAGTCTTGAACTTGGCAGCTTGTAAAACACTGGGTACATGCGTGCCAAAAAAGAGGCAAATGGAGGAGAAACGATTGTTGCGTAGCCATCTAACTGGGTGGCTATTACTTGCTTTCTCTCTTCTCTGTCACTCTCTGGTGAGCGTACACCCCCCTCTGACAAATTTTTACAAAAAATCATATTTTGATATTTATAACTAATATTACAGCATCCTATTAAATGGAGATTTTAAGTGCTTTGAATGTCATTAATAAATAAAAACTTGGGACCTGCAGTTGGCGTAATGGCTATGTTGCTGGACTCCCATGTAGTCGACCATGATTCAAGTCCCAAACCTGGTGGCTTAAACTCATGCCGGGCACATGTGTGTGCATGCCCAAGATCCCAAGAGGAAAATGGAGGAGAAGACATTGCGGCATGGCCATCCCCCTGGGAGGGTGAGTTCTTGCTCTCTGTCTCTCTGTTTCTTTCTGTTTTTCTGGTGAGCGCACATGCCCTATAGCAAAAACCTCTCAAATAAAATAAAATATCTCCATCTAAACCTAAAGATAGATTAGTATAATACATGATAATTTAACAAATTCTTTTTTTTTTTTTTGCTACAGGATCTGTGCACTTGCCAGAGAAAGACAGAGACAGAAAGTAAGAAATCATCTTTTGGTGGGAGGTCATCACTGATGTCTTCCCTTTACATTGCAATCCCTTCTTCTATGTCCTCTCAGGTTTTGGGAATGCCCACACACACTCTGAGGTGATTTTCAAGCCACCAGGTCTATGTCTTAAACCAAGCAGTACCTTATCTTGCACATCACCTGCTACTCCAATTTATAGAATTTTTAATAGACCAATACAATGAACATGTAAAATCCAACCCCCCCCATGAATAGCCATTACTATTTATAGCAAAGATTTTTCTGTGTTTCCTTGTGGAGGAAGGAGCAATTACATTCACTAAAAAGTCTAATGACAGTATTGTGAAAACCTCAGGTATACATCCTTAAGAAAAAAAATGTAAAAACTAAACATTATGAAAAAGATTTAAACAAATTTCAACCTCTAGACTCCACTTTGAGTATATGTTTTTAATTTTTTCTTCTTTCTTCCCCTTCCTTCTTTCTTTCCCCTCTCCTCTTGGGAGTGGCCATGCCACAATCGTTTCTCCTCCATCTTCCGCTCAGGATTTTGGGCGTGTGTGCACCCATAACCACCATGAGCCTCAAGCTACCAGGTCTCAGATTCAACCTGCAGTCAACCATGGGAGTCTGGCACCTTAACCACTATACCACCTGCTGGTGTCTCTTTCTTTCTCCTGTAACAAAATCATAAAGTTTCTCTGATTCCCATTCAACTAATACTAAAGGGGAAAAAAAGCAACTTTCTTGCCACAGTAAGATAACTGCAAAATTTTCCTGTTTAAAATTTTGTAAGATTACTTCAAGCTTGCTTTATTCCCTCATTTTTTTTTTCCTGAGTGGTATCTAGATATAGGAGAAAAGTATGTCATCCCATGGCAGCCAGGAGGTTTCTCTGACCCATGTGTTTTCCTCTGGATACTGAGGGCCATTCACTGGAAATGGAATTGACTGCATCAAGCTCTCTAATATGTGTCCGTGTCTCCCACTTCCATTTGTTTCTCTCATGGCCTCTGGATATAAAGTTCTGTCATTTTCAGCTCCAGATTCTCTTCAAGTTCATCGAGTCTATGAGCAATTTATTAAGCTAAAGACAGCATGAGAGAACCTTGGTCTTGGGCAACTTAGTGTCATTAGGATGGTACCCTTTTTGCCTCTCTCTGCCTGAAGACTCTGTGCTGTAAACTCTATTCTACTCCTGCTATACAAATTTCAAAAGGGAAGCCCTAGCTGGATGCCTCCTGCTGGAGTTCCAAGAGGAAGAAGCATTATATTTTCAGATTCTCTTCTAACATATCTGAATTTTCCTTACCATACTTTCATCCATGAGATACCTCACAGGTTCAGAAGCACTAGGAACTCATCCAACACTGGTTGTTTACCTTCTTCTTTTTCTTCCTCTTATGAATTGGATTTGTTTTTATTTATTTATGTATTTATTATATTCAATCACTATATTCTATTATTTATTTATTTATTTATTTTATAAATTCAATCACTTAGCTTGTAAAGTGAATTTACCCAACAAGTCAACTGGGGATACTATACACATTATCATTCACAAATAATCAGATAATCATCAATTTCTGTGTCCCATAAATGTCTTGCCTCTCTGTCTTCTAAATCTCTCTGGGACAACTCTGCAATATAGGAATGGTTTCACTTTCCTTCTAGGGTTCTAGGAAAGCGGCATACATTGCATGTCCTCCTATCCCTTGCCATGTGCTATAGTAAATTCTGCTAATCTCAATGTTCTAGGATTCCTACGCTGAGTATATGAAATTCATAAAAGTATTAGGACCAGCAGTTAGTGTAATGGCTATGTCGCTGGACTCCCATGTAGTCGATTGCGGTTCGAGTCCCG